>NW_012115344.1:5920576-5978488 GCF_000951035.1 Colobus angolensis palliatus | reverse complement strand
TTAATTAATATTAAATTAATTTAATATTAAAATTTTAAAGAAACATACAAATTATATTAACCCAAGGAAATATTTAATTAACATTAATTAATGTAATATTAATTTAATTAATACTAACATGCATGATTTAATTAATATTTAATTAATTAATATTTCATTGGGTTAATATAATTTGTATGTTTCTTTAAAATTTTCAAATTATATAAAGAAAATTAGTATTAAATTAATGAAATCAGGAACTATCCAATGTGTGTACTAATTTAATGGGGCAAAGTAGAATATAAGATTAAACTGAAAAGTATTGGCAAAGGCATTATAGAAGGAATATTACTGAGGAGGGAGGATCACTTAAGCCCAGGAATTCAAGACTGTGAGCCACGTGAGCCACGTGATTGCACCACTGAACTCCAGACTGGGTGATAGAGCGAGACCCTGTCTCAAAAAGAAAATGAAAGAATATTAGAATCATTAGTGGGACAATATTATGGAAATTACTCCACAATTATTGCAAATATTGCTAATACCAATCTCTCACAATTTTAGGGAATATTTTTTCTCTTCATAAATTTTGACTTCACAATCCAGTAACTGCTCTTTTTGTCCTCATCCAAATTTAGTAACTCAGTTAGTATCTCATTTTATGTTGAAAGAATAATTTTTAACTTTAATGATGAATTTCAATAATCAATAAAAGTTAACTATTAATAATTACCTCAGCACCATTTTATAGGGCTCTATAGTTTTTTGGCATTTTATATACATTATTATGACTTAATATTCAAAATCATGTCATATTAAAAATGGCATTTAATGTAATTTCAATCATATAAATATTAAAGGTGAGGTTAAGCAATTTATTTAATGTAATTTCCATCATATAAATATTAAAGATGAGATTAATTGATTTACTTAGGGTCAGACATCCTGTAAATAGAGAGCACCTTAGAAATCTAGATTTTGTGAATTAAGGTTTAGACTTTTTTTTATTATACCAAAGCTAACCTTCAGTTTGTTTCCTGCTTATCTTCCTCTAATTTTTTTCTCATCATTATTAGTACTGACTGGTAAAGGAATCTTCCCTTCAAAACCTCATGGTAATTTTCTATTGTCCTTTGCTACTTAAAAAATTAAAAACTCAGCACCTACATTTACTTAGTACTCCAAAAGTAATTTTATCTGTTAAATACTAGTTATGCACCAAGCATTGAAATAATTCTTTTACATTCATTATCTCTTTTAATTTAATGCTTATTATAACCAAGTAAAGTAGGTAATATTTTGTTGAGAATTAAGGGATGAGTAACTTGGTTGGGAATAATTGAATTTTCTCAATCAGGGTTAGCTGACTCTAAAGCTGATGATCTTGCAGGCTATCTGGTATTGTTTCCCAATTTGGCAGATACAGACATCTATGTTTGCCCCATGATATGCTTTTCAAAAGTTTTATAGCAATAACATCAGTATTTCCTATATCTTTCTCATATTAAAAGAAACCTCTTTTGTCTAAATCTCTACTTTATATAAAAAAATCATTGCTTTCTACTCTGTTTCTTTAGTTTCTAATTTTGTGCCAGGAAGTTGACATTCTTGAACTCTTCAGAAGAATAATTACATTCATGTAATAAGCAAATGTGATACTGTACCCCTTCCCCACAACCATTTTAACATGTGTCTTAACTGTGTCTTAACTGACTAACAACTGGTTTGCAAAGGTAAGTTCTAGTGTATGCTTTCAATATTGGCGTGGAATTACACCTTTGACCTGCCCTTGACTTTTATGAATGACTTAGGGTTCATTCCGCCAAGCGAGGAAGCTGGCAGGTGGAAAGAGCGCCATCTACTGAAATCGTTAATCGGACATGGGTCTATGATGATATTAATAAAATACTCAGAATGGGATAGCACCAAACCTTTCAACTGGGAAAACAAATAAAATCTAATTTAGGGAGCTTTTGAAAAATATGCATGACTAGGTTCTACTCCTCTACCCACACAGACCTTTTGGAGATTCTGATTAATGAGGTCTGGGATGGGGCAGGAGTAACAATACTTTTCCAATGATTCACAATGAGATGTACAAACTGTGCTTGAAAAGTTAAGCACACATTAAGCTGGGATAGCTTAATGTGTGTGAATGCAATAAAAACATTTAGTGTTTACACCTATTATGAATAGTTAATAGGCACACAATATTATCTTTCGTAGAACATCCCATGACAAAGAACAGACATTGTATATCTCTCTTTAGTATAGTGGAACTCTTTCCTCTGCAAAGATCCTGCAAAGCTGCCTGTAACTCTTTTGATATTTCATATTGATTAAATATTTCTGAATTCTCTTAGGATAGGTTTAAAAATTGAGGAAGAGATAAATAGCAGCTGAAGAATGACTCAGATTATCAGTACTGAATAAGAATGATTAGGGGGAAATGTAAGTGACAGGAACAATGCTCTGAAGCAGTGGGAGAAAGAAGTACTGGAAGTTGCCTGAGTTCCATGTGTGAAGAATATTCTGTTTTGTTGTTGTTCTCATGGGAAAATTCTGATAGAGTTTTGTCAAAAATTTTAAAGTTTTTAAGCCATTCCTATAATCTTGGCAATCAGACCAGTTGAATATGATTTTTTTTTCTTTTTCCAAAATGATCATCATGCAATAGTTTATGAGTGTTATTATGTGGCATCATGCTAACAGTTAATGCAATTATTCCTGGAAGGAAGACCTACAGAGATTAAACAATTTTTAGGCCCCAATAGGTTAAATTATTCCCTTTCCTACAGACACCCTATATGGAGAAGGCAAATTAAAAAGGAAGTAAAGTAGCTATTAATTGATATCCAATTTTCTTCAAATCTTCTAAAGTGTGTTTTCATATTTTCTGGAGATGTGTGGGAAAATTGAGCTCTGACTTAGATCCAACTCAAAGCCTGTGGAAGCATGAGAGGCTAAGTAGTTTCCTGTGAAGCTCTGCACTACCAACCTCTGTTTAATTTGTTTTCTTATGTTATATCTCAGAGTACAATATTATTATGATTTAGCAGAAAACCTCCTTGATCTGTTAGTAATTAGGCATACCTCTAAAGTGAACATGGGTTGGTTGCCAGGCAGTTGTTCTGCATTTCACAATGACTTATATCCTCAAGAGAGTAAATTATATCCAAGCAGGGACCACAAAACATTGGTTTCTGACAGGCTAGGGTAGAAGGTGAAAACACACACACACACACACACACACACACACACACACTCATCAGAATAGCAGAAACAAACCCCAAAGGAGCATTTCATTGAGGTTCTCTGAAATCTTATGACCACTGGCCCTAGTTTGACTGGATAGGAAGAGGCAAGAAAGTGAGAACTATTAAAGAAGGGTTTTTTTAGCATGGATTAGTGGTCAGGCGCATGCTGATCCTAGGGTGATGATGATATATTTTAATGAAGGAAAGTTTTCTGAAACCCCTTTAGTAACACAATGTCAATAGGCACTGTCTACTAATGAACAAGAACTGGAGAGTCTCTAAATTTAAAATTAGTGAAACAGTAAAGTCATAATGTTGATAAGTGAGAACTGCTGTAAAAGTAAAGGTAGTGAGGTCAAAAATAGATATTCAAAAAATTTAGAAAGAGAAACTCCAAAAGCACACTTATTGGAGGTGTTAAACTCAGGCAATAAGTATATGATAGGATCCAAGATTGTAGTCCAGCCTCCACTACTAAAAACCTACAAAAAAACCTTTAAAATGCATTATCTCATTTAGTGTTTACAGTAATCTTGAAAACAGGTAAGACCATTATAATTTCCACTTTATTGAATTTTATTTTTTTAACACCAGGGAACATGTGTTTAACATGAAGGAGCATGTCAGAGAGATTAGGAACTTGCCCAGGGTGACAAAGCAGGTGAAAAATTCTCAAATTCAAGTTTTCTTCAGTATTCTTTCCACAAACTAAAGGGAAATAAGCCAACTTTAATTCTTTCCTGAAGACAGAAAAGAAGCTCTTACCAACTGGTGACATTGTATCTTAGGTTGATACATTTTCATTCCTTGCCTATGCTCGCACAGATAGAGGAGAATGCTACAGTAAAGGAAACATTTAGGAAGAGAGTGCTTTGTGTATTTTTTTTTAAAGTAGGCCATCCACTGTGATAGTAATTCTGTTTATTCCAAATGTGAGATGAAAGTTAATCTGTTCCCTAAAAGCATTTCTAAGGAAAAAAATAAGTTATTCAAAGGCATGAAAGACAAAATGTTGGAGCTCTTCCTTGCTCTCTCCCCTCAAAAGCTACTGAGAAAGATGTTTGAATGAAGGGGAGAGAGAAAAGAGAGAAAGAGAGAGGGAGAGAAGTTGTGTGTGTGTGTGTGTGTGTGTGTAAGTAATGAGAAAAAACCATTAGACCAGAAGTTTATAAATTGAAAGTTTTATAAAAAGCTTTCTTCAATTTTGAAATTTATTGAAGCAATTCCCCTTTTTATCGATTAAGGCTGGAGGGGATGGGGCTTGGTGGATTTAGTTCAGAGTTTCAAATTCACTTATTTTCTAATGAAACAAAAACTCAGAATGAAACTTAATGGATACAATCTGCAATGAGTGAAACATTTTGCTCTAAACTGTTTTATGAAAAGACAAATTTCATGTAATTCTGGCAAATAATAGTGTTCTCCAACAAGGCTGCTTACCAAGCAATAATGCTTTATTACATATCCAATATCTTTAGAAAAAGGGCAAATGTAGAATGTATTTATTATAGAATTATTAGCTTTTGGAAACAATAATTACTTTACTTGGTAGCATACATTTTTACTTTTGAGAGACTTTATTGGTGACAGCCAATGGGAAAGATGTGAATTTTTGTAGTAATTTATAAAATTCAAAATCATCGCTGTGAGGTGACAAGGGAAATCGTTATAGGTCCCACTTTTAGTTGGGACTTTTGAATTGCTTTGCTCCTGAAAGGTATGTGCCATGAATTGAGAGGAGGGAGGAGCTTACCAAAGAATTTGAGATGAATAAAATCTAACCTAGTGAGGACACATTTACAGAATTTTTTTGTTAAAAAAAAATGTAGAAATGAAGGCTTGTTATTCTCATTTTCCATTGCATAAATGGTTGCTCAAATGTGAGTTTCTAATTTATCATAGTTTATGTTGATATATTAAGAGACTAATGTGTCATTTGTATTTTGATTTCTACATTCTAGAGAGACAGTTTAATCAGTGCATGACCAAAAGCAAACAGAATAAACTGTATCATCATGGAGGTCTGCCCAGGAAATCCCCAAAATACAGAAGGATCACAAGTAGATGGAAATTCTGTCATAGAACATCTCTCACAAGTGTGTTATAAGAATGACAGGGAAGCTACAGGTTACAACAGATTTGTGAACTCAGCCAAGCACAGTGGTGGCAGGGCTTAGCTGCTACAAAGAAGACATGTTTTAGACAAATACTCATGTATATGGGCAAAAAACTCGAGGACTGTATTTGTGACTAATTGTATAACAGGGTATTTTCGTTTCTGTTCTGTGGAAAGTATAAAGCATTCCAACAAAGGATTTTAATGTAGATTTTTTTTTCACCCATACTGTTGATTGCTAAATGTAATAGTCTGATTGTGATGCTAAATAAATGTCTTTTTTTTTCCCCAAAGAAAGGGAAGAATGACATATTTGTTCTTCATTCTTGTTTCACATTAGTAGTGGCATTTCTCATGCTCTATTTTCCCAGCCTTGTTCTATATTTTGAGTTATGTGAAGAAAAGTATGCCAGGATGCAATAGGAAGGGTGCTTGTAGGTTCAGGGAGATCTTTTCATGGAAGTAACATTTGAACTGAGATCTTAAGGATGAATAGGAATTATTCAGGCCAAGTGGTAAGTCAGAGAAAAGTGCTTGCTTTAGATAAACGACTGTATCTATATTAAAGACATAAGACAACATGACATGTTTGATGAAATAAAATTAATTCCAAAAGACTTATAGAAAGTAAAGAGGAAGAGTTCATACTATTAGGATGCAGCAGTTTGCAGGGATCAGATTATGAGGGTTACTTTAAATCGTGGTAAGGAGTTTGGATGCTGGCTTAAGTGGACTGAGAAATCAATAATTTGAAAAGAGAAGAAAATGATTAGATTTGGGCTTTGAAAATATTTTTGTAGTTACTGTGGGGAAAGTGGATTGAGAGAATACAATAACAGAGGCTAAGACATCTGTGAGGAGAGAGTAGAAAAATTAGAGTGGTCTAGATGAGAAATTAGGCAATAATAGAGAAGACAGAAGTGGGTAGATCCAGAAGTATTAACAGAAGTAGCAGGAATGGAGCACAGTAACTACCTTGGAGCAGGGCGAGGCAGACGCAGGATTGAGGATGTCACCCAGGTTTCTGACCTGGCCAACAACATGGTTGGTAGTAGCTTTCACTGGAGATAAAAAGAAGACAGAAGGACCTGGGAGTAGCAGTTTAGGGGTTGTGGGAAGAAACAATCACAATGAACAAGTTAAGTTTCGGGCACTGGAAGGACATCCATTGTGAGATACACAGTGAGTAGGTGGGTATCTGAGACCAAAATTCAGAAAAAAGATCCAGACTGGAGTTAAAAATTTGTGAATCATCAGCATAAAGATGGCAGTTGAAGAAGATAATCTCATACACTGAGGGAGAAGAAAAGTGGAACTCCAAAAGAGAAACAGAAGAACACCACTCTTGAGGTTCGAGAGAAAGAGAAGGAGCCCCCAAAGGAGAAACCCAGAAGTGTGTGGTTTTATGGGAGCCAAATTAAGGAAATGCTTCATGACAGAGCATTAGCAGGGCCACATACTTACTGAATTATCACCTGATACAAGTAATAAGAAGTATCCCTTGGATAGATGGTGGTGCATTCATTGCAATCCTTGGCAAAATGAGGTTTAGTAGAAGAGCAGTGGTGACAGAAGCCAGATTGCCTGAGGTTGAATGCTAAACAGGAAGTGAGGATGTAGAGATAGTGAATGCAGATGACTATTTAAAGAATGTTCGCTACAGAGAGGAGGAAGGAGATAGCAGAGTAGCTACAGGGGGATGTGAGATTGAGAAAGGAATTTTTTAAGATGGGAAAGAATTGAGCATGTCTAAATGCTAATGGGAGAGAGCAAACTGAGGTGCATAGTTAAAGGGAAGAAAAGATAACATACTGAAAAAAGTCCCTGAAAAACTGGGTCTTTTAAAAAATCACTCCACTGACAAGCTGAGGCAGAGGAGAGGTCTTATAAAGGACTAAACCCAGCAAACCTCACCCCCTTCAGCCTTAATCAATAAAAGAGAATGGTTTCAATACATTTCTTCTGTCTGGTAAGAAAGTATGAGAGATACCATGGGTTTGGTTCCAGACCACTAAAATAAAAAGAGTATCAAAATAAAGCAAGTCACAGAAATTCTTTGGTTTTCCAGAGCCAATTGACTCAGTGTAAAGTTTTCTTCATATGGTTCAGGTAAGTTTATAGATTAAATCCTAAGACCTGAGGGAATTTTCACCACATGCCTCTCCAGAATTGGTGTATAGTCTCCACAGTTACTGACATAGACTAAAATAGTTGTTTTCATTGTGCCCTCCCCCTCCCATGCCATGTTTTTCTTTTCTTTTCTTTTCTTTTCTTTCTTTCTTTTTTTTTTTGAGACAGAGTCTCTCTCTGTCGCCCAGGCTGGAGTGCAGTGGCTGGATCTCAGCTCACTGCAAGCTCCGCCTCCTGGGTTCACGCTATTCTCCTGCCTCAGCCTCCGGAGTAGCTGGGACTACAGGCGCCCACCACCTCGCCCGGCTAGTTTTTTTGTATTTTTTTTTTTAGTAGAGATGGGGTTTCACCGTGTTAGCCAGGATGGTCTCGATCTCCTGACCTCGTGATCCGCCCGTCTTGGCCTCCCAAAGTGCTGGGATTACAGGCTTGAGCCACCGCGCCCAGCCTTTTCTTTTCTTTTCTTTTCTTCTTTCTCTCTTTTTCTTTCTTTCTCTCTTTCTCTCTTTTTCTTTCTTTCTCTCTTTCTTTCTCTCTTTCTTCATTGTTTTCTATTTTTTTTTTTTTTTGAGATGAAGTCTCGCTCTTGTCCCCAGGCTGGAGTGCAATGGCACGATCTTGGCTCACTGCAACCTTCGCCTCCCACATTCAAGCAATTCTCCTGCCTCAGCCTCCTGAGTAACTGGGATTACAAGCACCTCTCACCACACCTGGCTAATTTTTGTATTTTTAGTAGAGACGGGGTTTTACCATGTTGGCCAGGCTGGTCTCAAATTCCTGACCTCAGATGATCTGCCCCCCATCAGCCTCCCAAAGTACTGGGATTACAGGTGTGAACCGTGGTGCCTGGCTGCCATGTTTCTTACAATGGCAAAAGGACCTTCATCTGGGTGATGTACAATGATGGTTATGGTTTTAAATCTATGCATGCTACTACAGTGACAGGTCTGTGATCCAAGAATAATCGTAAGAATATTGCTTGTGCTAGTCACAAAGAATATGCAGGCATATCTTGTTTTATTGTGCTTCATTTTATTGCACATCACAGACATTGCATTTTTTACAAACTGAAAGTTTGTGGCAACCCTGAGTTCAACAAGCCTCTTGGTGCATTTTCCAACAGCATGTGCTCACTTTGTTTCTCTGTTTCACATTTTGATAATTCTTATAATATTCTCAGTTTCATTATGGTTATATCTGTTATAATGATCTGTGATCAGTGATCTTTGATGTTACTATTGTAATTATTTTGGGTGCAACACTGTACCCACTTAAGTTGGCAAACTTAATTGCAGTAAGTGTTCTGCCTGCTCTGCTGACTGGCTATTCCCTATCTCTCTTTCTCCTGGGTCCTCCATATTCCACAGAACATACCAATGTTGAAATATAGGTCAAGTAATAACCCTACAGTGGCCACTAAATGTTCAAGGGGAAGAGTTGCACACCTCACTCTAAATTAAAAGCTAGAAGTGATTCAATTTAGTGAGGAAGGCACGTCAAAAGTCAAGACAGGCTGAAAGCTGGGCCTCTCACATCAGTTAGCCAAGTTGTGAATGCAAAGAAAGAAAATGTTTTTGAAGGAAATTAAAACTGCTATTTCAATGAACACACAAATGATAAGAAAGCAAAATGGCCTTATTGTTGACATGGAGGAAGTTTTATTGGTCTGGATAGAAGAACAAACCAGCCACAACATTCCCTTAAGCCAGAACTTACTCTGGAGCAAGGCTGTAACAATCCTCAACTCTGTTAAGTCTGTGAGAGTGGTAAGGAAGTTGCAGAAGAAAAGTTGAAAGCTAGGAGATGTTGGTTCATGAAGTTTGAGGAAATATGCCATCTCCTTAATTTAAAAGAACAAAATGAAGGCTGGGCGCGGTGGCTCATGCCTGTAATCCCAGCACTTTGGGAGGCCGAGGCCAGCAGATCATGAGGTCAAGAGATCAAAACCATCCTGGCCAACATAGTGAAACCCCGTCTCTACTAAAAATACAAAAATTAGCGGGGCATGGTGGCACACGCCTGTAGTTCCAGCTACTCAGGAGGCTGAGGCAGAATCGCTTGAACCTAAGAGGCAGAGGTTGCAGTGAGCCGAGATCGTGCCATTGCACTCCAGCCTGGGTGACAGAGCCAGACTCTGTCTCAAAAAAATAAATTAAAAAAGAAAAAGAACAAAATGAAGCAGCAAGTGCTAATGGATACACTGTAGCAAGTTGTCCAGAAGATCTAGCTAAAATAAATGATGGAGTTGGCTCCACTAAACAATAGATTTTCAATGGAGACAAAACAGCCTTATATTGGAAGAGGACATCATCTAGGACTTTCATAACTAGGGATGAGAAGTCAATGCATGACTTCAAAGCTTCAAAGGATAGGCCAACTCTTTTCTTAGGGGTTCATGCAGGTGGTGACTTTAGGTGAAGCCAATGCCAGTTTACCATTCTGAAAATTCTAGGATCCTTTAGAATCATGCCAAATCTACTCTGCTTGTGCTCTATAAATGGAACAATAAAGCCTGGATGACAACCTATCTGTTTACTACATGGTTTACTGAATATTTTTAGACCGCTGTTGAAACCTACTATCCATGAAAAGGAGATTTATTTCAAAATATTACTGTTCATTGACAATGCACCTGGTGACCCAAGAGCTCTGGGAGGCTTGTGCAAGGAGAATAATGTTGTTTTTATGCCTGTTAACACAACATTCTTTCTTCAACCCCTGGATCAAGGAGTAACTTTGACTTTTAAGTCTTACTTAAGGAACACATTTTGTTAGCCTGTAGCTACCACAGATAGTGATTCCTCTGATGAATCCGGACAATGTAAATTGAAAATCTTCTGGAAAGAGCTCACCATTCTAGTTGCCATTAATAATATTTGTGATTCACAGAAGGAGGTCAAAATAGCAACATTAACAGGAATTTGGAAGAGGTTGATGCTAAATCACAAGGATGACTTTTAGGAGTTGAAGATTTCAGTAGAAAGTAACTGCAGATGTGGTGGAAGCAGCAAGAGAACTAGAATTGGTGGAGAGTCTGAAGATATGACTGCATTGCTGCAATCTCATGGTAAAACTCGAATGGATGAAGAGTTGTTACTTGTAGATAAGCAAAGAAAGTGGTTTCTTGACATGGAAACTTCTCCTGGTGAAGACACTATAAACATTGTTGAAATGACAACAAAGAATTTAGAATATTATGTAAACTGAGTGTATAAAGTAGCAGAAGGGTTTGAGAGGATTAATTCCAATTTTGAAAGAAGTTCTGTGGATAAAATGCTATCAAACAGCATCACATGCTACAGAGAAACCTTTGTGAAAGGAAGAGCCAATCAATGTGGCAAACTTCATTATTTTCTTATTTTAAGAAATTGCCACACACAGCCACTCCACCCTTCAGCAACACCCACCCTGATCAGTCAGCAGCCATCAACATTGAGGCAAGACCCACTGCCAGCAAAAAGATCATGGCTTTCAGAAGGTTCAGATGATTGCATTTTTTAGCAATATTCAAAAATTAAAAGACATAATTATATTGCACACTTCATACACTATGGAATAGTGTAAACTTTTATATCCTCTGGAAACAAAAAAAAAATTATGTAACTCACTTTATTGTGATATTTGCTCTATTAGTATGGTCTGGAACTGAACCCACACGATCTCTGAGGTATGAGGTATGACTGTATTGCCTTCATATTCTTGTAAGAATTATGCAAGGTAAATATTATTATCCTCAGCTTACAGATAAGTAAAAGCTCAGAGAAAAAAAATTAATTCCTGCAATCAAAGAGCTGGTAAATGGCCAGGCATGTTGATTCATGCCTATAATCTCAGCATTTTGGGAGGCCAAGGCAGGTGGATCACTTGAGGCAAGGAGTTTGAGACCAGCCAGGCCAACATAGCAAATCCCATCTCTACTAAAAATACAAAACAATTAGCTGGGTGTGGTGGCACACACTTGTAATCCAAGGTACTTGGGAGACTGAGACAGCAGAATTGCTTGAACTCAGGAGGTGGAAGTTGCAGTGAGCTGTGAGCCAAGATTGCACCACTACACTGTAGCCTGGGTGACAGAGCCAGCCTCTGTCTCAAAAGAGCTGGTAACAACACGGTAAGTACTACAGTCCTCCACTCTACCAGCTGAGCTATCGACGGGAAGGGGAACATCACACATCGGAGCCTATCATGGGGAGGAGGGAGGGGGGAGGGATTGCATTGGGAGTTATACCTGATATAAATGACGAATTGATGGGTGCTGACGAGTTGACGGGTGCAGCACACCAACATGGCACAAGTATACATATGTAACAAACCTGCACGTTATGCACATGTACCCTAGAACTTAAAGTATAAAAAAAAAAAAAACAAGAGCTGGTAAATCACTGAACTAGCACTTCACCTAGGTTTATCCATTTCAGATGATGAGCACCAGTGTAAAGTGCTCATTTTCTGAAATAGACAATGTTGTGCTTCAAATTACCCTCATGGTAGTGTTATGTTTTACAACTAATCTTCTCTGTTACACAACAGTGAACAACCCACAGTGGGAGATATTGGTATTGGTACACAAAAGAGAGTTGACGAAAAACTAGATCCAGAAATAGATCAATGGGAAAAACAAAGTAATTACTTTCAGCACCTATGTATTCCTTCACCTTTCCCATTTTCTCATGCCTTCATTTATTCACTCACTAATAAAATATATTTAAATTTACAGAGAAATTTTGTCCTCATGGAGCTAAAATTACTCAATTAGATACTTAAATTACAATTATGGTAAGAAATGCAAATGAAAGATTTGGAGACTTTGGGGGATGACAACAGGAGGGATACAAGCCAGTTTATGAATCAACCTAACATTTCCTTGAGGAAGTGATAGTTGGGCTGACCTTTGAAAAATTTGTAAGAATGAACCAATCCAATGAAACCCGAAGAAAGGAGCTTTGCTTTTCACAGAGGAAATTGCCCATGGTCCACAAGCAGAATGGGAAATGACATAAAGCCAGTGGGGCTGGAGCTCTAAAGGTAAGCAGGAGACTACATTCAGACAAGACAGGTAAGGTAGGCAGGGGTCAGATCATCTAGGGCCTTATATGACACATTGAGTCTTCTAAAAGATTATTATTGTTTTACCTACTCAAGATCTATCCCCTCTTTTGTCAAGTAATAACACTATGATTTATCCTTGGAAAACCTACCTTCAAATCACAAGGCTCAGGTTGTCTATCTTCAGCTTCAAAGCTGGGCATTTTTTTGGAAGGGGAAGAGGGTATTTCTCTGTTACCCAGGCTGAAGTGCAGTGGTGTAATCTTGTCTCACTGCAACCTCCACCTCCTTGGTTCTTGTGCCTCAGCCTCCTGAGTAGCTGGGATTACAGGAATGCACCACTACACCTGGCTAATTTTTGTATTTGTAGTAGAGATAGGGTTTTACCATGTTGGTGAAACTCCAGGCTGATCTCAAACTCCTGACTTCAAATGATTCTCCCCGTCGGTCTCCCAAAGTGCTGGGATTACAGGCATGAGCCACTGTGCCCGGCCTGAAGCTGGACATGTGTTAATCCAGGCTTGACCAATTAGAGATTAATCCTCCTTTCACTACAGAAATTACTAAGAGAGGAAAACACACAATCCAAGCCAGGCCAATAAAAACCAATAAAGTTAGTTCTGGGCCTTCTGCTTGTGTTGTTGGGGAAAAGTATTCCCTCTCTGCTGGGGATGCTGATGTGATGGGATGTAAACTTAATACTACTGGCAGCCAGAAGGAAAAAACTCATTTTCTCAAAGGAAATGCCTTTTCTATGGCATAGACAACACAGAGGATAGTGGAGCAGAGCGATAAGACGGAAGTCAAGTTGACATCATTGAGCAGATCTACTCCATAACTTTTAAGTTTTATGAACCAGCAAATTTCTTTCACCAAACAAGCCAGTTTGAGGTTTTTTTAGTCACTTAGATCTGAAAGAATCCTGATTTGTATATTTTTGAAATGGTGCAAGATTTGAAGCATGGTAACAGACCCTTAAATGTGGAATTGCTTCAATTCAGGTGGTAAAGAGGCAATGAGGACCCTTCTTGCTTTAGCTGAGAAATTGACAGATGTTGATTAACCTATCTTTTGTATCTTGGGGCTCAGACCATATGTCTACTGAGGCTGAAGATTAAAGGATATATATGAAAAAAAGCCCCAGAAATGTATTTGTTCCTTTTTGTAGAGCTTAATGATGTCCTACATGCAAGAAACTGCTGCATTAAAAGCTGGCTTCTCTGGAAGCAGTAAAAACACTAAAAGCAACCCTTTCAGCCCTTGTCCTGATAGACAAGCCAGCCAAAGTCAGAAGCATTTTTGCTTCACTCTTACCTAAATTTAATGTTAGCAAAGGTTGGGGAGAGTAGAATAAAATTGGAAGCTATGAGTAAAACTAGGAATTCTGCCCACCTGGGGAGACAGAGCACTGAGGTCAACTGTTAGAAGATAGAAACAACAAATTTGGAATCTAGAATCGAGGATTAGAATGCAATACTAACTCAGTTTTGTTGTAAACTTACTGAATTTACTGGAAACAGATTGTAGAGTTTAGTAAACTTTTAAGGAACAGAGGTTTCCAGAGAAATGCAAATACCCATAACTGAGTACTATGATTGCTCAAACCCTGAGGCAATACTCAGTCAGGATCCTAAACCTATACCAACAGAAACAGCACTATCAGTAGGGTATGATAACCAGAAAGTGGGTATCCCCAGTGCCTTTGTCGGCTGTGACCATAAAGGACAAGCAACAAGGGAATCCCAAAAGACAGATCCAAGAGGAGACTGAAGGGCTGACCAAGGAATTTGCCCCAAGGCCAGGACAAGGGGTTATTGCTGCTCCTGTCTAGCAGGATAGTATATATGCTAAAGAATAGTGATCATTTTCTGCCACCTCCCACCCATATCCCCTTTTTCAAGCAGGAGTTTTTTGATAGTTATTTTGTTTCTTCCAAATAAATGCATATTAGATTTCTCGGTTAGAGTTTCTAGCATCTATTGCAAATGAAGAACCTACCTGACAACAAAGCTAAAATAGACCAAATAAGAGCTGGGAAATGCAGAGTGAGATGGAGTACTGGTGTTATCATTTGAGCTCATTTTTCTAGCTAAACATGAAGATGACCTATTTATGCAAGTTTTCACTATGTTAGTCAATCCCTCTTCCACTTCCCATTTTTTGGGGGGCAATCTACTTTTTGTCGGGTTTATGTCCTTCCCAACCTAAAGAGTCTTTAACCCAACAACAATGGGATGTCATAAAATGGATGTAAGCAGGGTTGGGATGTGATCAGATTTGAGATTTTTAAAGAACAAATTTTGAGTAATTAATCTTGAATGAACACCATCTAACTCTCTAAAAGTCATAAATAAGAATACTCAGTCAGCTAGTTGATTGTACCTATGTTTGTACCGAATGTTTGTAATGAGACAAAATGTAACTCTGCTTACATTTGCTATGAGAGATAATTATGTAACATGATCCAATAATATATCTTTCTTATTGAAGAAAGATATTTTCTTCAATAATTTTCCTAAAATTATATTTTAGGAAATATAATTTTGAGAAAATAAGTCAGTTTTTTTAGTGACTTTTTATATAATCTTGAAAAAAATTCAGACATAATTTTTACCTTAAAAGAAAGTTTCATTTTGTTTTCCAAACAATGTTACCACCAGTTTACCACTTTCTAGTTATCTCTTAGTTTTTGGAAAAGTCACCAAGCTTCTTTAAGCAGATGACACAACTCCTTTAAATGCATTTTTTTCACCAGATTTATTAGAAAAAATTCCATCTCAATGTATAACTGAGAATAACTTACTCCTTAGAATAAATCTCTATTGATATGACTATTCCTGGGAGTTTCATATATCTTTTACTGAATGTACTATTGCAGATATAAAGTAAGCTCATATTAAAGATGAAAAATCGCCTTCTCCATTTTATTGCATTCAAGCTTTTCTGTTCTTCTGAGGTCTTAGAAAATTGAGGTCTCATATTTATAGAAAGATGTGTTAAGCCACATGATTTAATTATCAACATTATCAACATTAGGTCTAATATTTATGAAATCTGTTGTAAAAATCACATGATTTCATTATCATTAGAAAAATCTAGAAAGTTCTGATGCTATAATGCCTATCTTGGCTTCCCATTATAACCTTTTAGTGTCACGATACTAACCCACATATATTTTGGTTTATTACTTACCTTTCAGCCCCAAATGCTTCTTGAAACAAGATTTCCTTTTTTGTAACAATGTCTTTTTTTTCTCCATAATTCTCAAGACATTTTAATGAGGAAGAGTGATCCAAAAATCTGGGTCGTTGCTTAATGATTGACCAAGAGATATTTGCATAAACAATTGTCAGAGAGTATTTCAGGTAATTCATTGTACCCATTTTTAGAAAAAATGGATTGTAAATGTAGAATAGAAATATTCTTGAGACAGCTTATTCAACAATGAAATTGCTTACTAATCTAGATTAATGTTTTCCTTTGAGCAGAAGCAGAGGGTCATAAGCATGAAGCCTAATTTACTGTTTGACAGAGTCTGTTATTCAAAAGCAGGCTTGTGTGGCTACTTATAAGTGACCAAGGTTTGGGGTAACCTTCTTGTGGTTTTACAAGTGATTGTCCTTAAAAATCTAAGTTTCTTCATGTGAATCCACATATATATTAGTGAAGACTCCAGCTTAGAAAGTAATCTCTCCACTCCCCATTCTATTTTAACCAGTATCTAAGTGTAGGTTTAGCCACAAGAAAATTGGTTACCCTCACATACTCATAATGTCATGGTCCTAGGGACACCTGCCAACTATTTCAAAACATGGATGGGATTGGCTGGCTTCGGTGAGACAAATGAAGTTTAGCTTAGAAAACTGACTTTGTAAGTGCTTTTGTTTCTACTGTGCTTCCCAGAATCTCATTCAAATTTATTTTTCAATAGTGTGGTTACTATTTACTGATCCCTGAGAAAGATAATCTTACTACTTTTTAGAGAAGAAATGTTCTTATCACATTAGGTTAAGATCAATTTATACTCCAATTACTTTTCATTTCAGCATAGATTTTTCCATCTGTTTCATGGACAACTTCTTTAGCCAAGATAAACAACCTCAAAGGCAAATACTTTACTGAAATGTCTGGTTTTCTTTAGAGAAGTGTAAACAGTTGAATTTTTTGTTTCATGAAAAAAATAAAATTATGATTAGAGTTTGTGATAAAAGAGATATGCCATTTCCCTTGGGCCAAATATGAGTTCAGAAACTGTCCCTAAACAGCTTATGTGAGGGATTAGGCTATACAATTGGATCAACTTCTATTCTTCCACAGAGGGAAACAGTAAGTTTTCTTATTTTAAAAATGCCAAAGATTACAACTTAGAAAGATATTTATGTATAATTTCCTTCTTAGAACTAGTTAACAATCCTTCTCAATATAAATACACTTCAGAAATTAATAATATAAGACTATGCTGGGAGTGGTGGCTCATGCCTGTAATCCCAACACTTTGGGAGGCTGAAGTTGTAGGATTGCTTGAACCTAGGAGTTTGAGACGAGCTGGGAAACATACTGAGACCATGTATTTACAAAAAATAAAAAAAGTAGCTGGACATGGTGGCATGCGCCTACAGTCCCAGTACTTTGGGAGGTTAAGGTGGGAGAATCACTTGAAGTGAGCCAAGGCCAGCCCTCTGCACACCATTGTGGATGACAGAGTGAGACCCTTTGTCTAAAAAATTAAAATAGGCCGAGCGCGGTGGCTCATGCCTATAATCCCAGCACTTTGGGAGGCTGAGGCAGGTGGATCACCTGAGGTCGGGAGTTTGAGACCAGCCTGACCAACATGGAGAAACCCTGTCTTTACTAAAAGTACAAAATTAGCCTGGCATGGTGGCACATGCCTGTAATCCCAGCTACTCGGGAGGCTGAGGCAGGAGAATCACTTGAACCTGGGAGGTGGAGCTGAGATTGTGCCATTGCACTCCAGCCTGGGCAACAAGAGCAAAACTCTGCCTCAAAAAAAAAAAAATTAGAATATATCTATATAAGACAAATAGAGTCAATATCTATGTGAGATAAATGAATGTTTTTATTTTATTTTTTTCCATATCCTTTTTGGAAGTAGATATTTTTATCCATGAAATATAAGATCTCGCCTGTAATCCTAGCACTTTGAGAGGCCGAGGTGGGCGAATCACCTGAGGTCAGGAGTTTGAGACCAGACTGGCCAACATGGTGAAACCTCATCTCTACTAAAAATACAAAAAATTAGCTGGGAGTGGTGGTGGGAGCCTGTAGCCTCGGCTACTCAGGAGGCTTATGCAGGAGAATTGCTTGAACCTGGGAAGCGGAGGTTGCAGTGAGCCGAGATCGCACCACTGCACTCCAGTCTGGGTGGCAAGAGCAAAACTCCATTAAAAAATAATTTTATATATATACATATTTATATGTATACACACACACACACACTTAAAGCTTCTGTTAAAAACCTTGCAACTTTTCCATGCAGCTATTTTTTTTAACAATTTTCATTGAATAGAGAATATATACCCTTGTTTTGTACTTTTAATTATTCTGCTTATTAGCATACTTATTAGGTATACCACCCTATCATTTGATGGGTATATACTCAGAATTGGTCATTCTTGAAATATTGGGAATACAGCCCTCAAAAGTTTTGGAAAAATCCCAATAAAAGAGCCACAAATCAGAAAGGATCCCAGGGGGAAATAGAGAGCATATTTACATTATGATAATTTGAGGAGGGTTTTATATAGAAATATTACAGATGTTTGGAAAATGTTTGTAGGAATCACAAAGAGGAACACTATTATCACCCCTAGGCTCAAGGGGAAAGGTGAGAAAATGGTTACTAGAACCCAGGAGGAAAGAGACGTATAGTTTATCCCACCTTGAAAGGAACTATGATGTTAGGATGGAGGAGAGTGCCAGTCTGAGGTGATCCCACAGCAAAGGAGTCAGGGGAAGAAATATCCCGTATTTACTCTTGACCCTCTCTGTGATCCATTGTCAGGGCTTCTTCTGGGCTACATTGCACTGCCTGATACGATAGCCTGGTCACAGGTGGCTACTGAAATGTGGTTTTAGGTGTAAAATACATCCCAAATGTTGAAAACTTAGTATGAAAAAAGAATGTAAAATATCACCTTAATAATTTTATGTTAAATAAAAATGGCATCAATAGTATGGACATATATATTTGATACACATTATTATTAAACATTAACACATATTAAATATGTATATATCAATATATATAATATGTAATAATATCTGACATGTTATTATTTTTACTTTTTAATTTTAAAACATAGCTATTAGAAAATTTAAAGTTTTAGAAAATTATTAAAATTAAAAAACATATTTATACATATATCATACCATATCACATAATATCATACCAGATCACACAATTTCTCTTGGACAGGACTAGGCTAAATCTACTAGAAAGTAGAGGATGTGGGAGTCTGTTGATAGAGTTAATTACAGGCCAGCTTCTGGAGCACAGAAAAGGTTGGAGAAGGAGGGTGAGTGACCCAGCAGAGAACAACAGAGATGTTAATAAAGAACATTAAACCTAGAAAGATTTACCCTAAGTAAGTGGACATTTTTCTTGGTGATTTCTATTGTTGGTCTGTGAAATAATTTGTTAGGAAACTTGTCAGGACATTCCATATTACATGAAGACTCATATACATTTTTTCTTTTTAAACAGCATTGAGGGTGGAATACATAATCAGCTGAGTCCTTTCCAATTGTAACTTTTAACTTTTATGTGTGTTCCATTTTGCTAAGCTCTGAGTATAAATTGAAATTCATATTATGGAAGTATATGTAGGTCTTTAAGGGACAACTATAGCAGGTCTGACAAGTGGAAGACATTTAAAAAAACGAATTTATTTTATGAGATAGAGTCTCAACATGTTGCCCAGATTGGTCTTGAACTCCTGGACTCAGGCAGTCCTTCCACCTCAGCCTCCCCAAGTGCTGGGATTACAGGTGTGAGCCACTGCACCTGGCCTAGAAGACATATTTAAAAAATTTTTTGGGGGGGATGGTGTCTCTGAGATTTGATTAACCTTTTTGTGAAAAATATTTGTTTAAATGTAGGCATTTATCTTTTTTTAAGTAAATATTGATTGGGTAGCTTTTATGTTCCCTCACTGAGCTTATTGTCTAATATAATATTAGGAAAGAGATATTTAGCAAGCAAGCAAATAAATAATACTAATTTTATGTTTTATATATAATACATAAATTGTTATATACAGTTTTGAAGAACGAACAACAAACTAATGTATAATAATGACTGGAGTGTGATTATGGGGTCTTATTTTAGATTAGGATGATAAATTAGTTTTCTGTTGCTATGTAACAAATTATCATGAACTCAGCCATTAAAAAAACATTCATTTATTTTATATTGTTCTGTAGATCAGAAGTCTGGTATGGTATAGCTGGGTTCTCTGCTCAGGGTCTCACAAGGCTGCAATAAAAATTTCGCTTCCAAGCTCATTGCTGTTGCTGGCAGAATGCAGTTCCTTGTAGTTGTAGGACTGAGATCCTTGTTCCTTGCTGGCTGTTAGCCAATGGCTACTCTGGGCTCCTGTAACCTGCCACATTCCTTGAATTCCTCCATCTTTGTCAGCAATGGCATGTGATAACCTTCACAAACTTCACATCTCTGACTTCTTCAAACAGTCAGATAAAATCAAGTCTTTTTTTCTTTTTTTTTTTTTTTTTTTTTTTTTTTTTTTTGAGTGGAGTTTTGCTCGTGTTGCCCAGGCTGGAGTGCAATGACACGATCTCGGCTCATTGCAACTCCACCTCCCCGATTCAAGTGATTCTCCTGCCTCAGCCTCTCAGGTAGCTGGGATTATAGGAGCCTGCAACCACACTCAGCTAATTTTTTACATTTTCATCAGAGACGGGGTTTCACCATGTTGGTTAGGCTGGTCTCGAACTCCAGACCTCAGAACTCCCACCACCTTGGCCTCCCAAAGTGCTAGGATTACAGGCATGAGCTACTGCGCCTGGCCAAAATCAATTACTTTAAAGTATAAGCCCCATTTTTATTTTTACTTATTTTAAATAAATAAATAAAAATTGTATGTATTTATGGTGTACAAGATATTTTGATATATGTATGCATTGTGAAATGACAAAATGAAGCTACTTAACATATCTACTACCTCACATATTTTTTGTTTGGGGTGAGGACATTGAAATCAACTCTTTTAGCAATTTCCAAGTGTATGTTACATTGTTATTAATTATCATTGGAATGCTATACATTAAATTACCTAAACTTGTTATCTCTTCTCTTTTTTATTTTTAAGATGGAGTCTCACTCTGTTGCCCAGTCTGGAGTGCTGTGGCGTGGTTTGGCCCACTGCAATCTCCATCTCCTGGGTTTAAGCAATTATTCTGCCTCAGCCGAGTAGCTGGGATTACAGGTGTCCTCTACCCTGCCAGGCTAATTTTTGTATTTTTAGTAGAGACAGGCTTTCAGCATGTTGGCCAGGCTGGTCTCAACTCCTGACTTCAAGTAATCCACCCTCCTCTGCCTCCCAAAGTGCAGGGATTCTAGGCGTGAGCCACCATGCCCAGCCTCTCTTGTCTCTTTGGTATAGCCATTGTAACAGCTATGAGGTCATATCTCACTATGGTTGAGAAAATTTATTTTAAAGGGCTCATATGACTTGGTCAGTTCCACCCAGTTAATCTCTTTATTTAAAGGTCAATAGATTTGGGACCTTGATTTCATCTCCATATTTCCTTTACAGAAATAGCTACATTAGTGTTTGACTGAATAACTGAGAGATGTGTGTATATCAAGGCCAGGAACCTGGAGGGTTCATCATAGAATTCTTCTTGCCAAGGATGGTTAAGAAAGCAAAAGGCTTTCTGAGGCATTTCCGTTTCAACGAAAGCCTGAATGATAAGAAATTACCAGACATATAAAGATCTGGGGAGTGGGGCTGAGGGAAAGAATTATTGCTAGAGATGTACATTTCAAATGGTGAATTCCTAAAAAATGTATAATGGAATATCAATTCAAAACTCCAAAAACTTCTGGAAGTATACAGACCATTACGTATTAGAATTTAATAATAACTGTATACCTACGCTTGCTGTACAAATGCTGAAATTTAAACATTGAAGTTTAGCAAATAGTAGTATACAAAGAACAACTCCTAAAGGATCTTATACTTTCTATACTTCCCAAACTTTCTACTATCTTCCTCTTTTTCTGGGCACCAGCCTCTTGTTTATATTCTTCATGTATCTTTTCTTCCATCTTCCTCTTCCTTTAATGTCACATGGTCTTAATCACTATAGTATACTCATATTTATGTCCTTGCACAATCTTTCCTGTGATCTCACGTATCTAGAAGAATCCTTTTAGATATCTATCTTTAGAGTCAGCACTCTACCATTAATCAAAGGCCTGCTCTAGGCAAAACTAGGAAAAATGTTCTTTCACCGTCCTTTGATCTTTCCTTTAAATCCTAGTTGACTTCTTTCTACCACCTTTGCTCTACCAGGCAGCCAAAGATCTCAGGCCTCCTCCTCCTTTTCCAGCTAGATCCTACTGGACACCTTTTACATATATTAAAGTTTAAACCATACATGAGTAGTTTCATGTGTGCAGGGGGTGTCCGTATTTTGACACTGGACAACTGATTAATTCATAGGACTGAGGTTTTAATTATGAAATCTTCAGAATAATCAGGCTAGCTGCCAACCATGCTCAATGTCCCCATGAACTGTCCTGCTCAGGAAAGCAGCACCAGGCTCTTTGTGTATTTCTTGTGCAGAGTCAGACACTAATTTGACTAGAGTCGGTACCTGGTCAACTGACTGAGATTCACCCATAAAAATGCTGATGAGGCCTGGTGCTGTGGCTCACGCCTGTAATCCCAGCACTTTGGGAGGCCGAGGCGGGCAGATCACGACGTCAGGAGATCAAGACCATCCTGGCGAATTCGGTGAAACCCCTTCTCTACTAAAAAGACAAACAAATTAGCCGGGCGTGGTGGCGGGCGCCCGTAGTCCCAGCTTCTCAGGAGGCTGAGGCAGGAGAATGGCGTGAACCCGGGAGGCGGAGCTTGCAGTGAGCGGAGATCGCGCCACTGTACTCCAGCCTGGGCGACAGAGCCAGACTCCATCTCAAAAAAAAAAAAAAAAAAAAGACTGATGAAATGGATTGGTACAAAACATTCTGCCCAAGAAAAGCGAGACAATGAGCAAAGCCAACCAGCCTATTTCCTTCCGGAATTTTAACTGGATATTGCTGAGAGAAATTCCTAGTAAGTGTGTAAGAGCAGGATGAGAAAGCTAGTCAGGAAAAACAGCGATACTACAGGAGAGAGACCATGTGGGTAACAAAAGAGAAGGTAACTGGATTCCAGGTGTTTTGATTCTCTATTGCTGCATAACAAATTAACCCAAAACTTAGTGCTTTAAACAATCATTTTATTTGCTTATAATTCTGTGAATCAGGAATTTAGGCAAAGCGTAGTTGGGTAGTCCTGCTCCTCTTGGCACTGGTTGGTGTCATTCTCTCAGTTGTGCTTACCTGGGGTTGGAGCTGAAATGGAAGTTCCAAGAAAGTTTTACTCACAGGTATGGCCCTTCTGTACTCCTTCACACACTCTTTCTCTCCATGAGGTTAGCTCAGGCTTCCTCCCTGCAGGGTGGACTCAGGGTAGTTGTTATTTCTTGCATGGTTGCTCACTTCCAATAGAGAGCATTCCAAGAGGGAGAAAGCATAGTCTATAGATCTCTGAAGGCCTACTCTTAGAAGTTCCATAATCACTTTTGCCACAATCTATTTGTGAAAGTCTGTGACAGGGCCAGTCTAGATTCAAGGGGAGTGGAAATAGATTTCACCTCCTGATGAGAGGTGTGGCAAGACTTTGATGACATCTTTTAAGTTACTACATCAGGATTATCTTGGAGCCATATGGCTTAGTAGTTCTTTGTCTTTGTACTATGCAAATAGAAGGTCCCAGCAGATAGTATCTTTTGGAAGAGAAGATAAGATTAGACGATTTTTCAGTGCCCCTTAAATCAAAATCTGCTGATGACTATGTTCATTAGCAATGGATTTCTTAAGTCATGTCAAACAATATTCCTCTACTCTCGGGATATAAATAAAGACTTAAACTTTCTTTAA
The DNA here is from genome assembly GCF_000951035.1 of Colobus angolensis palliatus. Lineage (NCBI taxonomy): Eukaryota > Metazoa > Chordata > Mammalia > Primates > Cercopithecidae > Colobus > Colobus angolensis. Next base: position 5,954,769 of record NW_012115344.1, on the reverse strand, counting down.
AGCTCTGCTAGCAATTATTTTTCTATGGAATCTTCATTAAAATACCTTATTAAGTTAGTAGAACAAATATATAAAATTAAAAAGTAAAAAAGAGATTTTTATGAAAGATTTCTTTAAAAATTTGTACAGAGAAAAAAAAAAGACATCTGTCTTGCTTCCCCAATGATAGTACGAAGTACAACAGAAGGGAGTATGTGTTGAAAAGGGGATATTACAAGGGTTATTCATTTTATTTTGCCCAATTAATCAGGTGATATACGTATAATATATATGAGTAAATGTCTTTCTGATTTATCTGAAATGAAGGGAGCTTTCCAGAATAAATGCTGTTTTCACAATTTAATGGGCTAAAAGTATATCCGGAATGCCTATAGCATATGTCTCAGGTGTGTGGCAGAGTAGTGTAGGGTGAGGGCTAGGTAAAAATGAGGACAAGAGGCACACACAGTGGCCAAACTGGTATGACCTAGGGTGAAAGGGATGCTTTTGTTAATTTGTGGGAAATAAGACCCAAAGCACTTGAAGACAAGAGGAAAGTCACATTACAACTAGAAGTTTTCTATCTTGCCTTTTTTCTTTTTACAAATAACTCCAACAGAGGTTGAGAAACTTTCCCAAAGTCACAATAATTACTTGGGTGTCAGCATTTGACTGTATGTACCTGCCACATCACACATGCAAGTAATATTTTGTACCTTCCAAACATCCTTTCTGGTTCCATTGCCATGTTTAAGATCTACTTCCCTTGTGTTTCTCTCTTTAAAGAGGGCTTTGATCTTAACTTTAGGACTATTTCACCTGTTTTATTTATTATTTATTTATTTATTTATTTATTTTTGAGATGGAGTTTTGCTCTTGTTGCCCAGGCTGGAGTGCAATGGCACGATCTTGGCTCACTGCAACATCTGTCTCCCAGGTTCAAGCAATTCTCCTGTCTCAGCCTCCCGAGTGGCTGGGAGTATAGGTGCCCACCACCACGCCCAGCTAATTTTTTATATTTAGTAGAGATAGGGTTTTACCATGTTGGTCAGACTGGTCTCAGACTCCTGACGTCAAGTGATCCACCCACCTCGGCTTCCCAAAGTGCTGGGATTACAGGCGTGAACCACCACGTCTGGACTTATTTTACCTCTTTTAAAAGAGATTTTATCAAACTTTAATGTGCGGATTCTGATTCAGCAGGTCTGACTAATTAGGTTTGAGATTTCACAGATCTCACAAGCTCCCAGGTGATGTTGGTACTTGTTTGTGGACTACACTGTGGAATAGTAAGGAATTAGGTTTTTGGGGTTTCAAAACTTGACCCTAAAATATTTGTGTAAATCATCAGGAAATTGATATTAGGTATAAATGCCAAATGAATTCTACTTTCTCAGGCTAACCAAAGATTTATTCAAGGAATATTTATTAAGACTTTACAATATGCTAGTCATTGTTCTATTAAAAGAAAAGATGAACTTTTTAACTCTCATTTCTATTGTTATGTGCCAATTACAAAATTTTTTTTAAAAGACAGCCTTGCTGTGTCGCCCAGGCTGGAGTGCAGTGGCATGATCTCGGCTTAATGCAACCTCTGCTTCCCAGGTTCAAGCAATTCTCTTGTCTCAGCCTCCTGAGTAGCTCTGCAATTACAGGTATGCACTACCACACCTGTTTAATTTTTGTGTTATTTTGGTAGAGACGAGGATTCACGATGTTGGCCAGGCTGGTCTCGAACTCCTGACTTCAAGTGATCCACCCGCCTCTGCCTCCCAAAGTGCTGGGATTATAGATGTGAGCCACCACACCTGGCCTAGTGCCAAATTTTTTCTTACTTAGACATCACTTTATACATGCTCAAGCAGAGTTGCTTTCTGATGTACTTTGGATATAGGTTATATATACTGAAAGACCTTTTACAGTAATAGCCTCCTTTATTCTATCAGCATACTGTTCAAATTCCTGGAACTTGGAAATACTTTTGGAGATTACTTTCAATTAAATATTTCAATAAAATATTTGACCAATTAAAAAGTGGAAAAACATATTTACTTTTAATCCCAGGGAAAAACCAGCCTGTATTGTATGGTGCTTGAACTTGTTAAATGTGCACAGCATGCTTTGTAAACCCTTGAGCTAGGATCACTGATTTGCTTTCATAGCTGCCCCATGTGGCCTTTTGTGACATAACCTAGGTCAGGCTGACCTGCCAAATAACTAACATTGATAAGTGCCGACCAGAAATATGAGCTGAATTATTCGGTACTGTCTTCCCTCATTGCAAGGGCAACAACCTCAGCATTTATTAATCCAATGTAATGCTCCCTTTGTAATTAACCTGGGAGCTACATCAAACATCTAAGTGTACCTCTGACAGCAAGAGGGTAAGTTTTGTTGAGCCTTGAACCTCTCTCAACACATGTCTAGGAAGTGCAGTTTTGTAGCTATCAGTTGGTGGCTGCGAGAGAAAAAAAAAATAGCCATCATGCTATTGCAACAGTGATTACCCCAGCCTCTTCTTTCAGTTAATGAAGTGTTGAAAGTTCAAGACCCAAGTTATTGGTAGAACTAATGAGAGCCAAACTACTATTAATACTTGCTGGAATGACTCTTTTAGGATTTAAAGCTTATTCACAACCATGCTTTGATAGGACCCAATTTTGTATGCATTTCCTTGTTTGCTATATTTGTTCATGCATATCTTTTTGCCATGTGAAGTATTAGCTACTTGAGAGCAAAGATGGTGCCACTTATTTCTATACTGTGCCAGTATTCAGCCTTGTTCATTACAAATATTCAGGACTGCTTGGCAAATAAAAACAGAATGCAATCTGTGTACTTATCTTCTTTCTTAGCACCAAATTCTTTCTGCTTAGTACTAAGAAGTTTTCCCGGTTCATTCTCACCTTCCTGATTATGGTTGGATTAGAAAATTAGAATAATTCCTGTAAGAAGTTTAGATTAATTCCCATGATTCCCTGACTGATTTCTCTAGAAAAACCAAAAAGTGTAGATTACCTAAAATATCTGAAAATCTTTTGGGGCAGACTAGATAGACCTTGAATAATGGGAATATAGCAAGAGGCATTATGGAGGTGAACTCTTTTCAGTAGGGGTTTCAAGAAAACCAAAATTTACTCTTCAGCTTCCCTTCAATCATATATGTTCCATGAAATTCAAAAAGTGATATATCTGAACATAAATTTACATAATTTTCCTGAAAAAATATCCCCACAACACTATATTACATTGCTTAATATGATGTATGATGATAGAACCATGGCACTGAAGACGTCCTGAAAAATATTAGCCATTGACTATTCTGGCTATAAGTCTAAATTCTGGCTATGAGACTATTCTGGAAATGAGTCTAAATATAGACCCAAGCCCCACAATATTAAAAGGTGTGCTTTAGTTTGATCACCCTTAGACCTAACTGCTCATTGTGTAAAAGCAGTGGGTTAAAGAGAACCAGTAATCCCTGATGATCATCTAACATACTGTAGATGATAACAACCTAACATACTGCCAGGTACTGTATTAAGAACTTCATATGCATCAACTCATTTAATCTTCATGATATCCCTATAAAGTAGGTGTAATTTTTCTACCCACTTTACAGATGAGAAAATGGAAGTATAGAGAGATATTAAGAAATTTGTCCAAGGATATTCAACTAGAAGGCATGTAAGGGAATTTTACCCCGATTTACCTAGCTCTAGAGTCTTTGTTCTAACCTCTAGTACACTATGTGGCTCTTCTAAACCAAGCTTGCTTTAAATGACAGATGGAAATAGAAGTGTTGCCAGTTCCAAAACCACACCGTATAGGTGCAAACCTAAAATAAATACTTCATCAAATTGGTATAAACAGCTTTTCTAATCATGTAGATGTTATTTCCATTTCTTGAAAAGATGCTTTATTACAGCAGAATAGGCTGAGGAGTTAGTTATATGGATTAAATATAATTTCATATGGATAGTCTGCAGCAAAAGTGAAGAGGAAATTCATATTTTGTCGACACTCCAAAAGTGTATTCAATTTGGGAGACTTTGCTGCACTCCATGCCCTGTCGTAAATAGAAAGCAATTAACTAAACTCTACTCTTGTAACAATAGCAATGGGGACTTTAAAAGGATAAACCGGCGGTTGCAGTGGCTCACACCTGTAATCCCAGCACTTTGGGAGGCGGGGGTGGACGAATGATGAGGTCAGGAGTTCGAGACCAGCCTGGTCAACATGGTGAAACCCCTTCTCTACTAAAAATACAAAAAATTAGCTAGGCATAGTGGTGGGCATCTGAAATCTGAGCTACTCGGGAGGTGGAGGCAGGAGAATCGCTTGAATCCAGGAGATGGAGGTTGCAGTGAGCTGAGATCATGCCACTGCACTCCAGCCTAGGCGACAGAGTGAAATTGCCTTAGGAAAAAAAAAAAAAAGAAAAAAGAGGATAAACCTCTTACATGCTTACACGACTTTACATAGATGAATCATCAAACGAATGCAATTTTTAATTTCACTCAGCGCTATGTTAGCATTTTTCTTCCTGCTCAGTCTTAAGGCTTGAAAGATATTATACATGCTTAATGTTGATGTGCATTACATAAACATTTCCTTATTGCTGAACATCTTTCTTCCTTTCTCTCTTTTAACTGTGAATATTCTGAAATGACCATCTATGCACAGCTTGCCTGCCCTCCTTCTCTCCCCTATCCCCCTTTCTTCATTCCTCTTACCTCCCTTCCCCTTTCTCTTACTCTTCTCTTTTTTTGGTAAGATAAAAAGTGACCAAAAGATAAGAATATTTTTGTGACCCTTGAAACCTGTCGCCAAATTATTTACCCGGAATATTGTACCAATTTATGCTGAAATCACCAATGTATGGGAGCATCATCCCTTTTCATATTTGCCAGAGTTGTTCATTATAATTTTAAACTTAATGTAATGATAGAATGCTTCCTCATTAAGAAAAATCCTCCTCTTTTAGGGAGGGTTGCTTTGAAAGGTTTTCAGTTTTTAGATTGTTAGGGAAGTAAATCTTTTGAATGATTAAAACACATTCAGTTACCTATACTTCTCTTTTTAGAGATAGACTACCAAAACCAGTCTGTTCTCCACCATATATGCCTAACACCCATAAGACACTTTGCTATATCTGTCAAATTACCCCTCCTTGCTTGTCCACTCAAGATATTACACAACTATCTTAGTTGAAACAAAAGAAGTTCTCTTGTGTTAGCTTAGTTTTTTTATTTAATTAAAAAAACTTTTTAACCACAAGCTTAATTTGCATTTAGAGGTTCCCATTTCTTCCTCTCAATGTTACCCAATAGATACCACAAAGTAACTGCTTCTGTCCAGACTGGCAGTAGAGAACTGTTGTGGTTCTAATGATAAGAAGAGCACTAACCTCCAAAGAATTCAGGGTTCTTATTTGCAAAACTAATCAATAATTTGGTTTTACACATTCACTCTTTGATGAAGTTCTAGTGGAGAAGGATGACGGACAAGGGTTGAGCAAAGTAGCTTATGCTACATATTTCTTTTTTTTTTAACAGTTTCACAATTTATTTATTGAAAGATTATATGTTATTTTTAATTTTGAGAAACTTTTTATTTTGAAAACTTCAATCCTACAGGCAGATTACAAGAATAGGACAATGAACATTGTAGATTCTCCCTCTACATTCATGAATTGTCAACATTTTGCCATATTTATTTTGTCTCCTTTTCCTTATACTACATTTTTCCCCCTGAAAAAGCTGAGAGTAAGTTGCAGACATCTTACCCCTAAATAACACAGCATATATCTCCATCTCCTGATAATAAGACATGTATATAACCTACATACTATATATATGTATGTATACATATAACCACAATACCATTGCCACTCAGACTATTTATCGTTAACATAATACTATTATTTAATATACAATCCATCCATACCCAAATTTCCCCAATTGTCCCAATGTCTTTTTTTTTTTTTTTTTAACAATGTGGGATTCTATCAAGGGTTATGTATTATCTTTAGTCTCCTTTAGTCAGAACAGTTTCCTAACTTTTTTGTTTTCATGATATTTTTGAACATTCTAGGCTCTTCTTTATGACAACCCACCTCCACCCCCACCTTATATTTTGGAATATGGAAGTTGTCTTTCTGACTGTCAGATCAATGTGTTTTTGACTCTATGACTCCATGTATGTCATTCTTTTATGTCTTTTTCCTCTCATATCTCTGTGCTATTTCCTTGTTTTTCTCTTTCATCAGTTTTTTAGGACAAATTTTTGTTTTATATTTATTTTTTTCATTTTCTTTTCTTACTCAACTTTTCCCCTTCCCTGCAGGCTCTCATCTGTTTCCTTGAGATAATACTATTTTTAAAAATTGTAATTTGCTTGGTGTTATTTGTCTTTTTTCTAACTTTCTAGCACTTCCCCTCAAGATGATGTGCTCCCTGTAAAGGCAACTCTGTTTTTACAAGTATTTTCCAAACTGTAAGTTAAATTCTCCTTCAAGAATTACACTTGTTCTCTCTCTCATTTCCTCAGCTTCCTTTCCTTTAGGCAGGTCTTAACTGAAATTCTCATTTTCCAAGTTGCCCTAAATCAGAACTTTACTTTTACTGAAATGTGTTCATTTAGATAAAGTATATTATGCTAACTTTGACTCTATGGTGGAAAAATGCATTTTGTCACATTCCAGGTTCAACATTCATAAGATTTTGTCTATTTTAGTTGACACAAACCTTGGATTTGAGGTTTAAAAGAAAAAAAAAAAGAGCTTAACATACCTAAGCAAATATGCATATTGAAAATGGCTATTGTAAAATGTCATTCCAATTATATCAGGATAATAATACCAAATACAGTCTTATTTGAAAGAATGTTAAATCTGAAGGAGCTTTAGAGATAGTTAATTTACTTCCATTAGTTTTCATATGAGGAAACTGAGAGCCCAAATTACTTAAGGTCACAATTGGTGGGGAAAATTCAAGGGATCCCATATCCTGATTTTCAGTTCAGCATATATTATTTGCTCTCACTGTGTTTCAATTTAATATATTCCTGGAAATAATATTCAGAGATATAAGAGAACTCCTTGGAAAGCACTTGGAAATATGTGACAACGAAGAATTAAGAACACCTCATTAGCTATAGCATCTGGTTTAAAAAGATAGTCTTGCTTTGATGACTATTGCTGCAGACCTAACATACATTGAATTATTGCTTTGTATCTGACATTGTTCTAAGCATTTTACATGCATTCACTAATTTAATCTTCACGATATCCCTAAAAGTTGATATATTATCATTCCCTTTTACAAATGCAAAACTGGAGGCACAAAGAGTTTAAGTAACTTTTCTAAGGTCATTTAGTAACAGGAGGAATCAGAATGCACACGGCTGTGCACCTAGCCATTGTGATATACTGCCTCTCTTGATTTTAAGGGCTTCAAACACAAAGGCCATTCTTTTTCTTTCACAAATACGGAAACTGAGGCACAAATGGATTTGAATGTTTTATTTATTGTTACCCAGTCAATAAATGCAAATAGATATCCCAAACTTTGCCTCATATTGAAAATTTCCCCAAATCACAAAGGTGTCATATCCCCCATTCTAACAGGATTGCCACATCTGGTGAGACTTCCCCAGAAATTTTATTCACAGTTACATTGGTTGATCACATTGTTTCTTCTTGCCGACGTGAATTGGCAAGGTGGTTGTCCGTAGTTTATATCGTCTATTATTATGAAATCGTTTTTCTCTATACGAAACTAAGTTACTAGTATCTGCTAGGAGCTAGATATTTTGAACCAACTAACATCCTTCTTTTAAAAATGGAAAAGGCTAAACGTGGTTCCTCATGCCCATAATCCCAGCAGTTTGGGAGGCCGAGGTGGGAGGATTGCTTGAGCCCAGGAGTTTGAGACCAGCCCGGGCAACATAATGAGACCATATCTCTTAGAAAAAAAAATATACACACAAAAAAAATGGAAAATAAGCACTAAATTAAACTCTGCATGACTCATTTATGGTGAATTTGGTCATCATTTTCATTAAAGTACTAACAATGTCTATATGGCTATTGCTACAAAGGATTTTTTTTTCAAAAGGTCAATAAGGCTAGATATAACTTTACTATAGCCCATAACTAAGTAGATAATAAAAAATGGAAATTTTGGCCAGGTGTATGACATATGATCTGAATTATCAGTCAGGGTTGACCTAACAAAGGAATAAATTTTCAGCTGATGATCTAAGTCCTGACTGTTTTGGAAACCTCTAGAAGGAAGAATTGTAATATAATATACTTGGTGAATAATGTATAACACCATAGTGAGTGACCCTCTATTGAATTTATGGCAAGTGGGAAATGATACTTAAAAAATTGGAAGATTTGGGCTAACTTTCACAAAGTTGTCCCCCTATTTGTGTCTTTCTCAGCTTTGTGTAGGCTAGAAGATGAAGATTACCTCAAGATGCAAAGAGGCATAGAGGGCCTCATGAGATCGGCAAGGTATGGAGGACTTAAGGTACACCTTGAATTAAGTTTGACACTACACACAACTTTTTTTCTGACAATATGGAAAACGAAATGGTCACTAACATCTTGGGGTGACTACTTGTACAAAAATGACTGGCATCTCCATTAAAATTTCCCCTACTCTTTTGGGAAGCAGCCTACACAGCAGGTAATTACAGTTTGACTGGAATGTAAGTCAGCCAAAGCCTTATCTCAATAACATGTCCTGCTTGCAAAATGAAGTGTAAGAGTGCAACTCAGGAAGAGTGCATGGCTGAGCAAGTGTTCTGGGGGAAAGACCTGGACAGAGAAAGAAAGATGAGAATCATAGGAAAGAGAAATGCTAAACATTCCTTTTGGGTCTTCTAGACGCTGCATAAAATTCCAAAATCGTATATCCCATGTTCATTATATGACAAATTATGTGGGGAATCTTATGTATGAATCTAAACATGTAAGGCAATGCCACATTTTTGCTGAGAGGATTTATTGTTGAAGAGCATAAAAATGTGACTTTGTTTTCTGAGGCAGAGGTCTGTGATATACCTAACACAAGTATTAAGCAGTTCACTGCATTCAAATAAGTGGTTTCAAGTTGTCAGGAACTTTCAAGGGAAAGGTGATAAAAGAGACAGCAGTAAAAACCTTTGTAAGGAAAAGGTAAGCTAAGGCTAATTATTATTAATTATTATTATTTGAGACAGGGTCACACTGTTGTCCAGGTTGGAGTAGAGTGTTGCAAACCTATTTCATTGTAGCCTCGACCTCCTCAGCCTCTCAAGTAGCTGAGACCATGGGTGTGTGTCACCATGCCTGGTTAATTTCTTAAAACTTTTGGGAGAGACAGGCAACATTTTTGTTGCCCAGGCTGGTCTTGAACTCCTGGGCTCAAGCAATCCTCCTGCCCTGGCCTCCCAAAATGTTGGAATTATAGGCATGAGCCACTGCACCCAGCTGTTTTTTACACTGAAAGAATGATCTGTGTTAAATTATCAGTGGGGTCCTTGGGCCACAGAGAAAAGTGCTAATGGATAAAAGATCTGCATTTTAGTTTTATAAAGGAAAATAAGCATTGAAAAAAGGAAACCCTGAATGTGCAGCAATTTTATTTAAAATTGCATTACATTAATTTTTTAAAAAATAAAATAGAAAAAATTTAGGTTCAATTTGTCATATTGGGATTTGGATAGCATGTATACTTTGCTGTACATCCATTCATTAATCTGTTTATCTGTCTATGTATCTATCTATGTATCTATCTATCTATCTATCTATCTATCTATCTATCTATCTATCTATCTATCTATCTATGTCTGCTGCCATAGGAATCATATTCCTGGGCTACTGTGAAAGCTGCTCTTTTTTTTCTGGTCCCTACCCTCAGAGGTCACAGTGGCTTAGAACCCAAAGAACTTGGGACTTAGAACTCAGCATTAGGGAAGTCCAGATTTTCAGCTGCATATGGTTTAAGTAGAATTTCTAGGATTTACCTGGGAACCTGAACTATGGATTTAGTGGGAAAAAAGCTTTCTAATTCCAATTGACTGACATACAAAGGCATTTTGGAACACAGTCTGTTTTTAATCTAATTGTCTCTAAAACTTTCTCTGTATTTATGAAATATATGTAATATATTGTTCTCTATCAAGTATGTACATTTTTGGGGACTGCAGATACTGTGTCCATTTAGGGCCCATGGGAGATAGTTTATTTAAAAGTACAAAGCTTGTTCTCCTCACTCTTGGCTGACTTCTAAGGAATTATATCTCAATCCTGGGAACTTTTTCTGGATCAAGTGAGACTTTTTTATATTTATGACTTTTCCAAAAGCAGATATTTCAACTAATTATAATTTAATGAAGAATTATACTACTTTTATTTTTAAAATTCCCAGAGAAAGTTCCCAAAACTCTCTTAGTCATTCAGGTCTCCCCAGATACTCCTTGATCTGTTACTGCTGCACAATCATACTGGAGCCAGCACGAATTTCCCCATTGTGCATCCAGAAATCAATACCCTGATGGCACACTGATGGTGAGGTGGCATAGGATTTATTCCCTGGCATTGGTAGCTTCAATCAATTTCCTTGTGCTCTTCATCTTTTTTTAGATTTTGCAAATTTATGTCCTTGTTCCTTCCTCTCTCTTATTCATTATCTAGTTAGAACAGATTCTATAGTCATTATTAAGTTAACCAGCAAATAAAGAGGAAGAGGTAGAGTCAGCCTCTTAGGAGGAGTCAGATAGCCTCAAAAGTCCACATTCAGTGTCAACCATTGTTACTTTGTTTGGCATCAAAAGTGGGAACAAGGATTAAGAAACACAGATTACATCTATCATCCCATAGAATAGCAGACTAAGACAGAAAATAAGTCCTTGTTCCTCATATTTTCTAAGAAGCTTTTGCCAAAGTTCTGAAATAGGAAACTAGAACCATTTCTCTGGTTACATAAGCTCTTCTACCAGGGCAAATGAAGGATAGATGTGCCATTTTGGGTATTTACGAAAGAAATTTTAGCTCATGCTGGCAACATGCTTTCTGGACAACTATGTATGGATGGCTGTTGTCATAAGCACCATCTTTCTGGACTACTGCAAAAGCTGCTGTTCCTCTGGTTTTCCACCTTCAGAGTTTCCAGTAAGTCAAGACTGAAAGATAACAGGGACTTGTAACTCAATGCTTGGTTTGTATATTTTTAGCTACATCATGAGTTGATTAGACTCTCTGCAATTCACAGAACCTAACCATAGAGTTGTGAAGGTATAAATTCCAAACTCCAAATAACTGTATCCACAGATTTGGCCACAGGAATTGGGGCTGGTTTGGTGGACCCAAGGCAAATGATGGTTCATATAATTGCTAATGCTTCTGATTCAAAGAGGTTGGGAACAGATAATTTGTTTTTGTGCTTGGAGCTTGGATTATGATGCAAGACTAGAAGAAACAAGAGGAATAGAAAGATCAAAGTAGAAGCTGGGGTGGGAGGAAACGGGCAAAAACACAAGCAGGGCTATTTATGAAGATAGATGGCAAGTAAGATGGAACGAGGTCACCATAATGTAGCTTTAGAACATTTTCATAACCCCAAAAAGAAATTTGACACCTATTACCAGTCATTCACCCTTCCTCACACTTCTCTCTTCACTGCCCAACTCAGTTGTTAGTAACCACGAATCAACACTCTGTCTCTATAGATTTGACTATTATGGACATCTCATATAAATGGAATCATGCTATATATTTTTTTTTTTTTTTTTGCTACTGACGTCTTTCACTTCACATAATGCTTTCAAGCTTCATTCAAGTTGTAATATGTATTGGAATTTCATTCCTTTTTGTGTTCATTCTTTTCTTTTTATCATTGGCTTGCTTTTAATTACCTTTAGCCTTTAAGCTCTTACAAATTTAACCAGCTAGGTTAGGATAGGTGGAGCTATTTCCTGACACTTCTCATGTAAACCAAATTTTAGGTTTTCCTTTGTAGTAAAACAGGCTCTTCAGTGTTTACAAGATTATTCCTGAGTTGTGAAAATTCTCTCTGTGTTTTACCCCCTATATTCCTCTATTCAATCTCAGGCTGCTACAATCAGACAGACAGAAAGTGTGAAGAGACTTTTTTCTTGTATCTGTAGTGGAAGGCTTAACAGCAGACAGTAACCACTTTCACCTTTTAACTTTCAGACGATGTTCTATTGTATGGATATACCATATATTAGTTATCGATTCATTAGTTGATGGACATTTTGGTTGCTTCCAGTTTTTGGCTAATACAAGTAATGCTGCTATAAACATTTATGTACCAATTTTTATGTGGACATGTTTTCACTTCTCATGGATACATACCAAGGAATGGGATGGCTGGGTCATATAATAACTCTATATTTAACAGTAAACAGTCAACTGCCAAACTATTTGCCAAAATGGTCACATCATTTTACAGTCACATCAACATATATGAGTGTTACAATTTTTCCACATTCTTGCCAACATTTGTTATTGCTGTCTTCTTGAATTTAGTCATCCTAGTTAATGTGAAGTGTTACACTATTGTGGTTTTGCTTTGCATTTTCCTAATTACTGAGTAATGTACTTTTCATGTCCTTATTGGCTGTTCATAGATGTTTTATGGAGAAATGTATATTTAACGCTTTGCTCATTAAAAAAATTAGTATGTCTTCATGCACACATATGTTTATTGTGGGACTATTCACAGTAGCAAAGACTTGGAACCAACCCAGATGTCCATCAGTGACAGACTGGATTAAGAAAATGTGGCACAGATACACCATAGAATACTATATAGCCTTTTCATGTCCTTATTGGCTGTTCATAGATGTTCTATGGAGAAATGTATATTTAACCCTTTGCTCATTAAAAAATTTAGTATGTCTTCATGCACGCATATGTTTATTGTGGGACTATTCACAATAGCAAAGACTTGGAACCAACCCAAATGTCCATCAATGACAGACTGGATTAAGAAAATGTGGCACAGATACACCATAGAATACTATGTAGCCTTTAAAAAAGGATGAGTTCATGTCTGTTGCAGGGACATGGATGAAGCTAGAACAATCATTCTCAGCAAACTATCACAAGGACAGAAAACCAAACACTGCGTGTTCTCACTCATAGGTGGGAATTGAACAATGAGAACGCTTGGACACAGGGTGGGGAACATCACACACCTGGGCCTGTCATGGGGTGAAGGTCTTGGGGAGGGACAGCATTAGGAGAAATACCTATTGTAAATGACGAGTTGATGGGTGCAGCAAACCAACATGGCACAGGTATACTTATGCAACAAATCTGCATATTACTCATGTGTACCCTAGAACTTAAAGTATAATTTAAAAAATTAAAAAATTGGGATGTCTTTTTATCACTGAGTTGTAAGCCTTTAAACATATATTCTAGATAAAAGTCACTAATTAATAATTTACAAATGTTTTCTTCTATTATTTAGGTTGTTATATTAGTGTCTTCCAGAGAAAGAAAAGCAATAGGACACACACACACACACACACGTACACACACACACACAGACATACACAGGCATACCTCAATTTATTGTGCTTTTCTTTATTGTACTGAACAGAGCTTTCATTTTTCACAAGCTGAAGGTGTGTGGCAACCCTTCAGCAAGCAATTCTATTAACGCAATTTTTTCCAACAGCAATATGCTCCCTTTGTGTCTCTGTGTCACATTTTGGTAATTCTCACAATATTTTACACGTTATTATTATTATATCTGTTATAGTAATCCGTGATAAGTGATCTTTGATGATACTATTGTAATTTTGAGGGGGCTATGTGAACCATACCCACGAACTTCATCAGTAATGGTTGTGTATGTTCTGATTGCTCCACTAACCACCCATTCCCCCATCTCCATCACTCTCCTCAGGCCTCCCTATTCCCTGAAACACAACAATATTGAAATAGCCCTACAATGACCTCTAAGTGTTCAAGTCAAAGGAAGAGTTGCATGCTTCTCTTTTTAAATTAAAAGCTAGAAATAATTAAATTTGGTGAGAGAGGAAGGTCAAAAGCCACGATAGGCTGAAAGCTAGGCCTCTGTGCCAAAGAGTTGGCCAAGTTGTGAATGCAAAGGAAAAGTTCTTGAAGGAAATTAAAAGTGCTGCCTCAGTGAACACATGAAAAATGATAAAAACAAGGAAACAGCGTTAATGCTGATGCGGGGAAAGTTCTAGTTGGTCTGGATAGAAGATCAAGCCAGCCACAACATTTCCTTAAGCCAAAGTCTAATCCAGAGCAAGGTCCTAACTCTCTTCAATTCTACAAAGGCTGAGAGAGATGAGGAAGCTGCAGAAGAGCAGTTGGAAGCAGTACTTGCTTCTTGCTGTACCTGCTGCAGTTGCTTTCAGCTGGAGGAAATTTATGCTGTTTGTGTCTCAGAAAATCTGCAAAACGTGCTGGTGACCAGTGCCTCTGGGGAGCTTGAAGACTGCAGAGATGTTCTCTACGGGCTCTTGCGACAATGTGGAAAATTACGTTTCACTGTGGTCTATTGGAGATTTTGGAAACTTGGACTCTGATAGAGGGTTTGAAGGAGACAATCAATTACTGTGTGATATTAGACACTATGGTGATATAATGGATTGACAGTTGTCTGACCAGGAAAGAAGTGTACCTGCTTCATCAACAGGATGTGTATCAGTTTTCCTTCATCATCTGAATAACCAGACTCTTTCAGTCAACCAGCTGTGAACTACAGCTCATTACCACACAGGCCCAGAAAGTCCTTCGTGTAGCCGTGCACCATGTACAGGTGTTGTGTGGAACAACCCAGAAATCATTAACGTTGGAGACAATGGTTGAATAAATCTCTTCAAAGCTTATCACAAGGAAACTGTAAGAACTGTAGGCAATGCAGATAGTAGTATACTCTATGCTGTAATCTTTCTTAGAACTCTTGAGAGATTCTTACTGTAAATTCGATTGGACAGTTAAAAATATGGGATTTCACACAACAAGGAAATGAGCCTTCTCAGATATTGTCACTGACCGGTGACTGAGTGCCATTCCATTGCATTGATAGAAATCTCACCAAACAGCATGTTGTAGCTCCTGGTGGCCAGGATGGAATGTTGAGTATTTGGAATGTTAGACAAGGTACTATGCCTGTATCTTCGCTGAAGAATTACGAAGCTAAAATGTAGGAAGTTCACCTTCACCCATTAAACCCAGATCCTCCATTTATTGTTCTGAAGATGAATTCCTCTGGCATTGGGATGTTTCCACAGATGTACCATCACTCTTTCACCAAGGAGGAAGAACTAGTACTTTTTTGTCTCATAGCATTAGTAAGCAAGCTAATGTTCACCAGTCTCTCAAAGTTCTTGGCTCCGCACTGATCCTACAAAAGACCAAACTGAAATCACAAGCTTACTTCTCAACCCTGTCTGTGAACCGTTTGGATGTGTTTCTGCCATCTTTATCCTTATCTTGTTTGTGGAACTGATGCAGAAGCAGTTTATACTACTGGACAACTTTTTTCATAAACTACTGTAATTATAAGATTTTAGATAAATGTATAATCGGCCTTTTGAATTCCACCTTTTGTGCAAAATTTTATTATCAGAAAATGTGACATTTGCAGGGGAAACATCAGTAAGCTACCGTTAGTGTCAATGCCCAGCTTTGGCTTTTGTTAGTTGGATATTCCTACAACAGTTGCAGAATCTGATAGATGACCGATGGTAAAAACATGTGAACATGTGGAAGAACATCAGAGGGATTCTGGTGTCGATAAATAATACATTGCCTTCAGACAATTATTGACAGCTCATGGAACTATTTCTTCATTTTTGATGTTGTGGGACTTAACCCAACATCAGTGGTAGTTACGGGAACCACCAACAGCTTTCTATAATTTTTATCAGTATGTATACTCCTTCCTAGTGGCAATTGCCAGTGTTAATGATTATTCTTTTTATTGAAAATATTTTCTATAGTCCTTCTACACTTTATTTCCTTAATAATTTTAATAAACTTTTACAGGAAGAATTGAGTAGAGAAAAAGTGAAACATTAATAGTTGCATTCAAAATTTTTTAAAGATAAAAATGTTTTGACAAGTTATTTTGTAAGAATAGGTTTTTAAGCCGAACTGTGTCAACTGCTTAGACTCAACTTTATTTTTCTTGAGTTTCACAACGTAGTTGAAAATTGCCCAACTGGACATTGTGCAACAAAGTAGAATTTGATATTGATAAGTAGACTGACTTCCAAACTAAAATTTGATAACAAATGTGATAATCATATGATGATGTGGTAAGAGTAAAGAATTTTGCCATCTTTATCCTTATCTGCAATGTTAGTAATGACTTAACATAGTGTTTTAAGACAATTTTATGATATTGTCTTTCCAAAGTTCATTAGATTTTAAATGTATTATAGACCTAAAACTTTAATGATAAATCACAACTGTTACATAATTGAAGTGTTCATTTACTTTATAATTACAATATTCATAATTATGGCAAAGTTTTGCTTTTCTGTCCAAATAAATATTTTCAGTTTTTAAAATGCCACTTTATCTCAGGGATTGCTGGATTTTTTTTGTGCTGGGAGTAATTTTTAAAAGACTTTTTGTTACTATGAAAGTAATTCATTGCAGAAAAAGCAAATATAGTCAAAAGAAAATTTTAAATACAATTTCAAACAGACAATATTATTTTCATATTCCTTTCTGTCAATATATATAATTGTTTATAAAAAATGAAAACATCCATGTTATTTTTGGGGATTCACATTTCCTTGCAGTAAATATATTTTTTAACATATAGATTATTTTTTACTATGTTTTACACATTGAACAAGCTCTAATCTTTTTTTTCTTACACTTTTATTTTAAGTTTTGGGGTACATTTTCAGGATGTGCAAGTTTGTGACATGGGTAAACGTGTGCCATGGTGGTTTGCTGCACAGATCAACCCATCACCCCAGAATTAAGCCCATCATCCATTAGCTATTATTCCAGGTGCTCTCCCTCCCCCCTACCCTCCGACAGCCCCAGTGTGTGTTGTTCCCCCAAGGTGTTCATGTGTTCTCATCATTCAGCTCCCACTTATAAGTGAGAACATACAGTGTTTGGCTTTCTGTTCTTGTGTTAGTTTGCTGAGGATAACAGTTTCCAGTTCCATTCATGTCCCTGCAAAAGACATGATCTTGTTGCTTTTCATGGGTGCATAGTATTCCATGGTGTATATGTACCATATTTTCTTTATCTAGTCTATCATTGATGGGCATTTGGGTTGATTCCATGTTTTTTCTATAGTGAATAGTGTTGCAATGAACATATGTGCACATGTATCTTTATGACAGAATTATTTATATTCCTTTGGGTGTGTACCTGGTAATGGGATTGCTGGGTCAAATGATATTTCTGCTCCTAGGTCTTTGAGAAATTGCCACACTGTCTTTCACAGTGGTTGAACTAATTTACCCTCCCACCAACAGTGTAAAAGTGTTCCTATTTCTCTGCAACCTCACCAGAATCTGTTGTTTCTTGACTTTTGAATAACCACCATTCTGACTGGCCTGAGACAGTATCTCATTGTAGTTTTGATTTGCATTTCTCTAATGATCAGTGATGTTGAGCTTTTTTTCACATGTTGGTGGCCCACATGAATGTCTTCTTTAGAGAAGTGTCTGTTCATGTCCTTTGCCCACTTTTTAATGTGGTTGTTTTTTTCTTGTACATTTGGTAAACACATTTTTTTCTACTATCATTTTGAGCTGCTACTTAATATTCTAAGGTAAACGTATGTGTATCATAATTTATTTCAGTTGGTTGCCTATTATTACCTCATGTTTCTAGCTTCTCACCATTATGATCAATGCTATAATGTCAATTTAATCTGTATTTCTTTTAAAACTGGCTTGTCTGGGAGGCTGAGGCAGGAGAATCACTTGAACCTGGGATGCAGAGGTTGCAGTGAGCTGAGATTGAGCCACTGCACTTCAGCCTGGGTGACAGAGCAAGAATCTGCCTCAAAAAGAAATAAATAAATAAACACACACATAAAACTTGCTTATCTTTAGCCATTTTCATTTTTTGGGGTAGTTTGGCATTTTCTTATTAATTTACAATATCTTTTTATATATGAAGATTTTTTCCTTTGGTTATATGACACAAGTGTTTTTCAGTTTATTTTTGGATTTACTTTTGGTGCTTTTCATAGAAGTTTGCAGTTTGTGGTAAAAACAATCAATTTATTTCATTGCAATTCCTGTCCCTGGCATCATGCTGTCCCTATCCTAGGTTTATATAAATGTTAAACAGCAATTCCTTCTATTTTGTGGTTTTGTTTTTTATATATAACGATTACTTTGGAATTTAATTATTTAGTACATCTGAAGTTTTTTTTCTTTAAAAAGAAAGAAAAATTGGAAGCTAGCAGAGGTTGGTTCATGAGGTTAAAGGAAAGAAGCCATCTTCATAACATAAAGGTATAAGTTGAAGCAGCAAGTGCTAATGTAGAAGTTGCAACAAGTTATCCAGAACATCTAGCTAAGATAATTGATGAAGCTGACTCCACTAAACAACAGATTTTCAACATATATAAAACAGCCTTACATTGGAAGAAGATACCATCTAGAACTTTCAGAGCCAGGAAGGAGAAGTCAATGCATGGCTTCAAAGCTTCAAAGGACAGGCTGTCTCTTTAGTTAGGGGCTCACGTAACTGGTGACTTCAAGTTGAAGTCAATGCTCATTTACAATTCTGAAAATCCTAGGGCCTTTTAGAATTATGCTATATCTATTCTGCGTATGCTGTATAAATGGAACAATAAAGCTTGGATGACAGCCTATCTGTTTACTGTATGGTTTACTGAAATTTGTTTTTCTTTTAGATGGAGTTCCACTCTAGTTGCCCAGGCTGGAATTCAATGGTGTGATCTTGGCTCACTGCAACCTCCACCTCCTAGGTTCAAGTGATTTTCCTGCCTCAGCTTTCCAAGTAGCTAGGATTACAGGATGTGCCACCATAACCAGCTACTTTTTGTATTTTTAGTAGAGACAGGGTTTCACCATGTTGATCAGGCTAGTCTTGAACTCCTGACCTCAGGTGATCCTCCCACCTTGGCTTCCCAAAGTGTTGGAATTACAGGCACTTTGGATGTGAGCCAACATGCCTGGCACTTTACTGAATATTTTTAGCCCACTGTTGAAACCCACTACTCAAAAAAGAAGTTAATTTCAAAATATTATGGCTCATTGACAATACACCTGGTCACCCAAGATCTCTGAGAGAGATGTGCAAGGAGAATAATGTTTTCATGCCTGTTAACACAACATTCATTCTGCAACTCCTGGATCAAGGAGTAATTTTGAATTTCAAGTCTTATTTAAGAAACACATTTTGTTAGCCTATAGCTACCATAGACAGTGATTCCTCTGAGGAATCTGGACAATGTAAATTGAAAATCTTCTGGAAAGAGCTCACCATTCTAGATGCCATTAAGAATATTTATTGTTTACAGGAGGAGGTCAAAATAGCAACATTAACAGGAGTTTGGAAGAAGTTGATGGCAACTCTCAAGGATGACTTTTGGGAGTTGAAGACTTCAGTGGAGAATATAATTACAGATGTGGTGGAAGCAGCAAGAGAACTAGAATTAGTGGATTCTGAAGATTCCACTTCAGTGGATGAATTGCTGCAATCTCATGGTAAAACTTGAATGAAAGAAGGGCTGTTGTTTATAGATGAACAAAGAAAGTGGTTGCTTGACATGGAATATACTTCTGGTGGAGATGCTGTAAACTGTTGAAATGACAACAATGGACTTAGAATTTTTCATAAATTTAGTTGATGAAGCAGCAGCAGGACTTGAGAGAGTTGACTCCAATTTTGAAAGAGCTTCTATTGCAGGGAAATGCTATCAAACAGCATAACATGCAACAGAGCAATCTTTTGTGAAAGGAGGAGTCAATTAATGCAGCAAACTTCATTGTTGTCTTATTTTAAGAAATTGTCACCACCTCCCCAAACTTTAGCAACCACGACCCTGATCAGTCAGCAGTGCAAAAACGATTATTTTTCCTGAGGGCTCAGATGATTGTTAGCACTTTTAAGCAATATTTTAAAATTAAAGTATGTACATGTTTAATATATAATGTTACTGCTCATTAACAGACCAAAGTAGAATGTAAACATAGCTTTTATATATATTGGGGAATATGTCTGCCATAATATTTATGTGATTTGCTTTATTTGTGATGTTTGCTCTGTTGCTGTTGTCTGGAATCAAACTTGCAATATCTTCTAGCGTATATATGTATACATACACACGTATGTTGAAAGAGAGGTTGAAACAGAGAGGGAGAGATTTTTTTTTTTTTTTTTAGACAGTCTTTCTCTGTCACCAGGCTGGATTGCAGTGGTGATCTTGGCTCACTGCAACCTCCACCTCCCGGGTTCAAGCGATTCTCCTGCCTCAGCCTCCTGAGTAACTGGGACTACAGGCACATGACACCACACCCAGTTAATTTTTTATTTTTATTTTTAGTAGAAATGGGGTTTTACCATGTTGGCCAAGATGGTCTTGATCTCTCGACCTTGTGATCTGCCTGCCTCTGCCTGCCAAAGTGCTAGGATGACAGGTGTGAGCCACTGCTCCTGGCCGAGGGAGACATTGTTTTATAAAATGATTCATATGATTGTGTGGGCTGGTAAGTCTGTAATCTGTAGGGCAGGCTGACATGTTGAAAATTCTGTCAGGAGTTGATGTTGCAGTCTTGAATGGGAATGTAGTCTAGAAACAAAATTTCTTCATTTTCCCAGGACCCTTTTCTCTTAAGGACTTCTATTGATTGGATAAAGCCCACCTGCTTTATGAAGGGTAAATCTGCTTTCCTCAAAGTCTACTGATTTAAGTATCAATCATATCTAAAAAATATCTTCACAACAGCATCCAGATTGATGTTTGAGCAAACAACAGAGTATCATGATCTAGAAAAATGTCCTATAAAATTAATCATCAGAGCTGTCTTTTTATTTGTGTGATAGTAGCACTCGAAGAGCAAAAGTTTGCTAGTTTGATAAAGTCCAATTTATTATCATTATTTTTTGTCATTTGTGGTTTGGGTCAAATAAATCATTGCCTAATTCAAGGTCATGAGGATCTTCTCAAATAAATTTTCTTCTAAGAGTTTTATAATTTTAACTATCATATTTAGGTCTATAATTCATTTTGACTTAATTTTTATATATGGTAAAAAGTCTGAGTCCAAATTCAATTTTTGGATTCCTTTTGGTTATTCAGTTATCCCAGCACCATTTGTTGAAAAGATTGTTCTTTCCCTGTTACTGTTTCTTGACACTTTTGATGAAAATCAATTGAGTTTATATGTGAGAGTTTATTTTGGGAATGTCGGTTTCATTTTATTTATTTATATTTCTAGTCTTACTCCAGGAACACACTGTCTTGATTACTTTAGCTTATGATTATATTTGAAATTGGGAATTATGAGTTTTCCAATTTTGTTCTTTTGTTTTCAGATTATATTGTCTATTCTGGATCTCTTCCATTTTCATATACACTTTTGAATCATATCTAATTTTTGCAGAGGAGTTGTCTGGGATTTTAATATACATTATGCTGAGTATACAGATACATTTGGGGAATACCTCCTTTTTAACAATATTAAGTCTTCTGGTCTATGAATGTGAGATGTCTTGATATTTATTTATTCTTCTTCAATTTATTTCAACAGTATTTTCTAGTTTTCAGCATACATTTCTTGCACTTCTGTTAGATTTAGTTCCAAGTATTTTATTCTTTTTAATTCTATTATAAGTGTAATTGTTTTCTTAATTTTATTTTCATATTTATTGCAAGTGTACACAATTACAATTGATTTTGCACACTGACCTTACACCATGTAATCTTCAACTTTATTTCTGCTAGTTTTAAAATTCCTTATGATTTTCTATATACAGAATCACATTACCCCAAAGTAGAGGTAGTTTTACTTCTTTTTTTCCAATTTGTATAAATTTTTTTTTTTCTGGCCTAATTGCCTCGGCTGGAACCTCCAATACAATGTTGAGTAGAAGAGGCAAAAACTGGCATCCTTGTCTTGTTCCTGATCTTCAGGAGAAAAAGTTTAGTGTCTTACCATGAAATATAATGTTAGATGAAGTTTTTCATAGATGCTCTTTATCAGATTGAGGAAGTTCCCTTCTATTCCTAGTTTATTGAATATTTCTTTTTCATCATAAAAGAGTATTAGAGTTTTGTCAGATGCATTTTCTGCATCTATTGAGATGATCATATGATTTTGTCTTTTGTTCTATTAATATTGGATATTACATTAATTGATTTTTTGGGTATCAAAACAACCTTGCATTCCTGGGATAAATCTTATTTGTTCATGGTCTGTAATTTCTTTTAATGTTTCTATTATTGGTTTGCTAGTATTTTATAGAGAATTTTTATGTCTTTATTTATAGGTTTATTGTCTTTGTCTAGTTTTGGTATTAAGGTAAAATTAGCCTCATAGAATGAGATGGAAAATGCTCCTTTCTTTTATATTACTAGAAGATTTGTAAAGGATTTGTGTTAATTTTTCCTTAAATATTTGGTAGAATTCACCAGTGAGGCCATCTGAATCTAGGCTTTTCTTTTTTTTGAGACAAAGTATCCACTCTGTTGCCCAGACTGGAGTGCAGTGACCTGATCACACAGCCTTGACCTTTCTTGGCTCAGGTAATCCTCCCACCTCAGCCTCCCAAGCAGCTGGGACTACAAGCACATGCCACCACACCTGGCTGATTTTTTTTTTTTTTTTTTTGTAGAGATGAGGTTTTGCAACATTGCCAAGGCTTGCATGTGGGCTGTTCATGGAGGGAAGTTTCCAAATTTCTAATCAATATTTTTGTACTTATTATAAGTCTGTTCAATCTATTTCTTGATGCAATTTCAGTCATTTGTATCTTTTTTTTTTTTTGAGACAGGGTCTCATTCTATCCCCCAGGCTGGAGTATGTGGTGTGATCTTGGCTTACTGAAGCCTTGACCTCCCAGGCTCAAGTGATCCTCCCACCTCAGCCTCCTGAGTAATTGGGATGACAGGCATGCAACCACCATGCCTGGCTAATTTTTGTATTTTGTATAGAGACAGACAGCCATGTTGCCTAGGCTGGACTTGAATTCCTGAGCTCAAGTGATCCATCTACCTTTGCCTCCCAAAGTACTGAGATTAGAGGCATGAGCCAGCAGGCACATACCTGGATTTGTGCCCTTCTAAGAAGTTGTAGATTTTTTTAAAGTTATCTAGTTTGTTGGTATACATTTGTTCATTGTATTTCCTTAGATTACTTTTAATTTCTCTATGGTCTATAGTTATGTTTTCTCTTTCATTCCCTATTTTAGTAATTCTCTTTTTTCTTTTTTTAGCTAAAGATTTTTCGATTTTATTGATCTTTTCAAAGAACCAAGCTATGGTTTTGTTGATTGTGTTGTTTTTCTATGCTCTCTTTTATTTATTTATGTTCTAATTATCATTATTTCCTTCTCTTTTCTGGTTTTGGGTTTAATTTGCTCTTTTTTTAATTTTAGTTTCATATGGAAGAGTTTCAGATTATTGATTCGAGATTTTTCTTCTTTTTTAGGTATAGGTGTTTACAACTATAAATTCCTCTCTAAACACTGTGTGAGTTGCATCTCATAAAGATAAGATTTCCAAGCAAATTATCACTGAGGGCAACTAGAGCTTAATCCTTCTCAGGAACTCGTGTAGACTTTGTGAAATGCAGTACTCACAACTTATCCCACCTAAGGGCTGAGGGAGTATCCACCAACTCTTATTAGTCACTAATTGAGGATTAATCTTGGGCGGAATTAATTATTGGGTATTTCTGGCCTTCTCCATAGTCTGGTGGTCAGAAAGGGAGCCTTCAAGCAAAAAATTGCAGTGCTGGCAATTAGAAGTTAGACCTCTAAGCAAAGAAATGGAAATTGATAAGATGTTCTGTGCAAAACACTGAGAGCATCTGTTGCACGACTAAATGTGTCTTTTTCTTAGTTGCAAGGTTGCAAGGTGCAATAACTTGTCTTTTTTTTTTTTTGGAGTACATGAGAACATGTTCAAATATGTGCCAGGTCATTGGATTCCTAAAAATCTTCAAAGTATGTGGCAGCCCCTCAATCTTTGTAGCTTTTATCTCTGACTCATTGGAATATATGATTTGATAATGGTAACAGAGCTACTCACCATTTCCTGTTCATCATAATTTCATCAATATAGTAGACCAGCATAATCTTCTCTAGAATGTCAAGACGATCTAGTTTCCTTTTTACTACATTTTGACAGAGAACAGGATAAATAACATAGCTCAGGGACAAGGCAGTGAATGTGCATTGCTGTCCTTTCCACATTAATGTGAATATCTTTTATCTTCATTATTGATGAGGATTGAAAAGAACACAGTAACCAGATTAATAGCTACATACCAACTGCCACTGCCTGATCAACAAGTGATGTTGATCAGTTCTAGTCGACATTTGACATCTGATACAGACATGCAACTGTGGCTTTCATTTGGTAATTTCATGGTAATCAGCTATTATCTATATTGATGTCAACCAGACAATGATATGGTGATGACCACAATACCTGTGCCTTCACATCTTGATTGTAGCATTAAGCTTGGATTTTCATGGAACATGGTATTCTGATTTACTATCTTAAGTGGGTAAGGGTAACTTCAAAGCCTTATCCTCGGCCTTTCATATAATAATTGCTCTTATTGCACAGCTCAAGGAACCATGTGAGTGAGTGTTCATTAGCTGCTAATCATATTCATCCCAATTGTACACTCAGGCACAGGGAAATAACAGAATGGGTATACAAACTCATCATGAGATAGTCTTTGGAGAGGATTCATCTGCCCTTCAAAAGCCCCACTCTAATTGAGGTAGTGGGGTATGATGACATAGCATGTCTCCTTGTATTTTTGTCAGCTTAGAAACATATCTAATAGTCCTTGAAAGGTCAGAGTCCTCCTCTTTCCCCGGTGCATAACTTAGTCTGGTAAGTGGCCACAGTTTCTTCAGATAATAAATTTGGAGCATGTTTATTGTATATATTTGCTGTAGCAGTATATACAATATGCCTTCCTTAAGGGGACCTTTAGGGATCTTTCCTTGGCAGTGAACATTATCCTCTTTAATGACTTTCTTTTTGAGAATTGAATCAGATCTTAAAGCTTGAAGCTTGATGAATAATTGTGATTTTCCACTGTAGCAGCTGAAATCAGCCTTCTGTTCACCAGCAGTTGATTTTTGTCTATAGTCAGCTGCCCATCTACCTCACTCTTGATTGACTCCTGATTGTCATTCTAGATTTGCTGCCGATTATGGTTATTATTTCCACCTTGCCTATAACTGTTAAGTGTTGCAACCTGTGTCTGATGTTTTGGAATTCTACATTGCCATTGATAGAGAGGAAATGAGTTCCACCATGATATAATTTCCTTCTATCTACTCTGTCCTACAGAGAAGAGCTGCCATTGAAATTTTCAAAGATAAAACTGGCTACTCTCCCACACAAGTTTATACTTTATTTTGTTAGTAAAGGCGTATCTTCTGGGCTCTTCTGAAGAACACAGAGTCAGTTTTTCTCCCACTTCTAAATCTTTCTCCAGCACTCTGCCAACACAGTTCCAGCATCTCTACCATTATTACTATGGGCCATAAATGTGACTAAGTTTCAAAGAGGGATCCCAGTTGTGTATTAGGACTGGGTCCAGGTGTTCTTGCCAAGGCATTAAATCCTGAGTCATGAAAGAGTACTCCAATGTCAACAACCTCTCCTTTATTCAGATTTATATACTGTCTGCCCAACTTAACCCTCAAAATCCACTCCCACACATATTTTACCAATTTCTGCCAGAACATATAAGCCAGTAATACAAAATGTGAATCAGCTATTTCTTTCTGGAAGAGGGCTTGTATTTCCCCACTTAGTGTACCCTGAAATGTGACTTTAATTATTGGTTTGGAAACTATAAGGAAAGGCAATGGTGGGTCTTGAGGAAGAAACATCATCTTGCTAGGCATCTGCTTCAGGTGAGATCTGGACAATATCTTCAGGTAAGAAGGACTCCTCTCTGGCAGGGGCAGTGGCTGCTTATACCAGTCTGGAGGATCCAGGAGAACTTAGGGTTCAATCTTTTTAAATGAATCTACAAATATCCCCATATCAAGTTTTAGGATTCTACTACTCTCCTATTATGGCTGTGTCTTCAGCTTTGAAGATTTTTCAAGGCTGCACATTCAGTCTCTTCAGAAGGTTTCAATATTTGACCTGACTTTCAGCATAGAACTACTCTTTGATTATAGGAGTTGAAGGTCTCTTTTTACCCATCCATGGAGGCCTTCTGATCTTCACAGGGTGCACCTCACAGGAGATAGCTGAGCCCAGCATATTATTTTTATTTCATACTCATATTTGTTCAAGACCTTTAAGGCATTTAATGAAAGCCAGTGAATTCCATAATCCTTATAATTACTATTGCCCAATATCAGTGAAAGTAGTACCTTTCTTTTCCTCTGTATTTTATCACATCCACTACAGATGAGAGTTGTGTGTTGTTGTTTTTTTGAGATGGGGTCTCGCTCTGTTGCCCAGGCTAGAATGCAGTGGCATGATCTTAGCTCACTGCAACCTCCGCCTCCCAGATTCAAGCAGTTCACCCGAGTAGCTGGGATTAGAGGGGTGTGCCATCATGCCCTGCTAATGTTTGCATTTTTAGTAGAGACGGGGTTTCACCATATTGGACAGGCTGGGCTTAATAATTGAATGGTACTGCATGTTAGGTCTTATCACCATCCTGTTTACCACCAGTCGTTCAATTATTGGTATCATCTGAATGCAAACAATCTAGTGATAGGATCTCATTCTTCTGCTTTGCAGGATCATTGCTGGTACCAATTATCTTTTGGTTTCCCTTAAAGCAATGCCTAAAGTAAGAACTTGGGTACCATTAAAAAATGGGCCCCAAACTCCAACAGACACTTCACCAAATAAGATATATAAATGGCAAATAAACAATAAAAAGATACTCCACCTCATCCAGGAAAGATACTCCGCCTCATCCAGGAAACGCAAATTAAAGCGACAATGACACGGCACTATACATCAATGAGAATAACCAAAAATCAAAAACACTGACAACATCACATGCTTGTGAGAATGTGGAGCACCAGGAATGCTCATTTATTGCTGGTGGGAGTGCAAAGTAATACAGCCACTTTGGAAGACAGTTTGGCAGTTTTTTATAAAAGTAAATAGGCCAGGCACTGTGACTCATGCATGTAATCCCAGCACTTTGGGAGGCCAAGCGGGGAGGATTACTTGAACCCAGGAGTTTGAGACCAGACTGGGCAACATAGTGAGACCCTGTCTCAATTTTATTTAAAAAAAAACTAAATATACTCTTAGCATGCGTATGATCCAGCAATTATCCTTGGCATTTGCATTAGTTCATTTTCACACTGCTATAAAGAAACTACCTGAGACGGGATAATTTATAAACAAAAGAGGTTTAATTGATTCATAGTTCAGCATGGCTGGGGAGGCCTCAGGAGACCCACAATCATGGCAGAAGGCAAAAGGGAAGCAAGACACTTCTTACATCGCAGCAGGAGAGAGAGAGAGAAAGAGAGTGGAAGTGTCAAACTTAAAACCATTAGCTGTTATGAGAACTCCCTCACTATCACAAGGACAGCATGGGCAAATCACATGGGGGCACGCAGATTTTTGTGGCCTGATTATTTATAATTACCCAAACTTGGAAGCAAGTAAGATATCCTTCAGTAGGTGAGTGGATAAACTGTGGTACATGTAGACATTGACGTACTATTCAACACCAAAGAGAAATGAGCTATCAAGCTATGAAAAGACATGAGGGAAACTTAAGACACATATTATGAGGAAAGAAGCCAATCTTAAAAGGCTGTATACTACAGGACTTCAACTATATGACGTTCTGAAAAAGTCAAAATTATGAAGACAGTAAAAAGATGACTGGTTGCCAAGGGTTAAGGGGAGGAAGAGATGAATAGGTGGAGGAGCACAGAGGATTTTCAGGGCAGTGAAAAACTCTGTATGACACTATAATGGTAGACACATGTCATTATAAATTTGTCTTAACCTATAATTATATACATCACCAGGAGTGAATCCTAGTGTAAATGATAGGCCTTGGGTGACAGTGATGTTTTAATGTAGGTTCACGGATTGTAACAAATGTTCAACTGTGGGGCAGGATGTTGATAATGGGGGAGACTGCATATGTGAGGACAAGCAGTATATGGGAGTTCTCTGTATCTTCTGTTTCATTTTGATGTGAAACTAAAAGTGGTCTAAAAAGTAAAATATATTAAAAAAAGGAATTTGGCCATAGGTAGTTTGTTTGGCAAGTGATCTTACAAAACCTGAGTGGTCACAGAGGGAAAGTGAGATAGGGAAAAAAGAAGAGCCAGTGTAAGGATACTTTATTGAGGTCAGTGCTCTAGGCAACATGGGACTTTTGAGAAAAACAAAGAAAGCCTGCAAGAATTACCCATCTGAAAGGTGGGAGTCTGAAACATTTGTCTTCTGACTTCCCTCTTGTGAGCTGCTCTTGTTTAAGTGGGCAAAAATGCTTCTATGACATTATAAAAGGCCTTGAGTTGCAACAGGAAAAGACAAGAGAAGCAGACACTTGAGGTGAGATTTTGGCAGCAGGAGGTGGTTTGGAATTGTTCACAATAGCACTGCTAGAATCAAAGAGTGCAGATCAAGATGTAAGGATTTAGGAAGGAAGTCTAGGCTCGACATATAAATGGGAAAATTATATAGAGGTGATATTGAAAAGATGAGAATGAATGAGATTGTAAAATAGAACTTCTATTTTAAGGGGACAATAAAAGAGAATTCAGTGAAGAAGACTAAGGATTGATGATCTGCAATGTAGAAAAGGAATTAGGAGAGCATGATGCCACAGAAAACAAAAGAAGACAAAATTCTCAAAGGAGAGAGTGGTTTACATCTTCAAATAGAACAGAGAAATCCAGTAAAATAGGTAGTAGAAACATTCACTGTATTGATCATAATGTATTACTTATACAAAAAGTAAATCATTGTTGTTATCTGTCTTTGTAAATTTCAGTAAGGTAGTAGGAATAGAAGCTAGACTATAGTGGCTTAATAAATCAGATGAGAGGGAGTAGAAACACTGAAGATGGCAACACTTTCAAGGTGATTCCAGAAGCAAAGTAGAGATACAATATTCAGGATTAACAGGAAAAGGGAAGATTCCTTCTTGGGTGGGTATTTAGGTTCCAAAGCTGTGAATTATTCACCTCAAAGGTTTTGTTCAACTAGTTCAGTTGACTAATTCTTCATTGAGGAGTTAGATCTTTAGCCAGTTAATAGGACTCTCAGCTACTTTAGGAAATGCCTTCCTTTTATTTATCCCACCACTTCCTCTTACAAAAGGACAGGCTTGGGTTACAACTTGGTTGTGTTCTACTCTAACCACCAGAATTTGAGTAAGGGCCGGGGTTGTCTACAGCTCGAAAACAGGAGGAAAGAGTGATTAAAATAAACACAAAGCTTGTTTACATTTTCACAGGAAACTTCCCACGACATACTAAAATGGAAACAAAGAGATCGGATTCAAGAAAGGGATGCAAATGTTGAAATTTTTTTAATCCATGGAGGCCAATTTTCTTTACAGTAAAAAGCCCTGGAAAAGAAAATTAGCCAAATGCACTACTGTTTTGCCGGCTGCCAGCTTTTCAGCATCCGGACACATTGTCGCACTAATTTTCTTCTTCATTATAGGCAGGCAGGAGCTTGAAACTCCCTGCTGAAGCAGAAGGAATCCGTGCAGATGCATATCGTAGGCAATTGCAATGTGACTCACACGCAGAGGCTGGGAATCTTGGGAGTTGAACTGAGGACAAAATGGGAGGGATTTGCGCTTCCTAGGCTGGTCTTGGAGAGGCATTCTCAGGCAAACTCACTCTACAATCCCGTTTTTAATGTAAGCTTACTACTTAGCTACACAGCGCATCAGGGAGAAAGATGATGAGGACTGTAATGAAAGCTAGTGCTTGTTGCTTGCTTTTTTAACCTCAACTTTGTGCTTCACTGTGCTCTGTTTATTCTGAAGCTTCCCCAGCTTTATATATGAGTTTATAAGAAAACTTTCTAGCTAAGATTGGTGATGATGATAATAATATTACTTAAAATTTGTAAAGCAATTATTACTGGAGAGTAAAAAGAACCATGTGGATCTTAACTCTTGGAAGATTTTTTAGGAGATATTAAGGTTAAGATTGACATCCAATTATAACAAGGGATGGGTAGACAGCTTTTCCTCTTCCTCCTCCTTTTTTCCCTCCTCTCTTCACATTTCTCTCCTTCCTTTCTTTCTTTTTCATCATTCCTCTTTCTTCATAGGGCTGCTATTTCTGCTCTGATAACCTGTGTTTCTCACAGTGGCTACCATATTGAAGGACGAGAACAAAATGATGGAAGGTGTTAAAGTACCTGCTTCATTAAAGGCAACAAAACTAACACAAATTCAAGAACACATATCTCCAGATATGGAGAAAGAAACTTCTACTGGCCTGAATTGAAGACCAGACACAGAAGCATATCCCTCTCAGCACCTTGATGATCACAACCAAAACAAAAAGTTTGTGATGTTGGAGTTATAAGAGCTTTAAGGTCTACTACTTAAGGAAGACATTTGCCCAGGCTATTGCTGCAACTAGACACTGAGAAAATACCGATGGAAGGATTACAACACCTGTGACTGCATCAGGAACCTTGCTTGGGCTTCAGGTGATGTTACCAAAAAGTGTATGCATGGTATCTGGAAGAAGACACTCAAGAGGTTTGCCTATGATTTCAAATAAATTGTTAAGGATGAGGCTGCAAAAATTAACAAGTCTGTGGTGAGATGGCAAACAACTTTCACCTGGATGTGGATAAGGATGCTATCGAGGAGTTCCTGCAGGTGGTTCTTGAGGAACTGATTAATGATTTGAAACTGGAACAGAAATGCATAGCTGAAGAAGAGGCAAGAGAAGAGGAAACTGAAGGAGAAGAAAAAGAAGGACCTCCAAGAAAATTCACAGCAAAGGGTTTAGCAGAAGCTTTTGCAGAGCTTAAAAGCTCCTTAAAAAGTTTGAAAACATGGACCTTAACACTGAAAGATTTTCATTTATAGAGAGGAATGTTCATGGTGCATTTTCTGCTTCCAAGCAAATCTGTAATGAAAACAAGAAACAAACCAAGCAAACCATCATGAACATGTTTCTGAATAGAGTGATACCTCCTCAAGAAGAGCCTCAGTCAGGTTCTTCAGGAGGTATTCCAGAGAAGTCATTGTTGTCATAGGAGGTGACAGCTCTATGAGTGTTTATTACTTGTGAAGACTTTCCAGTGGCACAAGATATGGAGATAGAAAACAGAGATGTTGATTATTCTGTAGGCCTAGGCTAATGTGGGTGTTTGTGTTCTAGTTTTTAACACAAAAATTTCAGAAAGTAAAAAAAAAAGATTCTAAGGATTAAAAAAGGATTAAAAAATATTTCTGTATAGCTGTACAATGTGTTTTAAGCTATATTATTTAAAGAGAGTCAAAAAGTTGGAAAAATGTTTATGTAGTAAAAAAGTTACAATAAGCTAAGATTATTATTGAAGAAATTTTGAAATAAATTTAGTTTAGCCTAAGTGTTCAGTGTTTATAAAGTCTATAGAACTGTATAGTAATTAATGTCCTAGACCTTTGTATTCACTCATCACTCACTTACTGATTCACCCAGAATAATTTTCAGTACTGTAAGCTCCGTTCATGGTAAATGTCCCATATAGGTGCACTATCGTTTATCTTTTGTACTATAATTTTACTGTACCTTTTCTATGTTTAGATGCACAAATACTTACCATTGTGTTAAAATTGCCTACAGTACTCAGTACAGTAACATGCTGCAGAGGTTTGTAGCCTAGGAGCACTAGGCTATACCATATAGCCTATGTGTGTAGTAGGCTTAACCATCTAGGTTCCTTTAATAGGTTTGCATGATGACAAAATTGCCCAGTGATGCATTTTCCAGAGTGTATCCATGTCGTCCAGTGATGAAATCTGTACTTTTAGAATATTAGATACTATCAGATATTAGAGGAAAAGCTGATCTTGTTAATACCCAATATGGAAGATGCTGGAATTGTTCAGGTGGACATTTAAGTTACCTGTGCTGGCCTCACATCTCAAGACCATGTGGAAGGTTGGCATACATTTGCCAGGTGAACACTCTCTGTTTGTCTGCCCCATTGTTCTTAGCTCAAGTTCTACCCTGAGCTGAGATGCTTGCTTCTTGTTTCAGCACCATTACCTTTGACTTGTGCATTAATGAGACTTGAGTGGTCTATATTTTCCAATGGGGAAGAAAAACAAAAATGAAGTAGAACCTTGCTCTGTTAAGTCCCCTTTAACTCCTCTAGGTAATTCTGATTCTTCCCTAGGTTGACAGGGTGGGATTTTTCTTTTTATAGGTACCCTTCCTTCTCTCCCGCCCCTCAAGAGCATAATAATCCGTCAAAAATATCACATTCTAGATGCTCAACTGTAGCTGAAGAGTCTGTAGGATGTATAGCCTCTTTCTGGGACTCAGCACAACAAGAAAGTGCCTTGGCTCTTCCATAAGGCCAATGCTTATAGACTGAAACATAAAAGGTCTGCACCATCTCTGGGCTCTGCAGATTTGTGTCTGTCTAACAATAAGATTACCTGCCCTTTCCCAACCACACCCTTCCACGCATAACTCTTGTGTTACGGTTTGGGTCTGTGTCCCTGCCCAAACCTCATGTCAAATTGTAATCCCCAGTGTTGGAAGTGGGGCCCAGTGGGAGGTGATTAGATCATGGGTGCAGTTTCTAATTGTTTAATATCTTCCCTCTTGCTGCTGTTCTCATGATATTGAGTGAGTTCTCATGAGAGCTATTTGTTTAAATGTGTGTAGCACCTTTCCCCCATCTCTCTTTCTCCTGCTCTGGACATGTGAAGACATGCTTGCTTCTCCTTTGCCTTCCACCATGATTGTAAGTTTTTTGAGGCCTCACTAGCCATGCTTCCTGTGCAGCCTGCAGAACTGTGAGCCAATTAAACCTCTTTTCTGATAAATTATCCAGCCTCAGGTTTTCTTTATACCAGTGAAAGAAAAGACTAACACACTCTACTTCTAGCTTTCACATGCATAACAAAGAAGTTAAGTTTTGTGATCACACTGGACCCTGAATCCTCTCAGTGGAATCAGTGTTCCCTTTGGAATGGAGGCCTAAAATCCCCTTGGGGACAAAAGAGTTGGTCTTTTTTGAAGTTAGAGATGAAAAGAGACTCTACCTTTCTTCCCTCAATTTGTGAAGGACCATGGCACTTCCCATGGGACTCTATTATCCACCCCCACCTGCAAATTAGCTCAAGGTTTTATTGTTTAATCACTTCATGCTCAATGTTGTATACCTTACAATAGCATGTTGAAAACAAAAATGCTCTTGAGGGGTGGGAGAGAAGGAAGGCACTTAAAGTTACAAAAGCAAGACAATTTTATTAAACTGGAACCTAACCATGGCACTCTTGGCTATAAAGCAGAATTTAGTTTAGGGGGTTTTAGTTTCATTACTAAAGTGATGCTGCGTGAAGATCATCAACCTTTAAATAATACTCCATTCATAATTCAAATTTAGTTCAAGACCAGTGGGTGTTCAAAATGAAGCCCTGAGCTAAAATCTTCATTTCTAGGAGAGTGGCTGCAGATGCTAATTTAGATTTATGAAGAAAGACAATGGTCTGTGGCAAACTAAGCAGAACAGCTGGGAAACCATTGGTATTCTGGGAGGACACTTCCTAATTAAGTCGTACACCTCCCTCTCCTACTCTCAAGACCCATCAGTTGTTGTTCATGGCAGATAACTTACCATTTGTAATTGTTTTCATTTTCCTTCTTTAATTTCTTGGATTTTTATTTCTGCTAGGAAATTTTGAAAATTATCTAATCCGGGGGGCGGAGCAAGATGGCCGAATAGGAACAGCTGCAGTCTCCAACTCCCAGCGCGAAGGACACAGAAGACCGGTGATTTCTGCATTTTGAA
>NW_012115344.1:5885655-5915489 GCF_000951035.1 Colobus angolensis palliatus | reverse complement strand
AAAATTATCTAATCCATTGGACAGCTCTTCCCCTAAAGGAAACATAAACTTGAATTGAAAATTAACTATTGTTTCTGAGGCCCAGGCATGTAGAAGTTTTCTCCTTTTGCAAAAATATGACAGAATAAGCTTGTCATAATTGTCCTTGCATGCTCTGGCCCAGATTTCTCTCATAGACATACTGAGAATTGCTGGGGATGGAAGGAAGAGTGGCAAATGCAGGCATCACTTTTGATTTCAAAACATCAAGGAAGCCCTAGTTATAGTGAAAACTAAACTTTAGAAACTCATCCTATTCT
Organism: Colobus angolensis palliatus; assembly: GCF_000951035.1. Taxonomy (NCBI): domain Eukaryota; kingdom Metazoa; phylum Chordata; class Mammalia; order Primates; family Cercopithecidae; genus Colobus; species Colobus angolensis. The sequence goes on along the minus strand of NW_012115344.1, from coordinate 5,915,190 downwards.
AGGTGCCATTCTTAATTTCTTTCCTTACTCTGGTTCTCTCCTCCCCTTATCTCTGTCCCACCTTTTCCTCTACTTTATTTGCACTTTGAACTTGACCAAATTCAAAGTGCTGGGTTTAGGAAGTTTTGATGGCAAAAGGTGTTTGTTATCTGATCAGTGGTTCTCAAGAAACCGAAGTCAAATGATTGAACTATTCACAATTCTGGTTTTCATGGGGAGGGCCAGTGTCATGGCTTGAATATCTATCACTTCTAAAACTCATGTTGAAGTTTAATTGCCATTGTAACAGTGCCAAGAGGTGAGATGTTTAAGAGGTGACTAGGCAATGAGGTCTCTGACCCTCATGAGTACATTAACGGTATTGTCTTGGAAGTGGGTTTATTATAAATGGGTAAGTTAGGCCCCCTTCTCTTTCTCTCTCTCTTTCTTCCTTTATCTCTCCTTCTCCCTCTCCTTCTCTTTTCTCCTCTTGCTGTTCTGCCCTCCACCATGGGATGAGTCAGCAAGAAGGCCCTTGCAATATGCCAGACCCTCAATCTTGGACTTCCAGCCCTCCAGAACTGTGAGCCAATACTTTTCTGTTCATGATAAATTACCCAGTCTTAGGTATTCTGTTATAGTAGCACAAAATGTACTAAGACAGCCAGCATGATGGGAAGAATATAGTGACAACCTTTCCCAGAAGCTAATATGGTAGAAGGAAGGTAATGTGTTTATTTCCTAGCTCTTCTATTATCACAGACTAGTTGTACCAAACTCAAAGCCTTCACTTACTTTTTATAATCTCATATGTTTTCTTCCCTTTCCTCTGCTTAGGCACAGGTTTCTTGTTTATCAAACTATACTAAATACTGTATAAGAGGCCAAGAGTGAGTATGCTGTCTTATAAAAGTCTGGCTTAAGAACAGTGATGTGCTGGTGAATGTTTAACAACTGGCTATTTGCCTAAAAATTCCTGATTAACAGTATTTACTGATTTCTGTGGTGTAAATACTCCCACTGTGGCTGATTTCAAGCTACCAATATGAGGCCACTGAACTTGGAGTTGGGAAAGAGATGTGCACCGTTGGCTTTTGTAAGCTAGTACTAGCTGGCTGTAGCACACCACTGAATATATGCTAAGTACTTAGAACATGGCCTGGAACTCAGTAAAGTCTACACTAATGTGTGTTTTTATCAATTATTATTCCTCTTGTGACTATAATTGTGCTCTGTCTCTCTCTTCCTCATATTTTGTGTATATTTATATCCATATCTATATATATAGATATAGATATATATATAGATATGGATATGGATATGGATATAGATATATCAGTGATGTGCTGGAAAACTCTCAAGAAAAAAAAACCCTTGATTTACAGCATTTGCCAATTTTGATGAAAATACCCATATGATGGGTGATTTCAAGTTGCCAATGGTTTGACACTTGGTTTGTAAAATTCCTGAATATTTAACAATCTGTCCCCTTAAGCTGGTAGGAAATTGGCTCCAGCACACAACTGTCATAAGAGCTGGTTTCCAGGGATATCTGTATTGTTGCAGAATTTTGTTCACAAATATTGAAAATGCAGGTTGTAAGTTTTAGATTCTGTGTAAGTGAACTTTTCTCTTCTGAGTAATAACCTGTGAATAAGTGCTTTCATATACTTCTCTCAACTCTTTCTTCTTGCCACATCTGAAATATTGTATATCAAATTTACAAAAAGATTGTAGAATAAAACCTTCTATCATACAACTCATCTGAAATTTCCTAGAAAGCCTTATAAATTTAGAATCTTGAATATAGAATGCATACATTTAGAATCTAGATTGTCACATTGGCTCCTATTAGTTATGAAGCCTCATAACTTTGGACAAATCCCAAAGAAGAAATACCTCAAAGGATAGTGTGAGGTATGTGAAAGGATGTTAGAAATTGTACATAAATAGATGGCAGGTTCTGATTGTCTCAAGAATCAATATTGGGCTAATTCTATATCTCCCTGTGCATTGAGGCAGTGAAGAGATGGATGATATAAATTTTTACTGTCAGGAATTTGAATAAAAAATTGATCATTAAGCTTAGAACAGTTTAGAGAAAATATGAGACTAGAGACAATAGAAATGGTTGGATAGATAGGAAAGCAAGGAAAGAATGTACTAAGTAGGGGCAGCATATAAATAAAGTGACAGAAGTAGGAAAAAAAATCAGTAGTATTCCCTGTTTACCATATGCCAGCCACTGTGCCTTGTGCTAGAGCTATAAGCGATGAAACAGAATTTCTGCATTCAGAGGTTCTGAAATCAAGTAAGGGAAGAAAGAGAAGATGCACCTGATTGGAGAAGATGGCTTGGGAAAAGTGCAAATTAGATTTTGTTGGGTAAATTGAGGTGAGTTGGTTGAAGGATGCTGAGTTTGCAATGATCAGTGACTTGTAATAAAAACAAGTCACCGTGGAATTGTTAGTAGATGAGCGACAGAATTAAAATGGTGTTTTGCAACAGTCAATTTAGTTGAAATATGCAGAATAGATTAGGATGGAGACAGGGAGAGACAGATAAAAGAATATGGAAATAATTTAGAAATGAAGAGTGTGAATTGGATTGATAACCTTTAGTCCCTGATTGTACGTGGAGAAGAAAAATAAAGAGTCAGAGCTTTAAAACGGGTTGGGAAATTTTTCTGTAAAGGGCCAGATGGTGTATGTATTTTGAACTTTGCAGGTCACACAGTTTCTGTTGCAAGTACTCAGTTCTGTCATTGTAGAGTGAAAGAGACATAGGCAGTACAAAAATGAATGAGCCTGACTGTGTTCCAATAAAATTGGCAATGATGGACTTGGCTCCTTACTATAGTTATCTGGCCCCTGGTTTAGAGTATAGAGAAAGTGAGAAGGGTCATTGTCCAGGGGAGAGAATTCTGAATTCGGTTTTGAGTATGCTGGGTTTGAGAAGAAGAAAAAATTAAAGTGGAAATACCCTAAGGCCTTTGGAAATATTGAATTGGATTTAGATCTAGAAATCAGAACTCTAGAACTTTTAAATCTGGAACTCAGATACAGATTTAAGGGTTATCACTGTTAAAGTAAGAAAGTAGATGCACATTTACAGTCAAACTAGGAAATCAGAAGCAATCTAATGCAAGGAGTTGGTTAAACAGGTGACAAGGGAGCAAAAGAGACAAATGGGGAACAACCCAGAGATTAGGAGTAGTACACACTGTGTTTAGGAGAGAGGTGCTGTTTCTGGAACTAAGGGACTCAGTGAAGTAGACTGTTGCAATAATGGCTTCCAATGAACCACATCGCCTTGTTTTCATGTCTTTTGCAATGTCATATTGCTGCTCTTCTCATCGATAAACAAAGTCTGTTTTTCTATTCCTTTGAATAAGACCTGGCCTTGTGACTTGCTTTGACCGACAGAATGTGGTGGATATGACATTGTGTAAGTTCTGGAACATCTGGGTAAGAGGTCTTGCAGCTCCAGTCTTGCCTCATGAAACCCTTAGACCACCATGCTGTGAAGAAATCCAGTCTAGCCTGCTAAAAGACAAAAGGTCCTATGGGGGAGAATCAAGCCAACTACCAGAAAAAAATGTCAGACATGTGAGTGAAGCTATCTTGAGGCATCCAGCTCCAGTCAAGACATCAGAGATGGCACCCAAAGCAGAGAGAGGGAGGGAGGGAGAGAAATATCCTGGCTTTTCCCATCCTTTATCCTTTCCTCAGTGTCTCCTGTCAGTGCCTCCTTTCTCCCTCTAGTGCTTACCTTTGGTTAATGAAGCTAGCTAATAGGGGACCCAGGAAATGCAGCCTGCAAGATGAAGCAGAACTGGGAGAACAGGCCCAGGATCAGTATGGAGGATTAAGCAAATGAAAGAAAGCACGAAGTGGTAAGAAAAGCCATGGAGAAAGGAGGGAAGCTTCTGAAGAAGCAGAGATAGATCAGTCAGACAGGTTGGAGTAGCAATAACACAATGTTGGCTTGAAATAAAAAATGAGAGAATTATAAGGAAGAAGGAGAGGTCTGATAAATGGCATCAAATAATACAGAGACTTCAAAGAAGGTAACTAACAAAAGAGACTATTTTATTTGGTGGCACACATTAATTAGGGACCCATGAGTGGCCTGTAAACATACATTAATTTTTCCTTCCCAAACTGTGGTTTGAAAATCCTCAAAGGTTTGTGAAAATGTCACAGAGGATTCATTAAAAATAGCAATGGTATCTGTTTTGATTTCTAGTGTGCTTTAAAAATTCTTTGTTTGGATGGCATGTTTATAAAAACACATTATAAAAAAATCTTCAAAGGATACCTCCCATTAAAAAACAGAGATGTATAGAAAATTAAGTTAATATTTAATTTTTGTTTTAAAAATGTTTAAATTAAGTGATGGTATGATTATTTCTGTCTTTCAAACGAAACATTTTGAGTCTTATGAAATGTATTGAGTGGCCATGCACAGGAATCATTTGATATAAGATAATTATATTTATGATTTGGTCACTCAATTGAATACCTCTAACCCTGGTGTTGATTTTAATTACTGTAGAGTGAAAGATTCTTTTTGTTTTTAAGCATCTTCAGAGTTTAACTTACTACATCCATGATGGAACCTTTGATAAAAACAAAAGCTGATGCTAAATGCAACTTAACTAGGAGTGCAAAAAATGATAATTCTGCTAATTTGTTTCAAGTTGTCTTATACAATATTGTTTCATTAATTGAGTCACAATTTTTTTGTTTGTTTTGAGATGGAGTTTCACTCTTGCTGCCCAGCCTGGAGTGCAATGGCGCAATCTCGGCTCCCTGCAACCTCTGCCTCCCGGGTTCAAGCAATTCTCTTGCCTCAGCTTCCCGAGTAGCTGGGATTACAGGCATGTGCCATCATGCCTGGCTAATTTTGTATTTTTAGTAAAGATGGGGTTTCTCCATGTTGGTCAGGCTGGTCTCGAACTCCGGACCTCAGGTGATCCACCCACGTTGGCCTCCCAAAGTGCTAGGATTACAGTTGTGAGCCACCATGCCAAGCCGAGTCACAGTTTATATTGCTTACTAAAATCTCTCGAGTACTTAAAAAAAATAGTGTAAATGGATAAACCCTATGAATATATCCAATAAGTAAGTTTTTTTACTTCTTGCAACTAAAGATAACCCATATCTGTTATGTGACATTTTTAGAGAATTGCTGTTTTAGATATTTTTCGTATCTTATATTTAAAAACAAAATGTAAGTACTCTATGATTCCATTTACATAAAACTGCAAAAAGTCAAATCCAAATTATAATCACAGAAAGTAGTCAGTGGTTTCCAAGGATCGGGGTAAGGGTGGGTAATAGTAAAATACTACAAGGGACATTTTTTGGCTGATGGAGATGTTCTGTGTCTTGGTTGTTGAGGTGGTTACATCGCTAAATTCAACAATCTACATTTACAATGGTTGCATTATACCAAATGTCAATGGGATCATAACATAGTAGATTAAAGACGAGCATAAATTTCGTACAACAGCTCACTCTATTTTAAAAATATATTTAATTAGACAATTCTGAATATTAGACCACAGATGCAGACTTTTGTCTCTAAGAACCAGGACAAGAGTGAGGCAAGTGAGAGACTCAGTTTGCAAAATTTAAGGCAGGCCCTCACTGTCAGGTTCCTGAGAGCCCCAGCCCTGTACTTGTACATCTCTTAAGAGTGAGTACCTCACTTTCATTTGCCTTGTCCTTTTTTGGTGACTTCATAGAATTTAAAATTTCATTTCATCTTTTAATATACATTGCTACCGCTAGGCATGGTGGCTCATGCCTGTAATCCCAGTACTTTGGGGGGCCGAGGCAGGTGGATCACCTGAGGTCAGGAGTTTGAGACCAGCCTGGTCAGCATGGTGAACCCCCGTATTTACAAAGAATTTGCTGGGCATGGTGGCACACGCCTGTAATCCCAGCTACTTGGGAGGCTGAAGCAGAAGAACTCTTTGAACCTGGGAGGCAGAGGTTGCAGTGAGCTCAGATCACGCCACTGCACTCCAGCCTGGGCAACAAGAGCAAAACTCCATCTCAAAATAATAACAACAATAATAAAAGTAAAATAAAATAAAAAATAAATAAAATAAAAAAAAGTATGTTGTTACCTAAACCAAATATTACAAAATATATTGCCATTACATGTGTTGCCAAATAAAACTTTCATTTCCTCATTTTAGCTCGTGTGATTTGCTGGGTTTCTTGAGTATGAGGATTGCTACCTTTCACTTCTGAAGAATCTCAACCATTATCTCTTGGAATGTCGCCTCTCTGCCTCAAGTTTCTCCTACTAAAGCATTGATTACATATATATTAGAACTTCTCCCCCTGTTCTTTATGTCCTTTAACCTCTTGTTCATATTCTATCCCTTTGTGCTGCATTCTGGATCAAAGCCTCAGGTCTCTCTTTGGTCATTTGTAACCTATAGCTTATCCTGTCCATTGAGTTTTCAATGATTATTATTTCTATTTCTTCATGTTCTATTTCTTTATCAAATCTGCTGACATACTGACAATCTCTTATACTTGTTTAAGAAATTTAAATTCATTCTTTAAAATTTAAATATAGATAATATCACAAAAATTGCAGATTTGAAGGTCAGATTCTCTTATTTATTGTTTCTACTGACTTTTGCTAATGGTGACTTGTTTCTTTGGGTGATTTAAAACATTTTTATGGTAAGCTCATGTTTCTTAGAAATTTATTTGGAAATACTTTGCGTCCTGGGTTTAAGGAGCTCTCCTTTGAAAAGTTTCTGTACTTTCTCTTTTCCTTTGCCTTGGATGAACTAACCACCATGGGTCACTTTAAATTCTGCGCTTGGGATTTTTATGGCTTATACAGGTAGAGTGCATTCTAGCCTCAGATCTACATGAAGACTAATTTAGGATTAAGAGTCTCATGAAAGAAATTGTTTTCTTTCACTTAGGACCAAGGCAAGATTTCTTACCATTTATTTTGAAGGTGGATATGGAGGCTTAAGGAGGTTAAAGTAATACAGATAGAAGAGGAAAGAGGATGAATAGATTTGTAAGACTCTGAAGGCCGTTTTCCCCTTATACCAAATGCCTTCAAATGACTTGTGTTGATAAGTGGACCTGACTTCAACCAGGTCTAGAGTGGGTAAGCAAGTTAAAGAGTTAGTTTGCAGGAAGCCATGCATGTCCAACTGCTAGAGTAGAATCAGAAATAGTACTAGGATCCAGTCATTTGCAAAAACATGGATAGAACTAGAGATCATTATGTTTAGTGATCCAGGCGCAGAAAGACAAACATTTCATGTTCTCACTTATTTATGGGATCTAAAAATCAAAACAATTAAACTCATGGACATAGAGAGTAGAAGGATGGTTAGCAGAGGCTGGGAATGATAGTTGGTGGGGGTGAGTGGGGGATGTAAGAGAAGTGCAGGGGGGAGGTGGGGATGGTTAATGGATTAAAAAAATAGAAGGAATAAAAACACTATTCGATAGCACAACAGGGTGACTATAGTCGATAGTAATTGTATATTTTTAAATAATTTAAAGGATGTAATTGGATTGTTTGTAACTCAAAGGATAAATGCTTGAGGGGGATACCCCATTTTCCACGTTGTGCTCATTTCACATGACATGACTGTATCCAAACATCTCATGTACCTTATAAATACATATACTATGTACCCACCAAAATAAAAAATAATAAATAGTACTGGGATAGAAGTCTGATGAAGGTTGCTGGATCTTTGTGGCTAGTGCCTCTGAGTTCAGCTGCAAAGTTCAGCTGGAACCTAATGTTGCTATTGTTTGGCTGGACAGGCATTCAGCTAGGGACATAGGGTCAGGAGGAGCAGGACAAACTAAAACTGCCAGTTTCTAGTTTTTTCTGTTTCTCCCTGTCTTGAGCAACCATGATCTTTTGAGCATAATGGCTGTTGGCACATTTCCCCTCCCAAATCTCATCTAAACTTCTCTTGTGGCCAACACTAACCCAGGACTATATAGGGAAAGAAATGGGGGGAAATGCATTTCTAGCTTATCTAGACGGATAATATACAACTACTAGAGGAGGAGGAAGAATTGGCAACCTATATATGCTAGTTGCATCTTTCTCTCATCTCTAACTAGATGAACTGTAGTGCTATAAATTCTTCATAAGCAACCACCAACTGCCTTACCTTCTCAGCACACAACTTATTACCCAGAGAGTGCGTGTGGGAAGTTGTATATTTCGAGCAACTACTATTAAAAGTGTATTTATTTTCTTGAGATGTTGGTTTCAGTAGCAAAAATGTACAATAGTTTTCTATCCATAATTCCTGCAACAGTTAAAGGACACTATTTAAAAAAATGTATTCCTGGAACAATGTAAAGCTTTGTATTTTGGAGCTAACATTTAATAATGAATGCTTGTCGTTGACTGGTGACTTCATGTAACCCTACATAACACGTGAGTAACTGATCTAATGAGAGAGAAACACAACCTTAGCAAGTTAATGTGACTCCCTGTTTTGTGGGCAAAGGTTGTCTGAAACCCTAACAAGCCATTTCAAGAATAGGATCCTCTATTAGTCTACACTTTGCTTTTGAGAAAAGTTCTCAGAAAGATGTAACTTTAGTTTAAGAGTTTCTTTCAAAGAACAGGTGTTAATGTAGTCTGTAGTCCGTAGTCCACTTAAGTTATAATAGATTTCACTTTTTCACGTGGGATTATAGAAAATGTATGTCTCCTTTTCCTCCAGTTAAGAACATAATGAAGACATGGTCTGAGGATTTACCAATTTCTAGCACTTTTGGGCAGCATTTAGTATTTTCATTAATAATAATTATTCTATATAATATTATAACGTCATTATAATTGTTACACATTATAATTATTATTATCATTCCATTTGCTTCTCTTTTTCTTCCTGATGCTCTTAAAATGTTTTACCATTTGCAAACTACGTCACAAACATTTTCTCATTTCCTGTCCACAACGGTCCTGGAAGGGAACATTTTACCATTTCCACTTTATAGATGCACAAATGGAAACTCAGAGGAATTAAGTGATTTGCCTGGGTTTTCTCCATCAATGTTAGAGCTGGGATCAGCTCAAGTTATTGTTCTATTCCTTCATATTTTTACCGTTCTATTTTTTAAAGGCTGATTATTCCTATTTCAGACATTTTGTCACTTACACAATGTGAACCTTTCCTCAATAGAAATTGTGAAAAAATCGCTGATTTACTCAACATTACCTGTTTAAGCAGCAAACATATGGCAATGACTTCTTAAACAAATTGATGAATTTGTATCATTTTTCATGCTCCCTTAAAAGTGATGTTTCAGGATCAATTTTCTAGCTAAATTGTATATCCTCAATAAACTGATTAAATATGAGAACATTTTGACTTATTCAAATGGCCAGCCCACAGAGATGGGTAGAGGATATTTTCTTTTGCCCACACAGACAGAATAAAAAATGATTGGTCATGCACTGATAATTACAGTACAAAAGAAATGTGGCTATTTTTAAAGCACCATTTTTCTCTTTAAGACCCAAAGCTTCCCAACCTCTTATAAAAATCCATTCACCTGATATTAAAAGCTCCATTCCCTGCACCAAACCTCAATCTCTGACCTGAAACATAATGGCAAGTTCCAAGAAAATGATGCAGCCTCTGCCACAGTCGAAGCCTTTGTTGTTTGCACTTATCCTCACACGCAGACATCTCTTGATAGGCAGGTGCTGTTTGATTAAAAAAAAAAAAAAATGGTCTCCACAGTAAATGTGAACAGCAGTCAGAGCACATTTGCATTTTTTTATTTTGTGAAGAAAATGTTAGATAAGTTTGGAATCTTGGAATATCCTTCTGCAGTTCAGCATTTACTTTCCTTCAACATCTGCCAATTTAAGCATTTTAAAGCTGTGTTTAGTTATTAATTCATACAAGTTGTTGAGATACAGGCATCCCAGTAGATGACAAACCAATGACAAAGAGAAAAATCACTGTATATTTCAACTAACACTCTGGATTTAGAATTAAAGGCTGCTTGAATATTCCCATTTCTTATTATTTAGAAAGGTTCTTTGGAGTTGCTCTTTGCAGACACAGCAAATTCATTGACAGGATTAAAAAAAAATTGGAGCTGGATTTTAGATGAAAGTGTTGCTATTGGCATATCAATGCCAGCTACAAATCAGCACAAACAATTGTTCCATCATTAGCAAAGCCTGTGAACAGAAGCATTCCTAATAAAGACTTCTGGCGCTCTCACTGGATTTGTTTGACTTGATTACATCCTGCTACATTTACAATCTGTTTTGTGTTATCGGCACATAGACTGACAGACTTTTAAATTCACATTTAGAAAATTTGAGAGCAGTTTTCAAAAAAAACAAACACTCCCCAAAAGAGTAATATATCAGCAGCATTGACTTACACTGCCAATAAATAATATTTAGCCACTGGAAACAATCTGATACAATTAATGAGGAATCCAAGATGAGAGATCTAGATTCTGTTATAGATAAAACTTTGTGCATGTGGAGTTAGCGCTTTACATCATAGTTCTTTTTAATAACTAGGTCATTGTATGCGCTCCTGCCTTTACTAGTACAAACAAAATAGACAAGAATTAATATTTTCCAGAACTTTGGTCCTCTGAGATAAAAGATGCTGTGGGAATGCAAAGATCTATTAAAATTGTGAATTCCAATGTTGTTATCATTCAGCTCAGACACATGAAGCAGCTAGTTGCATGCATCGTAAAATAATAATAACAGTAAATTCCTGTTTAATGAATATTTATCATCTGCCGACCATGTGCTAAGTGCTTTACATTTTGTCTTCCTTTTAATTCTCAAACAGCACTATTATTATCTCTGTTTTACACCCAAGGAAACTGTGGCTAGAAAGGCTAAGTAACTTGTCCAAGGTCACACAGCTCAGTGTCGCAGACAGGATTCAAACTAAAGCTGGTTTGTGTCCAAAGCCTATGCTCTTCACCATAATGTAAAATTTGAAATTTGTGGTGAAGGTCACGTTTTGTAAGATTACCTTTCATGATCTTTCCCCAAATCACAAGTACTCTACATTTATCTTTTATCTTTTTTTTTTTTTTTTGAGATGGAGTCTCCCCACTCTGTCATGCAGGCTGGAGTGCAGTGGCACAATCTTGGCTCACTGCAACCTCTGCCTTCCGGGTTCAAGCAATTCTTCTGCCTCAGCCTCCCCAGTAGCTGGGATTACAGGCACAGGCCACCATGCCCAGCTAATTTTTGTACTTTTAGTGGAGATGGGGTTTCACCATGTTGGCCAGTGATGCTCACAGAAATTGCACCTATGCCTGTGGGGAAATCTTGTTCAATCAACTGAAGGAAAGGGATAAACCTGAGGTTGGCTTATGGTTAGGTTGGCTCAGTATGTATAAATGGAAAGTGACTATAAGAAATATAATTATGGTAGTTACAACTTCTATAGTAATTATGCTTTTATAATAATTGGCCATCTCTCTGCAGAGTGGGGAAATTTAGGAGATGCGTTCCTGCAATGAGGATTTCCTGTTGATTCTCATAATCCACATCTATCTCTTAGCCATGACAAACTAGTTAAACAACTGTGGGTTCTCAACAAATAGAAGAGTTTTAAGGCCTTTTTGAGAGAGCCTGTCCACTATGATATGGGACCCACGGAATAAAGAAGAGGTTGTGTTTTCCTCTCTATCATTCTAATTTGCTGTATCAGAGTAAGTGGAGAATTAGCAGAAAAATGAACTGAGTTGTTTGTTATTCTATTTGGCTCAGCATACATAAACTGAGTGTAGATGACATTTAGGCCTAATTCTAGTTGGTTACAATGAGATGAATTAGATATAATAGTCTCCCTCAAGGGTTTATAATGAGGAGAAATAGATCTATGAGCAACTAAGTATTTAAAACAATGTGGTTTTAGCAGGGATAGGGCCAAAATTCATTGTAGATTTTAAATATATAACATAGGAAAAAAATTCTTACCCAAACATTTCTATAATTCTTGAATTAAAGTCCACCTTACAGGTAAGATTTTTGTAACACTGAAATATACAAAGTTTCAGAGTCAATGGTCATTTCTGATAATTAACTGCGCTATTGTGGACAAGTCATTTAATTTCTATAACCTTGATTGTTTTCTTATGTAAGGTATGGATAATTCTAACTCCAAAGACTGTAAAGATGAAGAAAGAAAACATTCATAAAGTACCTAAAGTAGTACCTGGCACATACCAGCGCTCAATACATGCTGGCTTTATCCTACCTTCCATCACAAGCCTTATTTTTCTTCTTTCTGAAGAAAGAATAGGAAGGATGTATTTTAGTTAGTAATAACAGTTATAAAGAAGAATACATTTTGAGGTCATGTCTAAGGAGATAAGTGCATCCTGTTTTCTTCCTTGTGTTATTTAAAACATAGTGTTCAACCGTGACTTTAATGAGAAACAGGGGTTGTTGAACATGCAGAGAGGGGCAGCCTCCATATCTACCTGTCTACACATGAAATAAGGGTCACTGCATTTCTTTGAAGGAAACCCAGGGCTCTGCTTATTACTCCCCTGTTCTTGCAGTGAACACATAACATAACAGTTGCTAAGGACTCACTCTGCACAGAGCCTGAGCTGGGCCTTCCCATGTACATCGATCTCCAGTTCTTCTAATAACTTCATGTTCAAAAGATGTGGAAATAGGAGAGTTACAGAGTTAGAGATGGATTGGACCAGGATTACAAACACTCTGTTTCTCTTTTTACAGAAGCCAGTTCTTCATTGTGGTCTGAAGGCCCTCTCTATTCCTGCTCCTTCCTTCTTCATCTTTCACAGGAGTTTTCCCCCAATATATATCTTACATGTGTAATCCTGTTTTGTTAGCTCCTCTTGAGTTGACCTGAGTTGACATAGATACCAAACATGTTCTGACAAGTCAAGTAGCAAGATGGAGCTTGGGGCCTGGCTCACTCATTTCTCGGCAGGCAAAGAGGACTGCATCATGAGAGGAATGTGGGGCCTAGATAGTCCCTGGCACAAAGTAACAATCCAGTTGCTGAACATTTCATCGGGGGTGACTTGAGGAAACATCCCAATGGGAAATACCCTTGCAGTCATGATGATTCAAGGATTTGAAAGAGATATGGGAGTGGGGAGCACAAGGACAGAGAGTTGGCTGGGTATTACTGTTATATTGATGCTCTGGAATAGGATAATGAGAAACAGAGAACCATTAACAAACTAATGCTAAGGGCAAGAGTCATAGAACCTCTCTGGTGGTTTAAGAAGGGGTTCTTTTCTCTTGCAGTGAAATAATGAACTGCTGAAAAACAGACTCCAGGATTTGACAAGTAGAATTCCACAGCATCAGACATACTTAGATGCTCAGCCAAGGCAGACCATGGATGAAAAACCTAGGATCTGAAAACATGGGATGAACACATAAGGGTAGATTTCCCCAGAGATTTTGGCTCTGTAGACATCCCTGAATGTTCAAAGTTTACAAAGGTGGCTCATTCCTTTACAGTAAGAGGTAGCAATGCCTGTGAGTGGGAGATAAACCTCAGGAAGTTTTAGAGACCTGTCATTTCAGTGATGTTTTTAGAGGTCCAAAGCAGCTCCTAGAGCAATATTAGATCCTGCTAGAGATGGAGCTCTTGACCATGGGCCACCAATTGTCCTGCCCATTATGAGCTAACTTCTGTCAGACTAGCCAAGGCATAAATATGAATTGGCTGAGCAGCAGTTTCTCATTAGATAGAAATGTCATACGCAATGACAATGAGCACAGGTAAGTTATGTGGGAAGGTAGACAAGACTCCCACATTAACCACCACAGTCACAGCAATGATGCTCACAGAAATTGCACCTATGCCTGTGGGGAAATCCTGTCCAATCAACCTAAGGAATGGGATAAACCTGAGCTTGGCTTATGGACAGGTTGGCTCAGTATGTAAAAATGGAAAGTGACTATGAGATATACAATTATGGTAGCTACAACTAATTGATAAAAACTTGACTGTTAAAGTATATACTTTTTAAATAGTTAAATATATGTGATTATTTTTCAAGTTCTTTTCTCTTGAAAGTAGAATTTTAAAAAATATTCATAAAACTTAAAAATTATTTGGGTTATAGTTATATTTATACTTTTTCTCTCTGACTACCTAATTTAGGATAATGAAGTTTTTAGTCTTTTACTTAAACATTTCCATCTGCCCAGCAACTGGAGTCCATCTGGAATAATGTATTTTTATGAAATTGTATGGGAAACTCAAACCAGGATTACTCATCTGAAGAGAAAATGGTTGTATTTCATAGGTTTCACACATGAGCAAATTGATCTATAGCTGTGAAATGAATAATAGTGTTACTTGACTATACAGTGAAATGAAAGTCTTGGAAATTATATAGTTGAGTATTTTGCATTATTATTGCTATTTTCCCTGGATTTCTCTTTGGGAGGACTTTTTTAAGAAAAAATTTTCTTTATTTTTCACCTTTATGAAACAATAAAAATGACTGTTTGATTAGTGCAGGGTTGGTAAGCAGCGCTGTAATGCTCTATGGGTACGATGACAAGTATAACACCTCTTAGGACAGATTTATGAGTTGAAAGTCAATGCAGTGCTTTTTTCAATTAGTGACTGATTCTGTCCCCAAATGGAATCATTTCACAATAAGAGATACAGGCTAATTGGATAATTCTGGATGCAGTTTTATTTCATCTCCTTGTCCATGCAGAGAACTGAGACAAGCCTTGGTATCCAGGTGACCTAGGTTTGGGCTCGGCTTCATCCCTGTGTAAATGTTGTAACCTCTGGATTTCATTTAATTTGTTGTGCCTCATCTGTAAGATGAGAGCTTTACAGTAGGTTGTCTTTCAGTTCTTCCACCTTTAAATTTACACTTCTAGGGTTAGATTTCTGAATATAATTAAGGTTGACTGAAATAAATATCCAACCGGCCCAAAAGTACTTTCTCCTAAAACAGTCTCTTAAAACACTGTTTGAAGGTTAAATAGATTAATATGTGCATTGTGACTTAATCTTCTAATTAACAATCAATTGTGCCAACTCCTCATTAATTCTCCCTCCAACAAGATGACATTAAAATGTCTCATTGTAATATTTTAAATTCTTTTCCGGCAGAGGCAGACCCTGAGAAATATTGTTCATACTTCAAAAACTCAATTGTCTGAATAGGTGGCACATGCCATCATTTCCATAACATATTTCATATAGAAATTCTCAGAAAATGGAAGAACAGGATTTCCCATCTGCGGCATGGTACATGCTCTACCCTTCCCCTATTCTACTACTAACAGTTGTCCTGCCTCAAGTTTATTCAGGTGTCTTTAAAATTTGCTTATGTTTCTGAAATTTTTGAAGTCATAATATAAAGTATACATTATAAACTTAATGTATACTAGTGAGATAGTATTTCCTGGTCTTTGTCTAAAAATTGTCTTTTTCATTTTATTCTAATATTTGTCTGTGTTCCTCATATCTATTGACTTGAAGATACTTTTTATTCTTTACACTGCTTGATAACCTTTTGAAAATTCATCATGGAAGAATGACTATCACAGGAGAACGGGTACTTGGAAACCTTGAGGCATTACAAGAAAATTCTTTGTGTAATGTGCAAATGCTTATAAGCAAGAAGGTAATTTGCCATGACCTTCATAACCCTAATGCTTACAACAGTGCCTGTTCTAGAGTAAGCAATCAGTAGATTTTTTTTTTTTTTTGAGGTGGAGTTTCGCTCTTGTCACCCAGACTGGAGTGCAGTGGTGCGATCTCGGCTCACTGCAACCTCTGCCTCCCAGGTTCAAGCGATTTTCCTGCCTCAGCCTCCCAAGTAGCTGAGACCACAGGCGCCTGCCACCACACCCAGCTAATTTTTGTAGTTTCAGTAGAGAAGGGGTTTCACCATGTTGACCAGGCCTGTCTCGAACTCCTGACCTCAGGTGATCCACCTGCCTTGGCCTCCCAAATTGCTGGGATTATAGGCATGAGCCACTGCGCCTAGCCCCAGCAAGGTATTTTTTAAAGCCCAATGCAAGTGGTGATTGTCGGGCCAAAAAGAAAAAAAAAAAAAGAAAGAAAAAATTCTCAAATATTTCGTAGCTAGCAAATGTGACCACATCCCACTCTGAATTTTGGAGATTTTTTATCATGCCTAACAACAATATTGGAGAGTAAAATGTAAAAACCATTTCACTGGTTATAAAGCACTGGAAATATGATAATTAGGGCAGTCCAGATGCTCACTCTTCCTGTCGAAATTATATTGACATTATCATTTCATTTTGTTTGTTACTCATAACAGTATTCCCATCTTGGCACTTAAGCAGAAGAGCTTCACTTGTCATGGTTGTTTCACAGTTGATTCCATTATTTGACTTCCTGTTTTCACAATTTGCCAACCAATCAAATATATCCGTGGTTTTAAAACATGTGTCAACTGAACAGATATCAAGAATAAAATGCATGTATACATCCCAAAAGACCTCTGTCAAAATCAGTAAGATTGCACAAGGCAGGAACCTCGGATAGCACTTTAACAGAAGAAAATTGTCAGAAATTAGTTCATTCAATGTAGTATCTGAGCTTTAATAAACCATGTCTTATCTCTTTTGGCCAGTGGACAGTTTCTAATTGGTAAGGGTCCAAGGTAAGGCAAACAAATGCAAGGAAACCTGTCTGCCTGGCTTTATATATCAGCAAGATAGTCCTATCGTACATCAACGAACAGGCTTCCAGTTGACAACAGGAAAAATGTGACTCAGCTTATACAAAAGGGGAAGTCCCTGCGTTGGGCTCAAACAATGGGCCTGTCATTTTACTGCTTTGCTGGTCTGTCTTACCTTTTTGAAGATACGCAGGGGCTGAGGACTCAGCATTCTTCTCTGGGTCCTAGGCAGGGTCAGTAAATTTAGTATCTAGGGAGAGGCATTATTTCAGGGCATGAGCAGAGCAGAGGAAACAATGGGAACTTGTGGTCAGGCTGGTAAAGTGATACCTTAAATTCCAGGAATACTTGATTTAGGAATGGAAACAGGACAGGCCCAGCAACAAAACAAGAGCAGCACAAAATCCTCCTTAGAATGGTGAGTCTCGTGAATGAATTAAACAAAGAAAGCAGACTGTGAGAGATATGTTTATTTTCTCCTCCTATACTCACATATCTGCAATTCCCTCTGCAGAAGATGTTACTGCAGAAGCAGTAACAACCAGCTCATTGATGCAAAAACATTCTATGATATGACACTAAACACTGTGTATATGTGATTTACACGTTATGTGTTAATTTGAGTTTTAGAGGGATCTTTAAGTCACGTAGGGCTGAGGAAAACATGTACTTCTTTGGCAACTGAGCTACATCTGACATAAAATAACACCACCAACACCGAACAGGCAGACCTCACTGTGGAGTCAAAGGCAGAAATAGTATGCTCTCCAAATGAGTCACTCCCAGAGGTCCTGTGGTCTTTAAAAACCTGACCACTATTATTCTCTGTGCTTATAGGTTGTTCTTAGTTGCTGCCTTGAGGCTTCCCTTCGCTTCACTGTTTCCACTTCTTCTTTATTGATGTTTGTGAAGTCTCCATTCTCTTCCTCTTTCATGGTAAAGTGATGGTAAATGTGGGTGATTAGGATGTTCAGTGAAGCACAGACTTATTAACAGGAACCAGGAGGAATGGCTAAATGTTGCTAGGGTTCAAAAGTTTTACATAAAAGACAATCACAGTAGTAAAATAGTCATCAGTAAGAACGTGACTTTTCTTGTTTCATTGAAAAAATGTTTAGTGCTTTTGACTGAATTATTTCTAGAGTAGGACAAATCTGTTTCATTGTTTTCCTATTACTTGGGGTCATTTTGTTCTGGCCTGTAGTATGCAATGCCCCAGAATATTATTATTATATATATATTTTTTTGAGACGGAGTCTTGCTCTGTTGCCCAGGCTGGAGTGCAGTGGTGTGATCTCAGCTCACTGCAAGCTCCGCCTCCCAGGTTCAAGCAAGTCTCCTGCCTCAGCTTCCCCAGTAGCTGGAATTACAGGCACGTGACACCATGCCCGGCTAATTTTTGTATTTTTTTTTTTTCAGTAGAGGCGGGGTTTCACCATGTTGGCCAGGCTGGTCTCAAACTCCTGACTTTGTGATCCACCCACCTCAGCCTCCCAAAGTGCTGGGATTACAGGCTTGAGCCACCGTGCTCAGCTGCCCCAGAATATTATTAAGGATAGGTTTTTACTTCTAGTATAATCATATCTTCCTTATCTTTGTATGCTTGATACACAGTCAGTGCCTGAAACCTGTCAATCACTTAATAAACATTTTTAATTGAATCAGTACATTTTCAAATATATTTTGATTAGTTACACTTTCTTTGAAAGAGTCCCCCCAAATAGATATAATTTTATAAAACTAGTACAGGGACGAAACTGAACAACAAAACTGGAATTCCCTCTCCTGGGCCTCTCCAGAAAATATAGCTGAGAACGATCCTTTTGGTCACCACAGAAATAAAGAATGAAGAAAAAGAGCCACCAAAAAGAAGCCTTTAAAGACAGCAAAGACACTCTGTAGAGTTTTAGGACAGGTTTAGATCATTAAAACTCATCGCAGGGAAGAACCTTTAGGAAATAGGAAGGGCTGACTTCCTTCCACCCACAAGATTTCCAGAATCTTTCTTGATTCAGATGAGAGTGGAGCTCCCTCTTCTCCCCATTCCCACCCCATTCTTGAGTGCTGTGCTTCTTCTCCTTTCTCTGTTCCTGTTCTCAACCTCCTGTGTCACACAATAGTAACAAAATGACTAAAGCCTTACTCACCGAGTGTATTATGTGAGCCAAAAACAAGTGTTCTGGCAGCTTGGCGAACTTACCAAATCTCAAGACTTACCAGAGTCTCAAGGTAGCACTGGCTGAAAGTCGTTGATGGAGCTTGGAGAAGAAAGTAATACATCTGTTCTCAAATATTCACTTGACTAACTCCATCACCTCCTTCAAGTCTGGTCAAATCTCACCTTCTCAATAAAGCCTGCTTTGATTGTCCTCTTTAGTGCTACAAACTACCCCTTCCCCAACACTAACTTCTGGCATTCCTGATCTTTCTTACTCTACTGTTTTTCTTTTCAATGACGTTTATCATCTTCAAACATACTAGCATATCTACTTATGATGTTTATTTTCTATTCCTGCCTCCCATTTGAATGTAAGCTTCACAAATGCAGAGATCATTGTTTGTTTGTTAATGTATCCTAAGTCCCAAGAACAGTATTTATTGAGCATTTGCTATTGAGCATAGCAAATGCTCAGTTAATATCTGTAGGATCAAAGAATGAGTATTAATTAGCTATTGCTATGAAACATGAAGTAGTTATTGTTTCTGCTCTCAAGGAATTTATATACAATATAGAGACAAAGCACAAACAATGCCCTGTAATACAGTATGATGAGGGCTAAACTATCAATATAAAACAAGAGCAATGGAATGAATAATTCCACAGAACAGTTCTCTGTTATAGTAAGGTAGCCAAAGTGGATCACAAGAGAGGGATGATGAATGTGGAGGTATCGAGAAGAGATTTCAAGTGCACTCTCAGCTTATTTTTCCTCATCAGAATGGAGTCTTCTCGTTAGGAAGATGAGATTTCCTATCTTCTGTATTGCAACTTGAGCCGGCAAATGGAGTGGGAAGAATAAATTGGTAAACTGGAACTCACCTATTGAGTCTCTTGGCTTTCAGTTCTCTTTTTAGTCATAGTATAGGCCTCCTTCCCTTTCCCCTATCATTTACTGCAGGTATTGGGTCTTACAAAACCTATTATCTTCCCAGCCTGCTCAGTGAGGTTCTGAGTCAATCTAATCTCCTTGTGATAGCTTTGAATACACTTCATATTTCCTTCTATCATTCTAGAAGAACACTGTGTTTTGCATTTTCTTGATATTGATTTACTCCTGCTTATCTGCACCTTGACTTACATTTTCTGGAAGAGAAGCAGATGGCAGATGACTCATCAGTACAATCATTATGACTTTCTTTGCTGCCTGTGATAATTTGAGATTCCTGGTCTAGATTTTTTTTTCCACTTCTGCTTCAGATGAGTCATATGACTTCAGGTGGTGGATTAGAATCGATGCTTTATCTGCCCTAACCAGTTTTGAGTATCTTCTTTTAAGTCGTAAGAGTGTTAAAAGTTATGCTGCTGAGCAAATCCTTCCCAGTGAGAAGAATAAGGAGAAGTTTTGTTTTTGTAATATCATATTTCTATTGATTGGCAAAAGATTATTGTATTTATCATTACCCTCAGTATTTAAAAACCACCCAAAGCCTTCTTGGGTGAAGACTCTAAGTATATCTCAGGCATCTACTCTGTTTATTGTGTTCTGTGCAGCCTGGGAAAGTCATAAACAAATGAATTACATCTGTTTGTGAGACCTTTACTGATTTCTTAAGACAGAGGCTGGGAAACACAAAGGGAAAGTACCTGACCTTCCGGCTATAATATGCTCGTAAGTTTCTCTGGGTCACATTTATTTTTGCATACCTGAGTCACAGCTACAGAGACAGGAGATATCTAATAGGTATTGTGAAATGGTGAACAAAAGAATGCATAGATTGACCTGATTTATTATGTGAGGAACAGCATGAAACCTGGAAATCCAGTTTCCATGTCTGTAGAAAGGAAAAATTATACTAGTCAACTATCTGCTAATAAAAAACACTGTAAAATAAAAGAAGCAACTGAGATCTGTGTGTTCAAGAAACTGTGTAACCATTACATTTATCCAATTTTCTAAGAAGGGACAATTGCCTTAGGAATGCACTGAGTAAGTTCCATCTACAAAGTATAGTTGTAGGGGCTCTGAGTCTTTTGAATGCCTTGTACAACACTACTCTCCTAGCTGGCCAGTAGTCCCTATCAATAGCACTGGTCTTCAAGGTCAGGTAGTAAGTATCCTTGTACTTTTTCACATACATTAATTGGCACGAAGAGAGAGTGTTGAAGGTTTTCTTAAACCTTCTCCTTTTATAGGACTTTGTCACTTCAATTAGCACATGGTTACACACTAAGGCAGAATTTCCAAAGTTTTGTTCTGTGGATTCCTATACTCCAACCTCAGTTGTCATGTTTAATCACCATACCCTTCTCAATTTTTCTTCATAATGTTTATTACTACCTGAAATCATGTATGATTTTAGTCTTTACTTTCTGCCTTTGTTACTAAGAGCATTAACTTCAGGAGCTCATGGATTTATCACCAGCACAGAAATTAGTATTTGGCATACTAGGCACTATATAAATATTTGAATAAATGAAAAGGCTTCATGATGTGATGATGTGAAAAAAGACTTTTTTTTTTTTTCTTCTTCAGACGTCGTCTTGCTCTGTCACCCAGGCTGGAGTGCAATGGTGTGATCTCGGCTCACTGTAACCTCTGGCTTCCAGGTTCAAGTGATTCTCCTGCATCAGCCTCCTGAGTAACTGGGTCTACAGGCACCCACTGCCACACCCGACTAATTTTTGTATTTTTAGTAAAGACAGGGTTTCACCATGTTGGCCAGGCTAGTCTCAAACTCCTGACCTCAGGTGATCCACCTGTCTTGGCCTCCCAAAGTGCTGGGATTACAGGAGTGAGCTACCGTGCCGGGCCGTGAAAAAAAGACTTCTATGGTAAAATTCATTTTGAAAATGTTGGAGTAAATAAAGATAAACAAGTTTATCTATTGCAGGACTCATTGGGTATTTTAATAAACTATATGTGTTTTATGAATCTCAGGATAGGGATAAAATATTCTGTGTTCCCTCAACTTCTTTGATCACAGAATTTTTTTGCTTTTGGCCTACTGTTATGAGAAAAGTACATTTCAGTGAAGAGACACAATTGGGGAAATCTTAGACAGCCTTAGTCCTGTAGCAGTGAGGCCTATTGGCATGCTGTAGGGATTGTTTCAGTCAGAGTCCCTAGAGGATGAGTTCAGGAAAGCTGGTCTTGTGTAATGAAGATATGAGGCTACAGGAGACTTTGAAGAATGGTGAAACAGGGGAGGATCTGCAAAGACAGACTGAGTATCTCATTAAGCTCTCTTCAAAGTGCTGGAAAGATGCTACCAAATGGCAGATGCAGCTCGGAAAGAAGAATTCCTGACCATGTCTCAAAATTATTACTTTTTTAAGTAAACTTTTTACACATAAACACGTATAAAACATAGTACAGAGACCGATGATTTTTCACAAAGTAAACACATTCACATAACCAGCAATTAAAAACAAATTACCAAAGCCCAGAAGTTAACTTTTATGAATTTTATCTTTGGCATTGTTGATTTTCTATATTTTACATTTGTTTCCAATTTTAAAAATCTTATCTGGGTTTTTTTCATTTTATTTATTTTTCTGTTTTTCAAGGTAAATACTTAGAATCATGGCTTTTTAGTCCTTTTCTTTCTTCTTTTAAATTTCCAACTTTCATTTTAAGTTCAGAGGTACATATGCAGAACGTGCAGCTTGTTGCATAGGTAAACGTGATGGTTTGCTGCACAGATTATCCGTTCACCCAGATATTAAACCCAGGATCCACTAGTTATTCATCCTGACCTTCTTCCTCCTCCTAACCCCCACCCTCCAACAGGCCCCAGTGTCTGTGGTTCCCCACCATGTGTCCATGTGTTCTCATCATTTAGCTCCCACTTATGAGTGAGAACATGCAGCATTTGATTTTCTTTCATAGTTTGCTAAGGATAATGGCCTCCAGCTCTAGCCATGTCCTCGCAAAGGACATTATTTTGCTTCTTTTTATGGCTGCACAGTATTCCATGGTGTACGTATACCATGTTTTCTTTGTCCAGTCTATCACTGATGGACATAAAATAGGTTGATCCCACGTCTTTGCTATTTTGAACAGTGCTGCAATGAACATACAGTCTGCATGTGTCTTTATAGTAGACTGATTTATATTCTTTTGGGTATATACTCAGTAAAAGGATTGCTGGGTCAAATGGTATTTCTGCCTCTGGGTCTTTGAGAAATCCTCATAGTGTCTTCCACAATGGTTGAACTGATTTACACTCCCACCAACAGTGTAAAAATCATTCATTTTTCTCTACAGCTTTGCCAGCATCTGTTGTTTGGACTTTTTAATAATAGCTATTGAGTGGTGTGAGATGGTATCTCATTGTAGTTTCAATTTGTATTTCTTTAATGATCAGTGGTGTTGAGCTTTTTTTCATATGTGTGTTGGTCACATGTATGTGTTATTTTCATAAGTGTCTGTTCGTATCATTTGTTCACTTTTAAATGGCATTGTTAGCTTTTTTCTTGTAAATTTGTTTAAGTTCCTTATAGATGCTGGATATTAGACCTTTGTCAGATGCACAGTTTTCAAAAATTTTCCCCCATTCTGTAGGTTGTCTGTTTACTCTGTTGATAGTTTCTTTTGCTGTGCAGAAGCTCTTTAGTTTAATTAAATCTCATTTGCCAATTTTTGCTTTTGTTGAAATTGCTTTTGGCATCTTCATTATGAAATCTTTGCCCATAACTGTTTCCTGAAGGATATTGCCTGAGGTGTCTTTTAGGTTATTTTTATAGTTTCGGATTTTATATTTAAGTCTTTAATTCATCTTTGTTTGATTTATGTATATGGTGTAAGGAAGGGGTCCAGTTTTAATTTTCTGTCTTTGCCTAGCCAGTTATGCCAGTGCCATTTATTGAATAGAAAGTTCTTTCCCTTTTGCTTGTTTCTGTCAGGTTTGTCAAAGGTTAGATATCAGATGGTGGTAGGTATGCAGTCTTATTTCTGGGTTCTCTATTCTGTTCCATTGGTCTATGCATCTGTTCTTGTATCACTACCATGCCCTTTGGATACTGTAGCCCTGTAGTATAGTTTGAAGTTGGGTAGCATGATGCCTCCAGCTTTATTCTTTTTGCTTAGGATTGCCTTGACTGTTCGGGTCCTTTTTTGGTTCCATAAATTTTATTTTTTTCTACTTCTGTGAAAAAAGTGAATGGCAGTTTAATGGGAATAGCATTGAATCTATAAATTGCTTTCAGCAGTATGTTCATTTTCATGGCATTGATTCTACCTATCCATAAACATGGAATGTTTTTTCATTTGTTTGTGTCATCTCTGATTTTTTTGAGCAGTGGTTTGTTGTACTCCTTGAAGAGCTCCTTCACGACTTTTGTTACCTGTATTCCTAGGTACTTTATTCTTTTTGTAGCAATTGTGAATGGGAGTTCATTCATGAGTTGGCTCTTGGCTTGCCTGTTATTGATGTATAGGAATGCTAGCGATTTTTGCACATTAATTTTACATCCTGAGACTTGCTGAAATTGCTTATCAGCTTAAGAGGTTTTGGGCTGAGATGATAGAGTTTCTTAGTTATAAGATTATTTCATCTGCAAACAAAGATAATTTGACTTCCTCTTTTCCTATTTCAATTGTTTTATTTGTTTCTCTTGCCTGATTGCCCTGGCCAGAACTTTCAATACTACTTTGAATAGGAATGGTGAGAGAGGGCAAACATGTCTTGTGCCAGTTTTCAAGGGGAATGCTTCCAGGTTTTGGCCATTCAATATGACATTGGCTGTGGGTTTGTCATAGATGGCTCTTATTATTTTGAGGTATGTTCCTTCAATACCTATTTTATTGAGAGCTTTTAACATGAAGGGATATTAAATTTTAATGAAGGCCTTGTCTGCATCTATTGAGATAATCCTGTGGTTTTCATCTTTAGTTCTGTTTATGTGATGAATTACATTTATTTATTGTGTGTGTTGAACCAGCCTTACATCTTGGGGATGAAGCCAGCTTGATTGTGGTGGATAAGCTTTTTGATGTGCTGCTGGATTTGGATTACCAGTATTTTCTTGAAGATTTTTTTCATCAGTGTCCATCAAGGATATTGACCTGAAATTTTTTTGTTGTTGTTGTATCTCTGCCAGGTTTTGGTATCAGGATGATGCTGGCCTTATAGAATGAGTCAGGGAGGAGTCTCTCCTTTTCAATTTTTTGGAATAGTTTCAGTAGAATTGCTACCAGCTCTTCTTTGTACCTTGGGTGGAATTCAGTTGTGAATCTGTCTGCTCCTTGACGTTTTATTTTTGGTTGCTAGGCTATTTATTACTACCTCAATTTCAGAATTCATCATTGGTCTATTCAGGGATTCAATTTCTTCCTGGTTCCATGTTGAGAGGGTGTATGTGTCCAGGAATTTATCCATTTCTCCTATATTTTCTAGTTTATGTATATAGAGGTGTTTGTAATATTCTCTAATGGTTGTTTGTACTTCTGTGGAATCAGTGGCAATATCCCCCTTATCATTTCTGGTTGTTTATTTGAATCTTCTCCCTTTTCTTCTTTATTAGTCTAGCTAGCAATCTATTTTATTATTTTTAAAAAAACCATCTCCTGGATTTATTGATCTTTTGAAGGGTGTCTCTTGTACTTCCCTCAGTTCAGCTCTGATCTTGGTGATTTCTTGTCTTCTGCTAGCCTTGGAATTTGTTTGTTCTTGGTTCTCTAGTTCTTTTAGTTGTGATGTGAGGTTGTTAACTTGAGATCTTTCTGAATTTTTGATGTAGGCATTTAGTACTATAAATTTTCCTCTTAACACTGTTTTGGCTGCATCCCAGAGATTCTGGTACATTGTATTTTTGTTCTTATTAGTTTCAAAGAACTTCTTGATTTGTGCCTTAATTTCCTTATTCAAGAGCATGTTGTTCAATGTCCATGTAGTTGTATGGTTTTGAGTGAATTTTTAAATCTTGAGTTCTAATTTGATTGTGCTGTGGTCTAAGAGTCTGTTATGATTTCAGTTCTTTTATATTTGCTAAGGGGTGTTTTATTTCGGAATATGTGATCAATTTTAGAGTAAGTGCCATGTGGCAATGTGAAGGTATATTTTGTTGTTTTGGGTGGAGAGTTCTGTAGCTATCTCTCAGGACCACCTGATCCAGAGCTGAATTCAGACCTTAAATGTCTTTGTTAATTTTCCATCTTGATTATCTAATTAATATTATGAGTGGAATGTTAGAGTGTTCCACTATTATTGTGTGGGAGTCTAAGTCTCTCTGAAGGTCTCTAAGAACTTGCTTTATGAATCTAGGTGCTCTTGTATTGGGTACATATATATTTAGGACAATTAGCTCTTTTTATTGAATTGAACCCTTTACCATTATGTAATGCCCTTTGTTGTCTTTTTTGATCTTTTTGAATAGGTTTAAAATCTGTTTTGTTGGAAACTAGGATTGCAATTCCTGCTTTTTTCTGTTTTTCAGTTGCTTAGTAAAATTTCCTCCATCCCTTTTATCTGAGCCTATATGTGTCTTTGCATGTGAGTTGGGTCTCTTGAAGACAACATATTCATGGCTCTTGTTTTTTAATCCACCTTGCCACTGTGTCTTTTAACTGGATGTTTGTCCATTTACATTTAAGGTTGATATTGTTATGTGTGGTTTTGATCCTGTCATCATGATTCTAACTGGTTATTTTGTAGACTTGTTTATGTGGTTGCTTCAGAGTATCACTGGTCTATGTACTTCAGTGTTTTATAGTGGCTGGTAATGATCTTTCCTTTTCATGTTTAGTGCTTCCTTCAGGAGCTCTTGTAAGGCAGGTCTGGTGGTAAATAATTCCCTCAGCATTTTCTTGTCTGAAAAGGATCTTATTTTTCCTTCATTTATGGAGTTTAGTTTGGCCAGATATGAAGTTCTGGGTTGGAATTTCTTTTCTCTAAGAATTTTGAATGTTGGCCCTCAATCTCTTCTGGGTGTAGGGTTTCCACTGAGGTCCACTGTTAGTGTTAGGGCTTCCTTTGTAGGTGGCCTGGCCTTTCTCTCTGGCTGCCATTAACATTTTTACTTTAATTTTAACCTTGGAGAATTTGATGATTATGTTTCTTGAGGATGTTCTTCTTGTGGAGTATCTTACTGGGGTATTCTGCATTTATTGAATTTGAATGTTGGCCTGTCTAACTAGGTTTTGGAAGTTCTCCTGGATGATATCCTTAAATATTTTCCAAATTGCTTCTATTTTCCCTGTCTCTTTCAGGTAGCCCAATCAGTCATAGATTTGGTCTCTTTACATAATCCCGTATTTCTTGGAGGTTTTCTTCATTTCTTTTCATTCTTTTTTTTTTTTTCCATTCTTGTCTGTTTGTCTTTTCTTTTCAGAAAGACGGACTTCAAGATCTGAGATTTTTTCCTTCACTTGGTCTATTCTGTTATTAATACTTGTGACTGCATTATGGAGTTCTTGTAGTGTGTTTCTCAGCTCTATAATGCCATTTATACTCCTCTGTATACTGGTTATTTTGGCTGTCAGCTTCTGCATTGCTTATCATGATTCTTAGCTTCCTTGCATTGGATTACAATGTCCTCCTTTAGCTGAGTCAAGTTTGTTTTTATCCACATTCTTAAGCCTAATTCTGTCATTTCAGCTATCTCAGCCTCAGTCCAGTTCCAAACCCTTGCTGGAGAGGTGTGGTCATTTGGAAGAAAGGGGAAACTCTAGCTTTTGAAGTTTTTAGTGTTTTTATGCCAAATCTTTCTCATTTGTGGGCTTATCTACCTTCACTCTTTGAGGTTGCTGATGAGTGTGAATGGGGTTTCTGTGGGTTTTTGTTGTTGTTCTAGTTTGTCTTCTGTAGGACTGGTGTAGTTTGCTGGGGGTCCACTCCAGACCCCAGTCACCTCAGTTTTTCCAGTACCTAGAGGTATTACCAGTGAAGTCCTCAAAACAGCAAAGATGGAAGTCTGCTCCTTCCTCTGGGAACTGTGTCCTAAGGGTATTGACCTGTTGGCTGGCCCAAATGCATCTTTAGGAGGTGGCAGGGGACCCTGGTTGGGAGATCTCACCCAGTTAGGAGGAATGGGATTAGAGACCCACTGAAAGAAGTGGTCTGTTGCATTTTGGTAGAGCAGCTGTGCTGTATTGGGGATCCCTTCGGCTCCTGATTAGTTTGGCTCTCCAAGGCCCACAAGCTGGACCAGCTGAGTAGCCCAAACAACAAAGATGGTGGTGCACATCTCCCCACAGACACTCTGTCCCAGGGAGAAATCAGAACTCTGTTTATAGAATCGGGGCAGTGGTGGCCGGAGGCCCTGGCTGGGAGTAACTGCCCATGGTGGAGGAATCAATCAGGGTTCTGTTTAAGGAAGCAATCTGGCCACTCCTCAACAAAACAGTAGTGCCATCCTGGCAAACTGCCTCTTCCCTTGTTGGCTTGGACTCTCCAAATCCCACAGGCTGGAATGGCCAAGTTGCCCAAACAACAAAGGTGGCAATCTGCTCCTCCTTTTGAGAACTCTATCCCGGAGAGAGATCAGAGCTCTGTCCTAGAATACCAGTGGGGGTAGCTGGAGGCCTGGCTAGGAGGTCCTGCCCAGTGAGGAGAAATGGATTGGGGTCCTACTTAAAGAAGTAGCCAGGCCATGTTTGGTAAAGCAGTTGTGCTGCTGTTCAGGGGATGCTTCCTCATCCCAGTCATTTGGAGTCTCCAAAACCTACAAAGTAGAGTGGCTGAGTCGTCCAAACAGCAAAAATTGTGTCCCATCCTTCCCCTTGGGGTTAATGTCCCATCTCAGGCAGGCTCTACCCTAGTGCCAGTGGTTGGCTGGAACTTCAAGCCAGTAGGTCTTTTCTTGTGAGGGGCCGTGGAAGTGGAACCTGCAGACGGATGTTATTTGGCCCCCTGGATTCAACCCCCTTCCCAGGGGTACGTACGGACCCCTTGCCTTGCCTGAGTTGCATTCACCTTTGTTGGGGATCCAGAGCCAGAGTATGAAAATCTCCTGGGTCTCTGTGTGTGCCTGAGCAGCTGCTCTGCTGAGACTCCACACAGCTCCATGTATTGGACCCAAGGCCCTGGTGAAGTGGACTCATGAGGGGATCTCCTGATCCAATGGTTGCAAAGATCTGTGGGAGAAGCATGGTTTCCTGGAGTCTTACACTCACTCACTGCTTCCCTTGGTTAGGGGAGGGGGTTCTCTAGGCTCTGAGTCACTCCCAGGTGCACTGTCGCCCTGCTGTGCTTTTCATTTTCTGTGGGTCAAGTTGTTCTCCTGATCAGTCCCAGTGTGAGTATCTGGATATTTCTGTTGAATGTGCTGTATTTACTCGCCCCTTTCATTCCTCTCTGGTAGCATGCATCATAGCTACTTCTAATTGACCATCTTGTATTACACCCTGCCTTCTTGTATAATTATTTTTTCTTTGAGATAAGGTTTCACCATGTTGCCTAGACTGGTCTCACACTCCTGAGCTCAAGTGATCTGCCTGCCTTGGCCTCCCAAAGTGCTAGGATTATAGGCATGAGTCACTGTATCCATCTTCTTTTGTGTAATAATTATCATTTATTTTAATTTTACAAGTATTCACATCACACTTATTCCAAAATTGACCACATAATTGGAAGTAAAGCACTCCTCAGCAAATGTACAAGAACAGAAATTATAACAAACTGTCTCTCAGACCACAGTGCAATCAAACTAGAACTCAGGACTAAGAAACTCAATCAAAACCACTCA
>NW_012115344.1:5852828-5882070 GCF_000951035.1 Colobus angolensis palliatus | reverse complement strand
TTAGCCAGGATGGTCTCGATCTCCTGACCTCGTGATCCGCCCGTCTCGGCCTCCCAAAGTGCTGGGATGACAGGCTTGAGCCACTGCGCCCGGCCCCAAGACACTATTAATGTTATAGTTTGTATGTCAACATTCATTTAGATTTATCCACATTTCCACCTTTCTATTGCTTTTCATTCTTCTCTGCATTTCTATGTTTGTTTGTTTATTTATTTATTTATTTATTTATATTTTGTTCCTGCCTGAAAAATTTCTTTAATAGTTATTATAGTGTGAGTCTTCTGGGAACAAACTTTTTGGATTTTTGGTTTCTTTTCTCAACTGGAATGTATTTTCACCTTTGAAGTTCATTTTCACAGTGCATAGAATTATCAAGAATTTAGATATTATTCTTATTATCCCTTCTTTTAAAAAGGGTGTTTTTTTTTTTTTCATTTGGCTGTTTTGGCGATTTTCTCATTATCTTTTTGTTTTATTTTGCTTTTACTTGTGTCAAGGTCTCACTCTGTCACTCAGTCTGGAATACAGTGGTGAGATCATAGCTCGCTGTAACCTCCACCTCCCAGGCTCAAATGATCCTCTTGCCTCAGCCTCCCAAATAGCTAGGACTACAGGCAGGCACCACCATACCCAGCTAATTTTTTCTGTAGAGGCAGGGTTTTGCCATGTTGTTCAGTCTGGTCTCGAATTCCTGAACTCAAGTGATCTGCCTATCTTGGTCTCCCAAAGTGCTGAAATGACAAGTGTGAGCCATCACAACTGTTCCCTCATTATCTTTGGATTTTAGCATTTTTTACTCTAATATGCTCAGAAAATTTTAAATTTATATGTATCTTGTTTCGTTCATAAAGCTTTCTGTATCTGTGGATTGATTTCTTTCATTAGATTTAGAAAATTCGTGACCAGGGTCTCTTAAAATATTACTTCTATCATATTCTTTCTCTTTTCCTTCTTATGAGACTCTACTGATAGGTAATTTAGAACATCTCGAAGTGTTTAATATATTCCTTATGCCCTTTTTGAGTACATGAGCTACATCAATGAACAACAACATCAAAATGACTGCCTCATAGATCTTAAATTCTATTAAGATTAAAGATAAAACAAATTATTTATTTTCATTTACAGATGAGAAAACAGACACAGAGATAAGTTTTTTTTTTTCTTTTTTTAACTTACCCAAATAGGTGAGCCAAATAGGTGGTGAGTGATGTAATCAGAGTTTATACCCATGTAGCTTTCTCTCAAGCTACACACTTTACTGTATGAATAATATTTATATTTATTTCACCTTTCCTAAGAGGGAAAACTTGGCTATTTATATATTTTGAAAATCTTGGGAGAACTTTTAATATGGACTCAAGGTATTATGTATGAAATGGGAGCCCTCCTTTATAAAGAATCTTGTAGACTAATATCTATTCTGTGATGGTTGCTTTAAATGGACCTATTCTGCTGAAGGCTGGGCATGGTGTCTCATGCCTGTAATCCCAGCACTTTGGGAGTCTGAGGCAGGAGGATCATCTGAGGTCAGGGGTTTGAGACCAGGCTGGTCAACCTCGTAAAACCCCGTCTTCACTAAAAAAATAGAAAAATTAGCCAGGTGCAGTGGCGTGCACCTCTAATCCCAGCTACTCAGGAGGCTGAGGCAGGAGAATCATTTGAACCCAGAGGCAGAGGTTGCAATGAGTCAAGATTGTGCCACTGCACTCCAGCCTGGGTAACAAGAGTGAATCTCCATTTCAAAAACAAAACAAAACAAACAAACAAAAAAACCAAAAGGTGAGATGGGTAAAAGTTCCTGCAGAACAGTTGGCCTCAGGTTGCAGTACTCATCCCCATTGCTTATCGCATGCCTGAGCCAAGTAATTGTTTCTGGCTCCTATTTTTCCTGATTCTCAAGCTAGACCACAGCTCCCAGTAACCACTAATGAGTGGCAAGGATGCACTCCTTGACTCAATATATCTTTAAGGAAGTAATTTTGGTTTTTGCCTTTCAGCTTTACATTTCACAAGTTCAGGTAAGAAGCCCAACTCTGTAGCCCTTTACCATTATGGCTGATCAGAGCATTAGGATGGAATTTAAATATTTCAGCTGCTCACTTTGTACATAAGTTAAATTCTTTGCAGTTGAGCTCCCTTTGGCTCTCTAGACGCACACAGTAAATTGTTTTTTAATCTGGCATTTATTTTCACTTGACTCATTTATAAAGTCTTCATTTTTTTCTTCTGTGCTTTTGTAACTCTATTAGCTTAGAGACACCATTCATTTTGTAAGCAGTGCTTTAAACACATTTCATCTATCAGAATTAATTTTGCTGAATGCACCATAAAATAAATACATTAAAAACAAATGTAACACTTCACTAATCAAAATGTCAACTTCCACAGATATAAAATGTCCCCCATCTTAAAAATTCACTTCCTTTGCTGTTTGACTAAAATATGAAAAGTGATGTAAAATACTATCATTCTGTTATAATATGCATGCAAGATTTGAAGGTGTAATCCATTATAATTAAGGCTAATTAATTATTATATGGTCAAATGAGCAACAAATGCACATGGAAAATCTAAGAAGTTAATTATTTGAATATTGGTTAATCAATTGTGCATTCAAATGCACATTTGTTTTAGCATGCAGACACTTTGCACTTTTAACAAGGGATTAGTCTAAATAAAAAACAATTAAAGTGAAACATTTTCAAAATATCTCTGCTCTATGGGGAAAGAAAATAAATTACGATCAAACAAATCTGATTCTTCAAAACCAAATCTATTTTTTTTTCACTAAAGGGTCTTCAAAAGAAAGAAAAAACATAGTATGAACACTCCTTTAGGATGACAAAATTAGTCCAGATTATTTACTTTGTAGGAGGCATTCAACTTGAACATAATTAAAAGGAAATCTTCACCATGTTAAGTGGCCTGCCATCTGCATAAAGGTCCCCCCAAAGGCCAATATTCAGACAGAATTGCTCTCTTTTAAAGATAAAACTAGAATCAGGTAAAGATGAGCAAATACCCAGTTAGCTAAGTGGTTTCAAGCAAACTCTTTTCATCTTCAAATTTCACAAACCACATAACTGAAGTTTGTGAGGGGGTACATGAGAGATACCACAGTGGCAACAACAACAAAAACCCCCAGGAGGAATAAGATAGAATGAGGAACCATCAAAAGAGGCAGAACATAGATAATTGGAAACACAGGAGGGTAACTAGAATATTATAGAATCACATAAACCAACAGAAGAGATGGTAACCTGTAACAAATCATTATAGTAGTAAGGGGTGAGGAGGAACAGGGTTTCTATGTGAGAGTGGTTGACAGAGTCTAAAAACAGATCAATAAGATTAAGGCATAAAATACGGTCATGGAATTGGGGTCTAGGATAAATGTCAATATGTTGTCATTAAGCAGAAGGAGTTATGAAGAGCATAAATAATGAGGCAGCCAATTAGTTTGCTAATAAAGAATTAACACTGACCTATTTAGCATATAATATATGTTCAAGGCACCATACTAGGTTACCTAAGACATGATACCTACTTTAGAGTAGCTTCTATTCTGGATTGGGAGATGGAAAGAATAACAAATTACCAAGTCATTAATACTCAGAAGAAAGGTACACACTGTAATAGCTGTTAGCTGTTGATACATGGAAAGAGAGCAAGCTCCATGGACAGATGATGATGTCTAAGGCTTCAACAAAAGGTAGCCATAAGCTTGGAGTTAAGGTGGTAAACAGATGAAGGGAGAAGGGAAGGCCTTCCAGGTAGGAAGTGCTGGATCGTGAGAATATGTTAGATGTTATGGCAGACATAATCTAATGCCTACCCAATGTAAATTCTCCAATCCCCTATTTTCTGCTCACAGAATCCACATTTATTCAGGTAGAATGGAGATCTCAAGTGGAGAAGGACCCTATCCTAGCTCTAGGAAATGAGTTGTGATTGGTCTAAATCAGAAGTGCTTTTATGCACTTTTGCCATTGATTGTTCTGTGGGTAGCCATGTAATTTATTTCTGCCAATAAGAAATAACAGTTTACTTTAGTTCTTAGTAAAATGAAGCGAACTTGGTTGGCCCAGTTTTTTTCCTTTTGGCTTTACCTCTTTGTTTTGCTTATAAAATGGACTTATTTTTAAAAGAGCGGTCGTTAACGTGAAACCATTTTGAGAAGCAATGAAGATAAAAGCCACTAAGCTTTGCTTAGCAGAAAGGTACAAAGAGCCTCGGATCTTGTCATTGTCATTGAGCAGTTGTGCTGGCCTGGAATGCCTAACTCCAGACCTTTTATTTTGTAAGGAAAAAAACTGTTTGTAGCAACAATTTAATCTTTGTTACTTGCAGAATGTTTTTCTGAATGGTTCAGAAAAGAAATGCTCTTATACCTTGGAACTTTATATGTGCAAATGTGTTGATGCCTGGTTTGAAGGTAGATTATTACAGAAATAATTTGTCTTTGTTCTATTCAGTCAGAATATGTAATATGTAATTCATACCTGACATAGACTTTGAGTGGTTGCTCAAAGAGATACTGAGAAGTTGAGTGGGAAAAGGACAAAAAGGGTTTCTGGAGAAAGGGCTGACTATATATCTATATCGATTGTCCTTCTGAGAACCAAATGGTGAATAAGATATGGAAAAACATTCTATAATTGCATTCATTAGTTGGTGAAGAGTAAGAAATATGCAGTCCAGAAACTGTCGTAAATCTGGGTGCCCAGATAAGTGTGCGGAGAATACTCAGAACAGGCTATCTCCCCTTGAAGGTATAAATCCACACCATGGGAACTTGAGCATTGGTTTTAGTGATGTTCTGAAGTCCAATGAAGAGAAAAAAGCATTCTGGAAGCCACCCGAAGTGAGTCTAACAAAAAATCTGTTACACAAGCATGGGTCATGAAGGACTCCACATTCAGAATATGTACAGTATTGACTGTAAGTGAATCTGCCTCCCCTTTCTCTTTGGGAACTGTAAAAAAAAAAAAAAAATAGCCAGTTTCAAACTTTAGTATTTAGCAGAAAAAATTCTTAAATTGATGCTATCTAGATGGCCAAAACTCCACGTGGAGAATCCAACAGAAAGTGTCTCTAGATGACTGAACAGAGCAAAGACAAATTATTTCTGGAATAACCTACTTTCAAACCAGGCATCAACAGATTTGCATATATAAAGTTCCAAGGTAAAATAGCAGTTTATAGTTAAAAGAAATTACTAAACACAAGGAAGTAAACTATCCTATATGAGAAAGAAAACAGATACTCAAACCTCACATTTTGAAATTATGGGACACCATATAAATGTACATTAATATATTTCAATAAATAAAATAAAATCTGAACAAATTTGAAAAGTCACAAAGCAGTGTATTATGCACATTTGAAAAAAGAATGAGTGAACTAGAAAATAAACAACTGAAGATAATTATCTAAGAAGCCCACCAGAAAGGCAGAGGTGGAAAATATAAAGAATACATCAAAATATAGAGAGAATAATAAACATAAAAAGTCAAACTTACGTGTATGTCTATGTGTTTAGCTGAAGTTTCAGTATGCAAAGAAAGAGAATGATGAAAAGGAAATATTTGAAGATATTATTGCTGAGAATTTTACATAAGTGATGAATGATAGCAGTATCATTCAACAAATCCATTAAGACAAATATCTAATGCATGCAGGGCTTAAAACATAGATGACGGGTTGGGAGGCACAGCAAGCCACCATGGTACATGTATACCTATGTAACAAACCTGAATGTTCAGCACATGTATCCCAGAGCTTAAAGTAAAATTGAAAAACAAACAAACAAACAAACAAATGAAAAATCCAAATCCAGCAAATTTCAAACAGGGAAATAAAAAAATTTACACCTAAAAAAATTTGCATGATAGGAAAATGAAGAACATCAATATTAGCCAGGGAATTGCATGTATGTTGAAAAACAACTGTTGGCATGCTACTGTGCCATGACAGAGATGAAATGAATAACCATGCATCTGAAACTGCCTGTAATAAGCTGGGGTCTGTCAGATTCATAGAACTGTATAATCAGGTGGGCCCAGCAATAATCCATTGTGAAATAGCAGTGATACCATCTGGAATTATGAGCAGAGGGCAAAAGTCAACTGCATGAACAAGTAGCCCAGGCTCCCATTTTATCTGCAATTATTGTACCAGAAACTACTCAGCTCACAACTTTGTCTACTTGAGATATTCCTTACAATAAGAAAAGTGAGAAAAACAAAGTCAAAACTCGGCTTATGATGGAACAGTTTGGTATATTGGTGCCTGCCCAAAACAGAGAGCAAATTCATTACAAATCTTATGCAGTGGCTTTGAAAGACAGTGATTAGAAAAAATCACCCCCACAGTAGGCAGAACTTTGGTGATGCATTTAGTCACCTACTTTGCATAGATCAGTATATGGACCTATGAACAGTAGTGAATGGCTGAGGTGGCTAGTCAGTGGCTTTAAAGGAAAAAGATTGCATGGCCAGGGTCAAAAAGGTATGTGCAGAGGTATACAGATGGACTTATAGGAGTGGACATAAAGTTTAAAATCTTCGTATTAGCACCCATCAAAGAGTAAACACCATAGGAAAGGCACCAAAAAATGAAGTATACCAAATAACTTGGCTTGTTGATATCAATAAGATTTTTGTCATTAGCTACCTCAGTGCTAAAACAACAGGCACATAAGCAAAGTGGTTATGGTGATAGGGATGGAGATTCTGCATAAAGTCTTCAGCGTGGATTCCCATTTAGTAAAATTTATCTTACTACTCCCAATATCAAATTTCTTCTCTGCCAGCAACTTACACCAACCGCAAGCCACTGAAATGGTATCATTCCTTGAGGAGACCATTTACCAAATTGCAGCTTGTAAGGGTATATTGTATATTCCTTAATGACTTATTGTAGCTATGTTCACTTCTGACTATTTTGACTTTTAAACTTCACACTAGAGATTTGAAAGATTTACACACTACCATTACAGTATTAGAGCATTCTGAGTTTGATTACAAATTTGCCTCTACCTGTTTTATGTTTTCATAATAGTAATTATCACCCTTTTGCTTCTGGTTGAATCACTCCCTTAAGCATTTTTCATTTGGCTTGTCTAATAATAATGAATTCCCTTAGCTTTGGCTTGTTTGGGAAAGACTATTTTCCCTTCATTTCTGAAAGACAGCTTTGCTGGGTATAGTACTATTGGTTGACAGGTATTTTTTCTTTCAGTACTTTAAATATATTATCCCATTCTCCTCTGGCTTGCAAGATTTCTGCTGAGAAATCTGCTAACGGTCTAATGATGATTTTCTTGTACATCACTTGATGTTTTTTCTCTTATTCCTTTAAAAATTCTTTTTCTTTGACTTTTGACATTTTGATCATAATTTGACTCAGTGAGGACCTCTGTGGCTTAAGCCTGTTTGGATAACTTTGAGTTTCACGGATCCAAATGTTAATATCTCTCCAAA
Source organism: Colobus angolensis palliatus (assembly GCF_000951035.1). Lineage (NCBI taxonomy): Eukaryota > Metazoa > Chordata > Mammalia > Primates > Cercopithecidae > Colobus > Colobus angolensis. Next base: position 5,874,583 of record NW_012115344.1, on the reverse strand, counting down.
AACTTGGGATTTTTTGCATTTGTCATATTAAATATACCTTCTATGAATCTTGCTATGTCTTCTCCCTCTGAAATTCTCATAGTGGGAACACTTTTTTGCTTAATGATATTCTGTAAATCCCAGCGCTTGATAGAGTGCCCCAAAATGTTATTTATTATTATTATGGCTATTAAAGAGGAGAAAACCAAAAAGAAAAAACAATGCTGACTGCTTTGTAGGAACAGAAAGTCTTAGTATACTATATATGTAGGTGAAACAGATAACTGATCTATATTTTAGACATAATACAGTCAAATTAGGGACAGCATATTTTTCATGTCTAATGTAGGAAATCATCTTTTGTTTATATTAAATTAATGAGTTGATTTTAAAAGGTTTACATACTCTGGAAACTACTATAAAAAATAAAATGTGCCAAAATCACCTTCAAAATGAAAAAAGACTGGAAAAGGAAAATTAGAGTTTTGAAAGTATCATGTTTAAAACCAGGATGGGGAAAGGAATTCTAGACATTACTTTTTGAGAAAAATGATGTATGTAATAAATAAACATATGTAGGTCTTCCTGATGAATTAACATTTTATCATCATAGAATACTCCTTTATATCTCGTAAGATTCTTTATTTTGAAGCCCATTTGACATTAATATAGTAACAGTATGCCCTGCCACTATTAGTGTTTGCATGGTATATCTCTTTCCATTCTGTAATTTTATTTCTTTCTGTTACCTTTCATCTAAATTTTGTCTTTTGTAAATAACTTATGATTGGGTCTTGTTTGTTCATGCAGTTTGACAACATTTTAATAAAATTGTTTAATCTATACTTAATGCAAGTATTCAATATGGTTAAGTTTATCATTTTTCTATTTTGTTTACTATTTGTTCCTTCTGGGTTGTTTTACTCCCCACTTTGTTCCTTATTTCCTTTCCATTTGAGATTGAGTATATTTTTACTGTGTATTTTCTATTGGATTTTTAAAATCTCTCTTTCTAGATTAATTTTAGAAGTTAGTATAGATATTTACAATATCGATCATTAATTTATCACAATCAACCTTGAATTAATATTATGCAACTTCACTAATAATGCAAGAACTTTATATGGAATAATGTCATTTATCTCCTATTCTTCATGCTTTTTGGTTATGTGTTTCTTTAATAAGTTATCATTTTTGTGAGCACACAAAAAGTATATATATTTATGTGTTACATGAGATATTTTGATACAGGCATGAAATGCATAATAATCACATTAAGGTAAATGGAGAATCCATAACCTCAAGCATTTATCCTTTGTGTTCCAAACCATTATATGCTTTTACTTATTTTTAAATGAACAAGTACATTATTTTCGACCACAGTTACTCTCTTCTGCTAGCAAACACTAGGTCTTATTTATTCTAACTATTTTTATACCCATTAACCATCCCCACTTACTCCCCACTCTCCCAACTACTCTTCCCAGCCTTTGGTAACCATCCTTCTATTCTCTATCTCCTTGGGTTCAATTTTAATTTTTAGCTCCTACAGATAAGTAAGAACATGTGAAGCTTGTCTTATTGGGTCTAGCTTATTTCACTTAACATAAAGATCTCCAGTTCCATCCATGTTGTTGCAAATGACTGGATTTCATTCTTTTTTAAATGAATGAATAGTACTACATCGTGTATAAATACCACATTTTCTTTATTCATTCATCTGTTGATGGACACTTAGGTTGCTTCCAAATCTTGGCTAGCGAATAGTGATGCAATAAACACGGGAGTACAGATATCTCTTCGATATACTGATTTTCTTTCTTTTGTATATATACATGGCAGTGGGATGACTGGATTATATGGTAGCTAAATTTTTGGTTATGTGAGGAAACTCCAAACTGTTCTCCATAGCGATTGTAGTAATTTACATTTCCAACAAAAGTGTACAAGGGCTGCCTTTTCTCTACATTGTTGCTACCATTCCTTATTGCCTTTTAGATAAAAACCATTTTAACTCAGGTGAGATGATATTTAATTGTAGTTTTGATTTGCATTTATCTGATAATCAATAATGGTGAGCACTTTTTCATTTGCCTGTTTCCCATTTGCATGTCCTCTTTTGAGACCGGTGTATTCAAATCTTTCACCCATTTTTCAATTGGATGATTAGATTTTTTTCCTCTAGAGTTGCTTGAGCTCCTTATATATTCTAGTTATAAATTCCTTGTCAGATGGGGAATTTGCAAATATTTTCTCCCATTCTGTGTGTTTTCTCTCCATTTTGTTGATTGTTTCCTTTGCTTTGCAGAAACTTTTTAACTTGATGTGATCCCATTTGTCCTTTTTACTTTGGTTGCCTGTGCCTTTGGGGTTTTGCTCAAGAAATCTTTTTCCAGTCCCATGTCCTGGCGATTTTCCTCAATGTTTTCTTGTAGTAGTTTCACAGTTTGAGGTCTTAGATTTAAGTCTTTAATCTATTTTCATTTGATTTTTCTAAATTGTAAAAGACAGGGGTCTAGTTTCATTCTTCTGCATATGGATATTCAATTTCCCAGCACCATTTATTAAGGAGGCCGTCGTTTCCCCAATATATGTTCTTGGAAACTGTCAAAAATGAGTTCACTGTAGATGCATGCGTTTATTTCTGGATTCTTTATTCTGTTTCACTGGTCTATATGCCTGTTTTTATGCCGGTATGCTGTTTGGCTACTCTAGCTCTGTAGTATAATTTGAAGTCATGTAATGTTATTCCTCCAGTTTTGTTCTTTTTGGTAAGGATGGCTTTAGCTATTTTGGGTCTTTTATGGTTCTATATAAATTTTAGGATTGCTTTTACTATTTCTGTGAAGAATGTAATTGGCATTTTGATTAGTATTGCATTGAATCTGTAGATTGCTTTGGTTAGTATGGACATTTTTACAACATTGATTTTTCCAATTCATAAATATGGAATGTTTTTCCATTTTTGGTGCCCACTTCAATTTCTTGCATCAATGGTTTACGGTTTTCATTGTAGAGATCTTTCACTTCTTTGGTTAATTCCTCAGTATTTAATTTTATGTGTGGCTATTGTAAATGGGATTACTTTTTAAATTTTTTTCTTCAGATTGTTTGCTGTTGGCATATAAAAATGCTACGGATTTTCATGTGTTGATTTTGTATCCTGCAACTTTACTGAGTTTGGTTATCAGTTCTAATTGTTTTTGGTGGAGTCTTAGGTTTCTCCAAATATAACATCATATCATCTGCAAAGAAGGATAATTAGACTTCTTCCTTTCCAATTTGGATGCACTTTATATTTTTCTCTTGTCTGATTGCTCTAGCTTGGACTTCCAGTACTATGTTGAATAACAGCGGTGAAAGTGAGTATTCTTGTCGTGTTCCACATCTTAGAGGAAAAGCTTACAGTTTTTACTCATTCAGCATGATACTAGCTATGGAGTTCGTGATATGTGGCTTTTATTATGTTGAGGTATATTCCTTCTATATCCAGTTTTTTGAGGGTTTTTGTCATGAAGAGATGGTGAATTTTGTCAGATACTTTTTTAGCATCAATTTAAATGATCATATGGCTTTTGTCCATTATTGTATTGATATGATGTATCACATTAATGACTCACAAATGTTGAACCATTCTTGCATCCCTGAGATAAATTCCACCTGGTCATGAACCATGATTTTTTAAACACATTGTTGAATGCAGTTTGTGAATATTTTCTTGATGATTTTTGCATCAGTGTTCATCAGGGATATTGGCTTGTAGTTTTCTTTTTTGATGTGTCTTTGGTTTTGGTATCAGAGTAATATCGGCTTGCAGAATGAGTTTGGAAGTATCCCCTCCTCGTATATTTCTCAGAAGAGTTTGAGTGGGAATGGTATTATTTCTTTTTTAAATATTTGGTACAATTCAGCAATGAAACCGGTGAGTCCCAGGGCTTTCTTTGCTGGGAGACTCTTTAGAATGGCTTTGCTCTTGTTACTTGTTATTGGTCTGTTTAGGCTTTAGCTTTCTTCATGGTTCAATCTTGGCAGGTAGTATGTGTCTAGAAATTTGATCATTTCTACTAGATTGGCCAATTTATTGGCATGTAGTTGCTCATTGTTGCCACTAATGATTCTTTGAAATTCTGTGGTATCAGTTATAATGTCTCCTTGTTCATTTGTGATTTTATTTATTTGCATCTTCTCCCTTTTTTCTTTGTTTATCTGGCTAAACATTTGCAATGCTGTTTAAATTTTCAAAAAGACAACTTTTGGTTCATTGATTTTTGTGTATTGCTTTCTTCATTTCAATTTTATTTATTTCTTTGATCTTTATTATTTCTTTGCTTCTACTAATTTTGGGTTTGATTTTTCTCTTGCTTTTCTAATTTTTTAAGATGCATCACTAGGTTATTTGAAGTTTTCCTTCTTTCTTGATGTAGACAATTATGGATGTACACTTCCCTCTTAGTACTGCTTTTGCTGTATCCTATATGCTTTGGTATGTTGTGTTGCTATTATTAAACACAATTGTCAATTATCTTCTTAATTTCTTCATTGATCCACAGGTCATTTAGAAGCATATTGTTTAATTTCCATGTATTTGTAGAGTTTAGAAAATTCCTCTTTTTACTGGTTTCTAGTTTTATTTCACTGTGGTCAGATCTTCTGATGTTGGATATTATTTTCATTTATTTTGAATGTTTTAAGACTTGTTTTGTGACCTAACATATGGTCTAATCTTGAGAATAATGAGCAGATAAAAGGAATGTATATTATGCAGCTTTTGAATAAAATGTTCTCTAAACAATTATTTGGTTTATTTGGTCTATAGTGCAGAATAAGTTTGATGTTTCTTTGTCGATGTTCTGCCTCAATGATCTGTTCAGTGCTGAAAGTGAGGTGTTGAAGTGTCCAGTTATTACTGTGTTGCAGACTCTCTTGCTCTTTAGCTCTAATAATATTTGCTTTATATGTCTGGGTGTCCCAGTGTTGGGTGCATATATGTTTAAAATTGTTATATCCTCTTGCTAAATTGACTCTTTTTTCATCTTGTTTGTCCTTTCTTATAGTTTTGGTCTTGAAATCTAATTTGGCTGATAAATAAAAAAAAGCTACTTCTGTACATTTTTTGGTATCCATTGGCATGGAATATCTTTTTCCATCCCTTTATTTTCAGTGTATATGTCTTTATAGACAAAGCTGTGATTCTTGTAAGCAACAGATCATTCAGTCTTGTTTCCTCATCCATTCAGCCATTTTGTCTTTTAATTAGAGAAGGTAGTCCATTTACATTAAATATTATTATTGATAAGTGAAGACTTACTTCTGCCATTTTGTTATTTGTTTTTTGGTTGTTTTTTAGTCTACTCTTCCTTCTTTTTTTCTCTGTCTTCCTTTTAGTGAAGTTGATTTTCTCTGCGATATGATTTAATTTATTGCTTTTTATGTTTTGTGTATCCATTGTATGTTTCTTGGTTTGAGGTTACCATCAGACTGGCAAATAGTATTTTGGAATCTGTTATTTCAACCTGATAACACTGTTTGCAAAAACAAACGAACAAGAAAAAAAAATCTAATCAAAAACTTTACACCTTAAGTTTATCTTCCCACTTTTTAACTTTTTGTTGTTTTTATTTATATCTTATTATATTGTCTATGTTTTGAAAAGTTGTCACAGTTATTGTTTAAAGTTTTAATATTTGTGGGTACATAGTAAGTATATATATTTATGGGGTACATGAGATGTTTTGATACAGGCATGCAATGTGAAATAAGGACATCATGAAGAAGAATGGGGTATCCATCCTCTCAAATATTTATCCATTGAGTTGCAAACAATTCAATTATCCTCTAAGTTATTTAAAAATATATAGTTATTATTGAGTGTAGTCACCCTACTGTGTTATCAAATAGTAGGTCTTATTTATCTTTTCTATTTTTTTTTGCACACATTAACCTTCCTCATATCCCTCCCAGGCCCTTACTATGCTTCCCAGTCCCTGGTAACCAACCCTCTACTCCCTATATCCATGAGTTCAATTGTTCTGATTTTTAGGTCCCACAAATAAGTGAGAACATGTGATGTTTGTCTTTCTGTACTTGGCTTATTTCACTTAACATAATGATCTTCAGTTCTACCCATGTTTTTGCAAATGACTAGATCTCATTCTTTTATGTGAATGAATAGTACTCCATTGTGTATATGTACCACATTTAATTTATTCATTCATCTACTGATGGACACTTAGGTTACTTCCAAATCTTAGCTATTGTCAACAGTATTGCAATAAACATAGGAGTGCGGATATCTCTTCAATATACTAATTTCCTTGCTTTTGGGTATATACCCAGCAGTGGGATTTCTGGATCATATGGTAGCTTATTTTTTAGTTTTTTGGGGAACCTCAAACTGTTCTACATAATGACTGTACTAATTTACATTACCATCAACAATGTACAAGGTTTGCCTTTTTTTCCACATCCTCACCCACATTTGTTACTGTCTTTTGTATAAAAGTCATTTTAACTCAGGTGAGATGATATCTCAATGTAGTTTTGATCTGCACTTATCTGATGATCAATAATTTCAAACACTTTTTCGTATGCTTGTTTACCATTTGTATGTCTTTTTGTGAGAGATGTCTATTCAAATCTTTTGCCCATTTTTCAATTGGATGATTAGAGTTTTTGCTATAGAGTTGTTTGTGCTCCTTATATACTTTGGTTATGGATTCCTTGTCAGATGAGTAGTTTGCAAATATTTTCTCCCATTCTGTCAGTTGTCTCTTCACTTTGTTGACTGCCTCCTTTGCTGTGCAGAAGCTTTTTAATTTGATGTAATCCCATTTGTCCATGTTTGCTTTGGTTGTCTGTGTTTGTGGAATGTTGCTCAAGAAAATGTTGCCCAAACCAATATCCTGGAGATTTTCCCCAATGTTTTCTTGTAGTATTTTCATAGTTTGAAGTCTTAGATTTAAGTCTTTAATTCATTTTGATTTGGTTTCTGTATACGGGGAGAGATCGAGGTCTAGTTTTATTCTTTTGCATATGGATATCCAGTTTTCCCAGCATCATTAATTCAAGAAGCTGTCTTTTCCCCAGTGTATATTCTTGGCACCTTTATTAACAATTAGTTCCCTGTAGATACATGAATTTATTTCTTGGTTGTCTATTCTGTTCCATTGGTTTATGTGTCCGTTTCTATGCCAGTACCATATTATTTTGGTACTGATATACTAAAGCTCTATAGTATAATTTGAAATAAGGTATTGTGATTTCTCCAGCTTAGGATAGCTGTGGGTATTCTGGGTGTTTTGTGGTTCCATATAAACTTTAGGAACTTTTTTCTATTTTTGTCAATGATGTTATTGATATTTTGATAAGGATTGCATCTGTAGAATTGCTTTAGGTAGGATGGACATAATCTGTAGAGTGCTTTGGTTACTATGGACATTTTAACAGTATTGATTCTTCTAATCTATGAAGATGGAATCTTTTTCCATTTTGTGGTTTCCTATTCAATTTCTTTCATGAATGTTTTATAATTTTCATTATAGTGATTTTTTGCTTCTTTGGTTAAGTTACTTCCTAGGTATTATATGTGGTTATTGTAAATGGGATTTTTTAAAAATTTCTTTTTTAGATTGTTTACTCTTGGCATATAGAAATGCTACTGGTTTTCATATGTTGATTTTGTATCTTGCAACTTAACTGAATTATCAATAGTAGCTTTCTTGTGGAGTCTTTAGTTTTTTCCAGATATAAAATCATGTCATCTGCAGGCAAACATAATTTGATTTATTACTTTCCATTTTGGATGTTCTTAATATCTTTCTATTTTCTAATTGCTCTAGCTAGGACTTCTAGTATTGTATTGAGTAACAGTCATAAGAGTGGGCATCCTTATTGTGTTTCAGATCTTAGAGGAAAGGTTTTTAGTTTTTCCACATTCAGTATACTAGCTGGAGGTCTTTCAAAAATGGTTTTTATTATATTGAGGTATGTTCCTTCTATCTTCAGTTTTTTGAGGATTTTTTTTTATCATGGAGAGATGTCAAATTTTCAAATACTTTCAGCATTAATTTAAATGATCATATGTTTTTAATCATTTATTTGGTTGATAAGATGTGTCACATTGATTAATTTGTGTGTGTTGAGCCATCTTTGCATACCAGTAATCCCACTCATTCATGATGAATGATGTTTCTTTTTTTATTATTTATGCTTTAAGTTCTGGGATACATGTGCAGAACGTGCAGGTCTGTTACATAGGTATACATGTGCCATGGTGGTTTGCCATACCCATCAACCCATAATCTACTTTAGGAATCCCTAATGCTATCCCTTCCCTAGTGCCCTACCTCCCAACATGCTCTGGTGTGTGACGTTCCCCTCCTTGTGTCCATGTGTTCTCGTTGTTCAAATCCCACTTATGAGTGGGAACATGCAGTGTTTGGTTTTCTGTCCTTGTGTTAGTTTGCTGAGAATGATGATTTCCAGCTTCATCCATGTCTCTGCAAAGGACATAACTTTTTTATGGCTGCATAGTATTCCATGGTGTATATGTGCCACATTTTCATTGATGGGCATTTGGGTTGGTTCCAAGTCTCTGCTATTGTGAGTAGTGCTGCAATAAACATACGTGTGCATATGCCTTTATAGCAGAATGATTTATATTCCTTTGGGTATATACCCAGTAATGGGATTGCTGGGTCAAATGGTATTTTTGGTTCTAGATCTTTGAGGAATCGCCACACTGTCTTTCACAATAGTTGAACTAATTTACACTCCAACCAACAGTGTGAAAGCATTCCTGTTTCTCCACATCCTCTCCAGCATCTGTTTTTTCCTGACTTTTTAATGATCACCATTCTAACTGGTGTGAGATGGTATCTCATTGTGGTTTCGATTTGCATTTGTCTAATGACCAGTGATGATGAGCTTTTTTTCATATGTTTCTTGGCCACATAAATGTCTTCTTTTGAGACGTGTCTGTTCCTATCCTTTGCCCACTTTTTGATATTTTTTTTTTGTAAATTTGTTTACGTTCTTTATAGATTCTGGATATTAGCCCTTTGTCAGATTGATAGATTGCGAACATTTTCCCCCATTCTGTAGGTTGCCTGTTCACTCTGAAGATAGTTTCTTTTGCTGTGCAGAAACTCTTTAATTAGATCCCATTTGTCAATTTTGGCTTTTGTTGCCGTTGCTTTTCGTGTTTTAGTCATGAAGTCTTTGCCCATGCCTATGTCCTGAATGGTATTGCCTAAGTTTTCTCCTAGGGTTTTTATGGTGTTAGGTCTTATATTTAAGTCTTTAATCCATCTTGAGTTACCTTTTGCATAAGGTGTAAGGAAGGGTTCTAGTTTCAGTTTTCTGCATGTGGCTAGCTAGTTTTCTCAACACCATTTATTAAATAGGGAATCCTTTCCCCATTTCTTATTTTTGTCAGGTTTGTCAAAGATCAGATAGTAGTAGATGTGTGGCATTATTTCTGAGGTTTCTGTTCTGGTTCCATTGGTCTCTCTACATATATACGTTTTGGTACCAGTACCATGCTGTTGTAGTTACTGTAGCCTTGTAGTATAGTTTGAAATTGGGTAGTGTGATGCCTCCAGCTTTGTTCTTTTTGCTTAGGATTTTCTTGGCTATATGGGCTCTTTTTGATTCCATATGAAATTTAAAGTAGTTTTTTCTAATTCTACAAAGAAAGTCACTGGTAGCTTGATGGGGATGGCATTGAATCTATAAATTACTTTGTGCAGTATGGACATTTTCATGATATAGATTCTTCCTATTCATGAGCACGGAATATTTTTCCATTTGTTTGTGTCCTCTCTTATTTCCTTGAGCAGGGCTTTGTAACTCCTTAAAGAGGTCCTTCACATCCCTTTAAGTTGGATTCCTAGGTGTTTTATTCTCTTTGTAGCAATTGTGAATGGGAGTTCACTCTGGATTTGGCTCTCTGTTTTACTGTTATTGGTGTATAGGAATGCTTGTGATTTTTGCACATTGATTTTGTATCCTGAGACTTTGCTGAAGTTGCTTATCAGCTTAAGGAGATTTTGGGCTGAGACGATGGGGTTTTTCTAAATATACAATGATGTCATCTGCAAACAGAGCCAATTTGACTTTCTCTCTTTCTATTTGAATACCCTTTATTTAGAACTTCCAACACTATATTGAATAGGAGTGGTGAGAGAGGGCATCTTTGTCTTGTGCCAGTTTTCAAAAGTACTGCTTCCAGATTTTGCCCATTCAGTATGATATTGGCTGTGGGTTTGTTATAGATCACTCTTATTATTTTGAGGTGTGTTTCTTCAATACCTAGTTTATTGAGAGTTTTTAACAAGAAGGATGTTGAATTTTATTGAAGACCTTTTCTGCTTCTATTGAGATAATCATGTGTTTTTTGTCTTTGGTCCTGTTTATGTGATGAATCACGTCTATTGATCTGCATATGTTGAACCAGCCTTGCATCCCAGGGATGAAGTCAACTTGATGGTGGTGCATAAGCTTTTTGATGTGCTGCTGGATTTGTTTTGCCAGTAGTTTATTGAGGATTTTTCCATCAATGTTCATAAGGGATATTGGCCTGAAATTTTCTTTTTTTTTGGTTGTGTTTCTGCCAGATTTTGGTATCAGGATGATGCTGGCCTCATAAAATGAGTTAGGGAGGAGTCCCTCTTTTTTTGTTGTTTGGAATAGTTTCAGAAGGAATGGTACCACCTCTTCTTTGTACCTCTGGTAGAATTTGGCTGTGAATCCATGCAGTCCTGGGCTTTTTCTAGTTGGTAGGCTATTAATTACTGCCTCAATTTCAGAATTTGTTATTGGTCTATTCAGGGATTTGACTTCTTTCTTATTCTTGGAAGGGTGTATGTGTCCAGGAATTTATCCATTTCTTCTAGATTTTCTAGTTTATTTGTGTAGAGGTGTTTATAGTATTCTCTGATGGTAGTTTGTATTTCTGTGGGATTGGCGGTGATATTCCCTTTATCATTTTTTATTATTATGTCTATTTGATTCTTCTCTCTTTTCTTCTTTAGTAGTCTGGCTAGCAATCTATTTTGTTAATCTTTTCAAAAATCCCTCTCCCGAATTCATTGATTTTTTTTAAGGGTTTTCCGTGTCTCCATCTCCTTTAGTTCTCCTCTTATCTTATTTATTTCTTGTCTTCTGCCAGCTTTTGAATTTGTTTGCTCTTGCTTCTGTAGTTCTTTTCATTGTGATGTCATGGTGTCAATTTTAGATCTTTCTTGCTTTCTCCTTTGAGCATTTAATGCTATCAATTTCCCTCTAAACACTGCTTTAGCTGTGTCCCAGAGATTCTGGTATGTCGTGTCTTTGCTCTCATTGGTTTCAAAGAACATCTTTATTTCTGCCTTAATTTCATTATCTACCCAGTATTCATTCAGGAGCAGGTTGCTCAGTTTCCATGTAGTTGTGCGGTTTTGAGTTTCTTAATCCTGAGTTCTAATTTGATTGCACTGTGGTCTGAGAGACTGTTATGATTTCTGTTCTTTTGCATTTGCTGAAGAGTGTTTTACTTCCAATTATGTGGTCAATTTTAGAATAAGTGTGATGTGGTGCTGAGAAGAATTTATATTATGTTGATTTGGGGTGGAGAGTTCTGTAGATGTCTATTAGGTTCCCTTGGTCCAGAGCTGAGTTCAAGTGCTGAATATCATTGTTAATTTTCTGTCTTGTTGATCTGTCTAATATTGACAGTGGGGTGTTGAAGTCTCCCACTATTATTGTTTGGGAGTTTACATCTCTTTGTAAATCTCTAAGAACTTGCTTTATGAATCTGGGTGTTCCTGTATTGTGTTGCATATATATATTTAGGATAGTTAGCTCTTCTTGTTGCATTGATCCCTTTACCATTATGTAATGCCCTTCTTTGTCTTTTTTGATCTTTGTTGGTTTAAACTCTGTTTTATGAGAGACTAGTATTGCATTCCATTTGCTTGGTAAATGTTCTCCCATCCCTTTATTTTGAGCCTATGTTTGTCTTTGAGCATGAGGTGGTTCTCCTGAATACAGCACACTGATGGGTCTTGACTCTTTATCCAATTTGCCAGCCTGTGTCTTTTAATTGGGATGTGTTTACATTTAAGGTTAATATTGTTATGGGTGAAATTGATCCTGTCATTATGCTGCTAGCTGGTTATTTTCCCCATTAGTTGATACAGTTTCTTTATAGTGTCTAGTTGATACAGTTTCTTTATAGTGTCTAGTTGATACAGTTTCTTTATAGTGCCAATGGTCTTTACAATTTGGTATGATTTTGCAGTGGCTGGTACCAGTTTTTCCTTTCCATATTTAGTGCTTCCTTCAGGAGCTCATGAATGATCTCTCTAAGGGACTATTGAATTTGGTTTGCCAGTATTTTGTTGAGGATATTTGCACCAATATTCATCAGTGATACTGGTATGTAGTTTTCATTATTTGGTGTATCTTTTTCTGGTTTTGATATTAGAGCCTCATAGAATGATTTTATAGGTAATCCCACTTCCTCTATTTTTCAGTATGGCTTGAGTAGAATTGGTATTAGTTCTTCTTTAAGTGTTCCGTAGAATTTGGCAGTGAAGCCATCAGGTCCCAGGCTTTTCTTTACTGGGAAACTTTTTATTATGGCTTTGTTCTTGTTACTTTTTATTGGTCTGTTCAGATATTGGATTTCTTCCTGTTGTGAATCTTGGGGTATCTAGATATTTGTCCTTTTCTTCCAGATTTTCCAATTTATTGGCTAACAGTTGTTCATAGTAGCCATTAATGATTCTTTGAAATTCTGCCATACCAGTTGTAATGTTTCCTTTTTTATTTCTAATTTAAATTATTTGGATCTTCTCTCTTTTTTCCATAGTCTGGCTAAAGGTTTGTCAGTTTTGCTAACTTTTCAAAAAGCCAGCTCTTGTTTCATTGATCTTTTGTATTGTTTTCTTTATTTTAACTTCACTTATTTTTTTCTTTGATCTTTATTATATCTCTTCTACTGATTTTTGGTTTGGTTTGCTGTTGCTCTTCTACTTCTTTAAGATTAATTGTTAGATTGTTTATTTGCTGCTTTTTCTCTCTTTTTTTGATGTAGGCAGTTATAGCTATAAATTTCCCTCTTGGTACTGTTTTTGCTGAATCACGTAGGTTTTGATATGTTGTGTTTCCATTATCATTTGTTTCAAGAAATTTTTCAGTTTCCTTCTTAATTATTTCATTGACTCACTGGTCATTCAGGAGCATAGTGTTTAAGTTTCATGTATTTGTATAGTTTCCAAAATTTCTCATTATTTTCTAGTTTTATTCCATTGTGGTCAGAAAAGATGCTTGATAATATTTCAAGTTTTTTGAATGCTTCAAGACTTGTTTTGTGACCTAACATATGTTCTATCCTTGAGAACGATCCATATGCTGAGGAAAAAAATGTACATTCTGCAGCTGTTAGATGAAATGTTCCGTAAATATTTATTAGATCCATTTGGTTTATAGTACAGATTAAGTCTAATGTTACTTTGTTAATTTTTTGTCTGCAAGATCTAATTCTGAAAGTAGGATGTTGAAGTCTTCAGTTATTTTATTGGAGCCCACCTCTCTCTTTAGCTCTAATAATATTTGCTTCATTTAAGTATTTTATTCATTTTATAATATAAAAGAAATATCTTAATATTTGCTCCAGTGTTGGGTACATATATATTTAAAATTGTTATGTTCTCTTGCTGAAATGACCCCTTTATCATTCCATAGTGACCTCCTTTGTTTCTTCTTGTAGCTTTTGTCTTGAAATGTATTTTGTCTGATATAAACATAGTGACTCCTTTTTTTTTTTTTTTTTTTTTTTTAGATGAAGCCTCACTCTGTGAGTGAGTGCACTCACTGGAGTGCAGTGGCACAATCTCTCAGCTCACTGCAACCTCTGCCTTCTGGGTTCAAGTGACTCTCCTGCCTCAGCCTCCTGAGTAGCTAGGATTACAGGCGTGTGCCACCACACCTGGCTAATTTTTGTGTTTTTAGTAGAGATGGGGTTTCACCATATTGGCCAGGTTGGTCTTCAACCCCTGACCTCATGATCCACCCACCTCAGCCTCCCAAAGTGTTGAGATTACAGGTGTGAGCCACTGTGCTTGGCCTTCTCCTTTTTTTTTTCTTTCTTCTGATAGCCTTTGTCTTGAAATCTATTTTGTCTGAAATAAGTACTGCTACTCCTGCTTTTTTTTGGTTTCCATTGGCTTGGAATATCTTTTTCCATCCCTTTATTTTCAGTCTATTTGTGTCTTTATAGGTAACGTGTGTTTCTTATAGGTAACGGATCAATGGTTCTTGTGTTTTCATCCATTCAGCTGATCTGTGTCTTTTGAATGAAGAGTTTAGTCCATTAATTTCAATATTATTGTTGATAAGTAAGGACTTACTTTTGCCATTTTGTTATTTGTTTTCTCATTATTTGGTGGTCTTCTCTTTTTCTTTCACTCTTCTCTTCCTCTCATGACATGGTTTTCTCTGGTAACATGATTTAGTTTCTTGCTTTATATTTTTTGTGCATTCATTGTATGTTTTTTGGTTTGAGGTTACCACGAGGCTTGAAAATAGTATCTTACAATCCATTTTTTTAACCTGCTGACAATTTAACACTATTTGCCAAAATAAACAACAACAAAAATCTAATGAAAACTTGTCTTAACTTTGTCTTCCTGCTTTTTAAAGTTTTGTTGTTTCTATTTATATTTTATTGTAATATATCTTGAAAAGTTATAGTTATTATTTTTGATTAACTCATTGTTTACTCTTTCTATTTAAGATAAAAGTAGTTTACACACCACAGTTAGTATTATAACATTCTGCATTTTTCTGCATACTTACTATTACCAGTAAGTTTTATACCTTCAGGTGATTTTTTTCTCATTTATGTTTTTTTTCCGATTGAAAAAATCAGAGGATAGGACTGGTATTGATGAAATCCCTCAGCTTTTGTTTGTGTAGGAAAGTCTTTTTTTCTCCTTCATATTTGGAGGATTTTTTTGTCTTTTTGTCTTTTTTGTCTTTTTTCAGGCTCATAAATGTATTTTAGTATGAAGATTTTTCTCCTTCAGGACTTTAAATATGTCATACTTCTCTCTCCTGGCATGGTTTCCACTGAAAAGACTGCTACCAGATGTATTGGAGCTCCATTGTATGTAATTTATTTGTTTTCTCTTACTGCTTTCAGGATCCATTATTTATTGTTGAAATTTGGGAGTTTGATTATTAAATGCCTTGAGGTAGTCTCTTTGGGTTGAATCTGCTTGGTGTTCTATAACCTTCTTGTACTTATATATTGATATCTTTCTCTAGGTTTGGGATGTTCTCTGTGTTATTCCTTTGAATACCCTTTCTACCCTTATTTCTCTCTCTACCTCCTGTTAACAACAATAACACTTAGATTGGCCCTTTTGAAGCTGTTTTCTAAGTCCTGTAGGAATGCTTCACCACTTTATATTCTTTTTTATTTTGTTTCCTCCGACTGTCTATTTTCAAATTACCTGTCCTCAAGCTCACTATTCTTTCATCTGCTTGGTCCATTCTGCTATTAAAGGACTCTGATGCATTCTTCATTATACACATTGCATTTTTTCAGCTCCAGAATTTCTGCTTGATTCTTTTTAATTATTTCAGTGTTTGTTAAATTTATTTGATAGAATTCTGAATTCCTTCTCTGTGTTATCTTGAGTATCTTTGAGTTTCCTCAACAGTGATTTTGAATTCTCTGTCTGATGGGTCACATATTTCTCTTTCTCCAGGATCGGGCCCTCATGCCTTATTTAGACCCTTATCTGGTGAGGTCATGTTTTCTTAGATGGTGTTGATGCTAGTAGGTGTTTGTTGGTGTCTGGGCTTTGAGGAGTTAGGTATTTATTGTTGTCTCCACTCTCTAGGCTTATTAGTAGCCAGCCTTCTTTGCAATGTTCTTCAGATATCTGCAAGGAGTTGGGTGTTGTAATCTAAGCTATTTCTACCTTAAGGGGCACTCCAAATCCCAGTAATTCTGTGGTTATTGCAGGCTTATAAAGGTACTGCCTTGATGATCTTGGACAAGATCTAGGAGAATGCTTTGGATTACCAGGCAGAGACCCTTGATCTCTTTCCTTACTTTCTCCCAAATATTTAGAGTCTCACTCTTTGTTTGGAGCCACCTAAAGCTAGGGGTGGAGTGACACAAGCACTCCTGTGGCCTTCACCACTATGACTGTGCTGGATCAGACCTGAAGCCAGCACATCTCTGGGTCTCACCCATGGTCTGTTGTAGCCACTCTTTGACTACTACCTATGTTCACTCAAGGCCTTGGTGCTCTACAATCACCAGATAGCAAAACCAGCCAGGCCTGTTTCCTTCCCTTAAGGGCTATGAGGTCCCTCAGGCCTCAAATGGGTCCAGAAGTGGTGTCTGGGACTCAGGGGCTAGAGTCAAAAACCTTAGAAGTCTACTTGGTATTCCATTGTATTGAGGCTGAGCTGGCATTCATGCCACAATATCCAGTCCTTCCCACTCTTCCCTTCCCTTTTGAAAGGCAGAGGAGCCTCACACCATAGTCATTGCTACCTCTGGCCATGAGGAGTACTGCCAGAAAACCACCAATGTGCCCCTAAGGCCAAGGTCTCTTAAGTCAGCTTGTGGTGAATGTTGCCTGATTTGGGACTCCCCCTTCAGGGCAGTGGTCTCCCTTCTGGCCCAGGGCAGGTCCAGAAATGTCATCCAGGCATCAAATCCCAGAATTGAAGACCTCAAGAGTCCACTGGTGCTCTATTCTCCTGCAGCAGCGTTGGTACCTGAGATGTAAGACAAAGTCCCCTTTACTTTTCCCAGGCAAAAAGAGTTTTACCCTGTAACCACTAGGTAGTTTGCTTGAGTCTCAACTTAAGCCAGTAAGTCTCAGAGATCCACTAAGACCCCCAGGATGTGGTAGCTGGCTATCGCTGCTGGTTATTCAGGGCCCAAGTGTTCTTCAGTTGGCAGGTGATGAATGCTGGCAGAATTGGGTTCTTTCCTTCAAGGCAGTGGGTTCCCTTCTGGCCCAGGATGTGTCTAGAAATATCATCTGGGTGCTAGGGCCTGGAACAGGGGCCTCATGACTCTGATTGGCATGTTATCCTGCTATGGCTGAAGTGGTATTCCAAGATAGAAGACAAAATCCTCTTCACTCTTTCTGCTCCTCTCCTCAAGCAGAAGAAAGGGGTCTGTTTTGGAGCCATGAGTTGTGCGGCCTGGGGTTAGAGAAGGGGTGATGTCAGCACTCCTTTGACTGCCTCAGCTGTCTCAGTATGTTGTGTAACCCCTCAGGCCATTGTCTCTGGGTCTAGTTCAGAGTTACAGTCCTTATGGCCTAGACTGCCTTTCAAGTTTACTTGGAGACTGAGAGCACTTTAGCCCTTAGTGGCAACGTTTGCTAGCACTAAAGTTTGGACTACTGGGATTGGGGGTTCCTCTCTGGCTAGGGGTGATTTAAATGCTCCTTCTGTGGGCAGGTGTCAACTGTGTTTGTAATGGTTTTCCTTCCTGCTCTAACAGAACAGCACTCACAATTTCTGTGTTCTCCCTCCCCCAGGGTCCAGAGATGTTGCCACACCACACCGCTGCTGCCCCAGTCAGGGAGAGTTGGTGTTAGCAATTCCATGCTGTTTTTTCTCCCTCTTCAGTGCCTCTTTCAGCTATATGAAGTTAAAACTAGGTACTATTAGTTCTCACTTGATTTTTGATTCTAATGAAGGTGTTTTCTCTGCATAGATAGCTGTTAACTTGGTGTCCTTGCAGGGCGTTGGGGTGTGGGTGTACAATCAGTAGAGTTTTCTATTCCATCAACTTGCTCCACCTCTCTGTAGTTATTATTTTTGATTGGTTTGTTATTTAGTCTTCCTACTTAAGAATAGTTACTCACCATAGTGACAGTGTTATAATATTCTGTGTTTTCTTGCATATGTATTATTACCAGTAAGTTTTGTACCATTGGGTGATTATTTATTATTCATTTTCTTTCTGATTGAAATATTCTCTTTTGCATTTCTTGTAGGGAAGGTGTGGTATTGAAGAAATCCCTCAGCTTTTGTTTGTCTGGGAAAGTCTTTATCTCTTTCGTGTATGAAGGATATTTTTGCTATATATACTACTCTAGGGTAGAAATTTTTTTCCTTCAGCACTCTAAATATGTCACACAAATCTCTCTTGGCCTGTAAGGTTTCCACTGAAAAGTCTGCTGCCAGATGTGCTGGTGCTCCATTTCATATGATTTGTTTCTGTTCTCTTGCTGTTTTTAGGATCCTTTCTTTATCCTTTACCTTTAGGAGTTTGATTACTAAAAGCCTTGAGGTAATCTTCTTTGGGTTAAATATGCTTGTTGTTTTATAATCTTCTTGTACTTGCATATTGTTATCTTTCTCTAGGTTTGGAATGTTCTCTGATATTATCCCTTTAAATACACTTTCTACTCCTATCTCTTTCTCTACCTTCTCTTTAGTGACAATAACTCTTAGATTTGCCCTTTTGAAGCTATGTTCTAGATCCTGTAGGTGTGCTTCATTGTTTTCTGTTTTTTCTTTTGTCTCCTCTGATTGTTTATTTTTAAGTAGCATTTATTTTGAAGTAGCTTGTCTTTAAGCTCGGTATTCTTTCTTTTGCTTGATTAATTCTGCTGTTAGAAGATGGATGCATTCTTTAATATGTCAATTGCATTTTTCAACTACAGAATTTCTGCTTCTATTTAATGATTTCAATTTCTTTGTTAAATTTATCTGATAGAGTTCTGGATTCCTTCTCTGTGTTATCTTGAATATCTTTGAGTTTCCTCAAAACAAGTACTTTGAATTATCTGTCTGAAAGGTCACATAGCTCTCTTACTTCAGGATTGGTCTCTTGTGCCTTATTTAATTAATTTGGTGAATTCCTGTTTTTCTCAATGGTTTTGATATTTGTGAATGTTCATCTGTGCCTGGACATTGAAAACTTAGGCATTTACTGTAGTCTTCACAGTCTGGACTTGTTTACACATGTCCTTCTTGGGATGGCTTACCAGGTATTTGAAAGTACTTGGGTATTGTGATCTAAGCTGTATCTGCATTTGGGGGTACCCTAAGCCTAGAAACACTTTGGTTCTTGCAGACTTGTAGAGGTAACACCTTGATAGTTTTGGACAATATCTGGAAGAATTTCCTGGCAGAGACTCTTGTTCTCTTCCCTTACTTTCTCCCTAACAAATGGAGTTTATCACAGCTCTGAGCCACCTGGCCTGGGAGTAGAATGAGATAAGCACCCCTATAACCACCACCACTAGGACTGTGCTGCGTCAGACCTGCAGCCAGCATAGCACTGGGTCTCACCCAAGGCTTGCTGTAACCATTCCCTAGCTACCGCTTATGTTCATTCAATGTCCTGGAGCTCTGTTATCAGGTAGTTAAGCCAGCCTCACCTGTGTCCTTCTCTTCAGGGTGGCGACTTCCCCCAGGCTCCTGGTGGGTCCTTAGGTGCTATCTGGAGCCAGGGACTAGAGTCAAAACCTTAGACATCTACTTGGTGTTCTATTTTACTGTGGCTGAGCCAGCACTCAAACCACAAGATGCAGTTCTTCCCACACTTCTGTCCCCTTTCCAAAGGCAGAGGAAGCTCACTCCATCCAACCATAGGTCCACAGGGCACACTGCCAGGCTACAGCCAATTTTCCCTTACAGCCCAAGGACTCTCATTCAGCTTGTGGTGAGTGCTGCCTAGTCTGAAACTCACCCTTCAGGTGCTGGGCACAGTGGCTCACACCTGTAATCCCAGCACTTTGGGAGGCCAAGGCTGGTGGATTGCTTGAGGTCAGGAGTTTGAGACCAGCCTGACCAACATGGTGAAACCTTGTCTCTCCAAAAACAATACAAAAATTAGTTGGGCATGGTGGCAGACTTCTGTAATCCCAGCTACTTAGGAGGCTGAGGCAGGAGGATCGCTCTAACCCAGGAGGCAAAGTGTCTGGTGAGCCGAGATTGCCCCGCTGTACTCCAGCCTGGGCGACAAAGTGAGACTCTATCTCAAAAACAAACAAACGAACAACAACAACAAAACCCTCACCCTTCAGGGAGTAGACTTCCTTCTGGCACCCAGGGTAAGTCCAGAAATGCCATCCAAGTGCCAAGGCCTGGAATTGGGGACCCTAAGAGCTTGCTTGGTGCTTTACTTGCTTGTGGCTGAACTGGCACCTGAAGTCATCAAATGTCAGAAACTCACCCAAGGCCCACGATGTACTAGATGGGTATAGCTACTGGCTATTTAGGACCCCGAAGCTCTTCAGTTAGCAGATGATGAATTCTGCTAGCACTGTGTCCTTCCCTTCAAGGCAGTGGGCTCCACTCCGGCCCAGGATATGTTTAAAAATGTTGACTGGAAGCTACAGGGCTTGGATACAGGCTTGGTCATGTGTTTTAATTCTCTGTGTTTAAAAGCCAGCAATACATAATCATCATCATTTTACTTTAAACCTTCAATCATCTTTTATATAAATTTTGACAAATACTGTTTAATATCTCACACATTTACTGTTTTTTGTTCTTTTTATTAGTTTCTCAATATCCACTCTTCCATCTAGGATAATTTCCCTTCAGTTTGAATAACTTTATTTAGTTATTGCTCATAGTGCAGGGCTGCTGGCAACACGTTTTATCAGCTTCAGTCTGTCTAGAAATATTTTTATTTTACCTTAATTTTTGAAGAAGAAATTTATTGCATATACAATTCTAGGTTGAGGGATATTTTTGTTCTTTTTGAGGATGCCTCTTTGAATTTTTTTTTTTTTCTTGATTATGGATCACTTTCCTGCTTTTTTCATGTGTCGTAATTTTCTATGTTTGTCAGACATTTTATATAAAACATCAATAGACACGTAAACAGATAATTTGTGCTCCCATAAAGGACATGGTCATTTCTTTTATAGGCAACCAGTGTGATCTCTTTGACTTAATCAGTACTTAATAGTCTTTGTCTGTTACACTAGTTAGATTTATATTTGCTGTCTCATTTTTGAGAAAACTTAGATAGTTTAGGTTATTTAAAAAAGCTGTGTAAAGCAATTTGTTAGATGAAACTTTTTCTCTTACATGTGTTAGCAGTAGACAAAGGTAGTAAGAATGATTCCATTAGCCCGAAAGCTAGACTCAAAACTATTAAGTACACCTTAAATGTGTTCTGTTTATTATTGTAGAGTATAGCGATAAAATAATATTTGGGTAATTCTCACAAGCACTGAAGTTTTGGCTGCTCCATGTATAATTTCCCAACCTATTTGGGAGCACTGTCAATTGTATAGATTGGTGAGATTTTATGTCTTCTCTTTAATCTTGTCTATCATCACTACCAGTAAAACAAGTTATAGGTTTATAAACTAGGTTTAGCCATCAGGGAGCTTCTCTCTTTAGAATTTTATTTTTTTCATTTTAATTTTTTTTTATTATACTTTAAGTTCTAGGGTACATGTGCACAATGTACAGGTTTGTTAAATATGTATACATGTGCCATGTTGGTGTGCTGCACACATTAACTCGTCATTTACATTAGGTATTTCTCTTAATGCTATCCCTCTCCCCTGCCCCCACCCCCCCACAGGCCCTGGTGTGTGATGTTCCCCACCCTGTGTCCAAGTGTTCCCATTGTTCAATTCCCACCTATGAGTGAAAACATGCAGTGTTTGGTTTTCTGTTCTTGCGATAGCTTGCTTAGAATGATGGTTTCCAGCTTCATCCATGTCCCTACAAAGGACATGAATCATCCTTTTTTATGACTGCATAGTATTCCATGG
>NW_012115344.1:5851233-5851603 GCF_000951035.1 Colobus angolensis palliatus | reverse complement strand
CAGTATTTTATTGAGGATTTTTGCATCGATGTTCATCAGGAATATTGGTCTAAAATTCTCTTTTTTTGTTATGTCTCTGCCCAAAATCTCCTTAAGCTGAGAAGCAACTTCAGCAAAGTCTCAGGATACAAAATTAATATGCAAAATTCACAAACATTATTATACACAGTAACAGACAAACAGAGAGCCAAATCATGAATGAACTTCCACTCACAATTGCTTCAAAGAGAATAACATACCTAGGAATCCAACTTACAAGGGATGTAAAGGACTTCTTCACGGAGAACTACAAACCACTGCTCAGTGAAATCAAAGAAAACAGAAACAAATGGAAGAACATACCATGCTCATGGATAGGAAGAATCAATAT
>NW_012115344.1:5843332-5845089 GCF_000951035.1 Colobus angolensis palliatus | reverse complement strand
AGTCATTGGTAGCTTGATGGGGATGGCATTGAATCTAGAAATTACCTTGGGCAGTATGGCCAATTTCACAATATTGATTCTTCCTATCCTTGAGCATGGAATGTGCTTCCATTTGTTTGTGTCCTCTTTCATTTCATTGAGCAGTGATTTGTAATTCTCCTTGAAGAGGTCCTTCATATCCCTTGTAAGTTGGATTCCTAGGTATTCTATTCTCTTGAAGCAGTTGTGAATGGGAGTTCACTCATGATTTGATTCTCTGTTTGTTGCTGGTGTATAGGGATGCTCATGATTTTTGCACATTGATTTTGTATCCTAAGTCTTTGCTGAAGTTGCTTATCAGCTTAAGGTGATTTGGGGCTGAGACGATGGGGTTTTCTAAATATACAATCATGTCATCTGCAAACAGGGACAATTTGACTTCCTCTTTTCTTAATTGAATAACCTTTATTTCTTTCTCTTGCCTAATTGCCTGCCAGAACTTCCAACACTATGTTGAACAGGAGTGGTGGGAGAGGGCATCCCTATCTTGTGCCACTTTTCAAAGGGAATGCCTCTAATTTTTGTCCATTCAGCATGATATTGGCTGTGGGTTTGTCATAAATATCTCTTATTATTTTGAGATACGTCCCATCAATACCTAGTTTATTGAGAGTTTTTAACATGAAGTACTGTTGAATTTTGTCGAATTTTGCCTTTTCTGCATCTATTGGGATCATCATGTGGTTTTTGTCTTTGGTTCTGTTTGTATGATGAATTATGTTTATTGATTTGCATATGTTGAACCAGCCTTGCATCCCAGGGATGAAGCCGACTTGATCATAGTGGATAAGCTTTGTGATGTGCTGCTGGATTTGGTTTGCCAGTATGTTATTGAGGGTTTTTGCATCGATATTCTTCAGGGATATTGGTCTAAAATTCTCTTTTTTTGTTGTGTCTCTGCTAGGCTTTGGTATGAGGACATTGTTGGCCTCATAAAATGAGTTAGGGAGGATGCCCTCTTTTTCTATTTATTGGAATAATTTCAGAAGTAATGGTACCAGCTCCTCTTTGTACCTCTGGTAAAATTGGGCTGTGAATCCATCTGGTCTTGGACTTTTTTGGTTGGTAAGCTATTAATTATTGTGTCAACTTCAGAGCCTGTTATTGGTCTATTCAGGGATTCAAATTCTTCCTGGTTTAGTCTTGGGAGAGTGTATGAATTTATCCCTTTCTTCTAGATTTTCTAGTTTGTTTGTGTAGAGGTGTTTATAGTATTCTCTGATGGTAGTTTGTATTTCTGTGGGATTGGTGGTGATATCCCTGTTATCATGTTTTATTGCATCTATTCGATTCTTCTCTCTTTTCTTCTTTATTAGTCTTGCTAGTGTTCTATCAATTTTGTTAATCTTTTCAAAAAACCAGCTCCTGGATTCATTGATTTTTTTTGAAGGGTTTTTTGTGTCTCTATTGCCTTCAGTTCTGCTGTGATCTTAGTTATTTCTTGCCTTCTGCTAGCTTTTGAATGTGTTTGCTCTTGGTTCTCTAGTTCTTTTAATTGTGATGTTAGGGAGCTGATTTTAGATCTTTTCTTCTTTCTCTTGTGGGTATTTAGTGCTATAAATTTCCCTCTACAGACTACTTTAAATGTGTCCCAGAGATTCTGTTATGTTGTGTCTTTGTTCTCATTGGTTTCAAAGAACATCTTTATTTCTGCCTTCATTTCATTATGTACCCAGTAGTCATTGAGGAGCAGGTTGTTCAGTTTCCATGTAGTTGTG
>NW_012115344.1:5800953-5842522 GCF_000951035.1 Colobus angolensis palliatus | reverse complement strand
CTCCTGGGTTCACACCATTCTCCTGCCTCAGCCTCTCGAATAGCTGTGACCCTGTAGTCTGCCACCACACCCGGCTAATTTTTTGTATTTTTAGCAGAAATGGGGTTTCACCATGTTCATCAGGATGGTCTCAATCTCCTGACCTTGTGATCCACCCGCCTCGGCCTCCCAAAGTGCTGGCCACCGTGTTCGGCCGGGTCTTGACTCTTTATCCAATTTGGCAGTCTGTGTCTTTTAATTGGGGCATTTAGCCCATTTACATTTATGGTTAACATTGTTATGTGTGAATTTTATCCTGTCATTATGATGTTAGCTGGTTATTTTGCTCATTAGTTGATGCAGTTTCTTCCTAGCATCGATGGTCTTTACAATTTGGCATGTTTTTTGCAGTGGTTGGTACTGGTTGTTCCTTTCCATGTTTAGTGCTTTCTTCAGGAGCTCTTCTAAGGTAGGCCTGATGGTGACAAAATCTCTCAGCCTTTGCTTGTCTGTAAAGCATTTCATTTCTCCTTCACTTATGAAGTTTAGTTTGGCTGGATATGAAATTCTGGGTTGAAAATTCTTTTCTTTAAGAACGTTGAATATTGGCCGCCACTCTCTTCTGGCTTGTAGAAATTCTGCTGAGAGATCCACCATTGGTTTAATGGACTTCCCTTTGTGGGTAACCTGACTTTTCTCTCTGGCTGCCCTTAACATTTTTTCCTGCATTTCAGCCTTGGTGGATCTGAAGATTGTATGTCTTGGGGTTGCTTTTCTTGAGGAGTATCTTTGTGGTGTTCTCTGTATTTCCTGAATTTGAATGTTGGCCTGCCTTGTTATGTTGAGGAAGTTCTCCTGGATGATATCCTGAAGAGTGTTTTCCAACTTGGTTCCATTCTCCCAGTCACTTTCAGGTACACCAATCAAATGTAGATTTGGTCTTTTTACATAGTCCCTTATTTCTTTGAGGCTTTGTTAGTTTCTTTTTACTCTTTTTTCTCTAAATTTTTCCTCTCGCTTCATTTCATTCATTTGATCTTCAATCACTGACACCTTTTCTTCCACTGGATCAAATCAGCTACTCTAGCTTGTGCATGTGTCACATAGTTCTCGTGCCATGGTTTTCAGCTCCATCAGGACATTTAAGGTCTTCTTTATGCTGTTTATTCTAATTATCCAGGCTTCTAATCTCTTTTCAAGGTTTTTAGCTTCTTTGTGATGTATTCAAACATCCTTCTTTAGCTCAGAAAAGTTTGTTATTACCGATCTTCTGAGGCCTACTTCTGTCAACACGTCAAAGTCATTCTCCATCCAGCTTTGTTCCATTGCTGGTGAGGAGCTGCAATCCTTTGGAGGAGAAGAGGTGCTCTGGTTTTTAGAATTTTCAGCTTTTCTGCTCTGGTTTCTCCCCATCTTTGTGGTTTTATCTACCTTTGGTCTTTAATGATGGTGACCTACAGATGGG
The DNA here is from genome assembly GCF_000951035.1 of Colobus angolensis palliatus. Classification (NCBI taxonomy): domain Eukaryota; kingdom Metazoa; phylum Chordata; class Mammalia; order Primates; family Cercopithecidae; genus Colobus; species Colobus angolensis. The sequence continues at coordinate 5,841,078 of NW_012115344.1, read as the reverse complement.
GTTTTGGTGGTGATGTCCTTTTTGTTGATGTTGATGCTATTCCTTTCTGTTAGTTTTCCTTCTAACAGTTAGGACGGTTAGCTGCAGGTCTTTTGAAGTTTGCTGGAGGTCCACTCCAGACCCTGTTTGCCTGGGTATCGCCAGCAGAGGCTGCAGAACAGCAAATATTGCAGAACAGCAAATGTTGCTGCCTAATCCTTCCTCTGGAAGCTTCATCTCAGAGGGGCACCCAGGTGTATGAGGTGTCAGTTGGCCCCTACTGGGAGGTGTTTCCCAGTTAGGCTACTCTGGAGTCAGGGACCCACTTGAGGAGGCAGTCTGTCCATTCTCAGATCTCAAACTCCATGCTGGGAGAACTACTGCTCTCTTCAAAGCTGTCAATCAGGGACATTTAAGTCTGCAGAAATTTCTGCTGCCTTTTGTTCAGCTACGCCCCGCCCCCAGAGGTGGAGTCTACAGAGGCAGGCAGGCCTCATTGAGCTGTGGTGGGCTCCACCCAGTTCAAGCTTCCCAGCTGCTTTGTTTACCTAGTCAAGCTTCAGCAATGGCAGACGCCCCTCCAGCAACCTCGATGCCACCTCGCAGTTCGATCTTGGACTGCTGTGCTAGCAGTGAGCAAGGCTCTGTGGTTGTGGGACCCGCTGAGCCAGACGTGGGATATAATCTCCTGGTGTGCTGTTTGCTAACCACTGGAGAAGCACAGTGTTAGGGCGGGAGTGTCCCGATTTTCCAGGTACCTTCTGTCATGGTTTGCCTTGGCTAGGAAAGGGAATTCCATGACCCCTTGCACTTCCCAGGTAAGGTGATGCCCTGTCCTGCTTTGGCTCACACTCTGTAGGCTGCATCCACTGTCCAACCAGTCCCAGTGACACAAACCCCATACCTCCGTTGGAAATGCAGAAATCATCCGTCTTCTGCGTCGCTCACGCTGGGAGTTGTAGACTGGAGCTCTTCCTATTTGGCCATCTTGGAATGATCTCCTCTTTTTAGAATTTTAAATGTTGAGGTAATCAAACAAGGAACTAGAAATAATTTAAAGTATTGAATTTTTTTATTAGTTATAACAGCTTTTTAGTGGAGACTTTAGGGTTTTCTATGTATAAGATTATGTTATCTGTAAAGAGGCACAGTTTAACTTCTTCCTTTCCAACTTGGCTGACTGTTATTTCTTTCTCTTGCTCGATTGTCCAAAAGAGTGTTGCCCTACAGAGATGAAGGCACAGTAGTAGCAAAGTAACTGGACTATTTCTGTGGCATGGCTTTCATCTTGATTCTTTTGCCCTAAATCCACAGGTTTTTACTCATTTTCTGAGTCTCTCTATTCAGCCTTCTCCTTCATTTATAATCTTATCATTATTTTTTATTAATACATTTATTTTCTGATTAACTTAGCTGTAGCTGGCTTTAGTGGCCCAAAAGCTAGAACTTTCACTGATATGGGCACTTCTAAATGCCAGGTGCCATTCTGGATGATGAGGGCATACAGATTAAAACATATGGCTTCTGATTACAGAAAAATATGATACAGTAAGGAACTAGATACACAGAACAAAAGTTTACAACAGTATATATGAATGTATAAAATTTGTGTAAAAGAGCCATTGCAGAGGTAAATAAGGAAATGAGGCACAGAGAAAAGAGTGCCTATGCTTACCTAGGCAGTAAGGTGCAGTTTAGAGGGTGGTGACTGGTGCTGAGGAGAAATAGCTGGCAGAGGTAAATAGCCATGCAAAGGATTGGGGAGGGATTCTATATAGAGGGGAAGCAAGGTCTGTACTTCCCTTCTCAGGGAATACTAGAAAGTCACTAAGTTTATGGGGTAGATACATGGGGGAAAATGGCAGGAGGGCATTCTGAATATGTAGCTGGATACCACACTAAAGGATTTAGGATTTGGAGAAGAGAGTCGAATATTACTGGAAAGATATTTCTGGAGAGGAGAGGGTAGAGGAAAATGAGGCAAGGATCAATGAATCCAGTTAGGATTGTGGCGTTTCTTAGTTAATTTCATTTTAAAGGGCTGTAATTGTATCTCTCTTCATATTGTCCTGATTTTGATAGCATTGAAAACCTGTGTTTTTCTACTTTCAAATATTAAGAGCTAACAAGTAACTTTTAAAAATCTTTCATAATCTGAAGTACATTTGTCATGACATTTTAATTTTATCTCACCCCTTCACCTGCTGTTGGAAAGCAATAAAAAATTACCTCATGAGTAAACATGGGAAAAACAACTTTGAAGCATTTCTCAACAAATTGAAGAGTCAGTATCTTAACTGTAATTATTGCTATTGCATTGCCAAAGGAATGGCTGAAGGGAGATGTGAAGTGAGGGTAACAATTAGATGTAAATTACTAAAGTGGCAAAATGTGCATATGGACAAAGACTTGCAGATAATGAGTTAGCGATGGTATAATGGAAAGCAACAGGATGTCTAAAATAATTTAATGGAAGATAATGAACAAAGCAAAGAGGCCCTCATATTCAGAAGGCAATTTCACAGGCCTAACCTCTGCAAGTGAAAAATTTTATTTTTTCCCTCCAGTAACTGTTCTTCCCTCTCCTGTGCCAGGCTGTAGCCAAGATAATGAGGCATAATTACATTCATGATCTTTTCTTGACAAAGTCTAAAGACATTTTCTAGAAACCATGATACATACATTGTGTTTTTGGTTCTAGAGCAATCTTCAAGTTGTGTTTTAACATATAGTTTAGCTGAAACATTATGGAAAGAGGAAGTAGGTTTGCTGGTGATGGTAGGAGAGGCAGGAGCAGTAGCAAGGGAGAGAAGGGGAGAGGAAGCGAGGGAAAGGCTGGAAGGCAGCAGTGAAGAACGGGGTAGAGGGAAGTAAGGAGAATCTTATAAGGCAATGAAAGTAGACCAACTCAAAGGAAAATAAAAAATTAAATTAATTCCAGTTACTGATGGGTTTAAGTTGGAATTGTGGGGAAGCCAGGAGTCTAACCACCCGTTATAACAATTGCTTCAATCATTGTTAAACATTTGTTGAATTAAAACACTTCAACTTTTGGGTTTACAAAGAGAGGAAGGATAGGGCTGTGGAGAAAAAACAAGAGCTGCTGTAAGAAGAGATGATGGAAGTGATAAAACATTACTGGCCTAAAACAAGGAAGCAAATCATTTGTAATAAATGAAGTGAAAACCAGGAAGTATGGAAGGAAAATGCTAAGGCTCAGAGAAGCTGCACACTGTGTTGTCTGTGACTTTCACTATGTCACAGCAGCACAGAAATTAAACTCTTCTTTTTATAACTATATTTTGGATACTGTAGATTTGGGACATGTCATTATTTGCCAACTACTTACTTTTGTTTCATATTATAAGATTTAAAAACTAATATTGAACTGTATCTTGGTTTAGTAAGAGCAGAACTGGCCATGCTTAAAAAATATACACAGATATATTTCTAAAAGGATACATAGCAGTTGTTAACAGCAGCAGTCTGGGAGTCAGATTGGGTTGAGAATGAACCATGTTTTAAACTTTTACTTCACAAGTTTTTGTAGTTTATGGTAAAGATACATTTTTAAAGTTTTTTTTTTTTTTTTAAGCAATTCTCCTCTTCCTTTTCTTCCCCCTACTGGAAGTTTTTTCTGAGATTACAAAATGAAAACATGCTTGTAAAAATATGTGACAGTTTACTTAATTCCTAGGGACAAATATCTGGGTTGTTTCTAATTTTTTTGCAATGACAAACACTATGAAGGTGATTATGCATGTATGTTTCATATGGTTTTGCATCACCATATAATACTTTCATAGAAGTAGAATAACTGGCTAAAAGTGAATGTGCACACATTATTAATTTTTATTTTTAATTATGGGTACATTATAGTTGCTTATATGTATATGCATAACTGATACATAATAGATGCATAAAAGGGCATCTATCACCTCGAGCATTAACCATTTATTTGTGTCAGAAACATTCCAATTCCACTCTTTTGCTTAAAAATAGACTAGATTATTGTTAACTATATTTACTCTATTGTAATATGCAAATTTATTTTGAGAAATACTGCTAAATAGCTTACTGAAATGTAGTAATTTACATTTTCATAAGAATGCATGACTTTGCTGATATCCTCATACTCACTAACTTGGATATTATTACTCTTCTTAATCTTAGTCTGTCTTATAAGTAAAATTAATTTCCTTTTGTCTAAATTAGAATTATTAGGGAGGTTAGGAATAGTTTCATATTCTTTTATTTTTTTCTTTTTTGCACAATGGAGTCTCGCTCTGTTGCCCAGCCTGAAGTGCAGTGGTACAATCTCGGCTTCCTACAATCTCCAGCTCCCAGGTTCAAGTGATTCTCCTGCCTCAGCTTCCTAAGTAGCTGAAACTACATGCATGTGCCACCACATGCAGCTAATTTTTTGTATTTTTAGTAGACATGGGGTTTCACCTTGTTGACCAGGATGGTCTTGATCTTCTAACCTTGTGATTTGCCCACCTCGGCCTCCCAAAGTGCTGGGATTACAGGCGTGAGCCACCACTCCCAGCCCTAGTTTCATATTCTTAATGATTTTTTTAAAATTGATTTGTAAGAGCTTTCTACATAAAGTGATACTTACTTTGCCATATATATTGAAAATATTTTCTGGCAGTTCACAGGGTCTTTTAACTTTATTCATAATGTCTTCTTATATAAAGTTACATAGTTTCATATAGTCAAATGTGTTAATCATTTTTTTTTAGGGTTTCTGCGTGTCGTATCATGGTTAGGAAGAATTATAGAAATATTTTCATCAACATTTTATTGTTGCATAATAATAGGAACAACAAAATCTGAGATTCTAAGAGCCATAGGACTATTTTACATAGCTATGGATTGACATAACCTGTTTGCTACCTTAACGTCATTAAAAATAGCGATTTTATCTTTTCTTTCTGTTTATCATTTCCTCTCTATCTTTCTAACACTGCTATCTCCAGCAACTACTGCATGCTACTGAGAAGGCTAAGAAAAGGATAGAAGATATTTCTATGACCAAAAGAGAGTCACTTCTCAGTTTTCAATACCCTTTTGAATAAAATACAAGGTATGTCTCTTTGTTTTTGGAGAAGTCATGCTGTGCAGGCCATTTATTGTCATATATTCATTTGTCCCCATCCAAGAGGTTGACCAAGGTGAAGACGTATATCTGTGTCAGTATTGCTGTAACAGCTCCTGGTAGTTCACTGCTGCATGTGCCATCACCCATAAGGCATTCCTGGGTATCAAAATCAATATTGAATAAACCATACCATGTATAGGAGATAGCTATAGCTTGAAACACAGGAAAAATACAAATTGCTCTCAGTTACTAAACTTGGTTATCTCATATGATTATATCTGCCCATTTTGCTATCCCAGCATATACAAACCTTACCTATCCTTCAAGATTCATCCCAAACACTACTTCATCTGTGATGCCTACTTTATCCAGGTTTAACATTTCTATTTTCTAAATTCTCATGGCTGTTTATGTATACCACTCCTCACCACAATCATCTATGCCTATCTTTGCTTTCTAGTCATTTAAGTAGCCATGATTTATTTCTTTTAGAATATGAAATTACTGGGGCAAGATGCTCATTGAAATAAACTCAGAATTTCCCCATGGTGCTTACTAAAGTGGAGTTACTGACCTGAATGTGTAAAAACAGCATTAAGCTAGATTGAAGAGAAATATAGAAATTTGAAATTTAAACCCAGGAAAATAGAAAGATTAAGAATAATAAAAGAGCCAATAAAATTGTTGAAAGGCTAGGAGCTAACCTAGGCAATTCAATTGCAATGGATAGCAAACAGGAAAAAAAAAAAAAAAAAGCCCAAACTCAGGCTTACTTTTGCTGTGTGAATATTCAAAATAAATATCATCTCAGACTACTATGACTTACCATGGTTTTCTATGCTTTTTGAGATACTATTCGATAAGCAAAATTTTTTTAAATAAGTATCTTAAACTTTCAAGTTAAAATAAGACTGACAAACAAAATAGTTCACTGCACTGGGAAGAAGAAAAACTCAACATGTCTAACAGCTGACTACACTTTAGAATTTATGATTAATTTTTCCATCTGGATGATATTTGTCATTCTTTGTGTTGCTATGATTCAGGTAAGCCCATGCTTCTTATAAATACAACTAATCTTCACTGATATTCTTCTATGGAAATGTTTAGTCTAATATATATTAGACTGTGGAGCAAAAGAGATATTTTGTATTAAAGCAGAATTAACGTTCTTAAATGAGTTAAAATTATATTTTATATTGTCATTTCATTTAAGCCACAGGGACCAGCTTTGGAATTATTTAAAATCTGCACTGTAGTTACAGACTTTCTGGATAGCTTGTAGAGGTGTGCTTGAATCAAAGAAATATGATTTTCTTAAATGGAAAAATAGCTAATTAAGTTTCTATCATTCCTTAATCATAACAGAATAGCCAATAATTGATTTGGAAAGGGAGGGGGAACCTCTCCTAAGCTGGCACTGTTTTGTTTTTTCTTATTGGATCTGTCTCCTGATGACTAACACAGAAATTTCTCTAGCAATTATGGACTCTCTTATAAATGACTCTCATAATTCATAGTTTGCCAGGAGCAGCTTCAACTCAAATACGCGTGTAATTCACTCTTCTGGCTCATTTCCACCACATTTCCCTTATTACCACCCCACTACCCACTGCTCCAAGTCCAGACTCTCTTACACATATGAAATATTCCATGCGGAGTGTCTGTGCTCCCCTTAGTCTGATAAACTGGTTTACCATACAGGGAATACTTTGGCTGGCTTTCAAGGATCCATTTTGATGGAAAAAGGGATATACCTATTAAAACCCGTCCATAGGTCACTTCCCATATTTCATTTCTAAGCACTATTTTTAGCTTCTTACCCCTCCTACCAGTTTTTCCCTTGTCACATTTTTTTTCTTTTTCTTTTTAAACTAGCAGAGTTATGAGGGAACAACTCAGTTAATAGATGTGAATTATACAGGACCTGAAATCAGCTCTGGATAAAGTGGACCCGATAGATATCTACAGAACTCTCCACCCAAATTCAACAGAGTATATATTCTTCTCATTGCCACACAGCACTTACTCTAAAATCGATCACATAATCAGAAGTAAAACAGTCCTCAGCCAATGTGAAAGAACTGAAATCATACCAATCTCTCAGACCACAGAACAATTAAATTAGAACTCGAGATTAAGAAACTCACTCAAACCACACAACTACGTGGAAATTGAGCAACCTATTCCTGCATGACTCTTGGGTAAAGAATAAAATTAAGGCAGAAATCAAGAAGTTCTTTGCAACTAATGAGAACAAAGATAGAATATACAAGAATCCCTGGGATACAGCTAAAGCAGTGTTAAGAGGGAAATTTATAGCACTAAATGCCCATATCAAAAAGCCAGAAAAATCTCAAGTTAACAACCTAACATCTCAACTAAAAGAACTAGAGAACCAGGAGCAAACAAATAACAAAGCTAGCAGAAAACAAGAAATAACTAAGATCAGAGTTGAACTGAGGGAGATAGAGATGTAAAAAAAATCCTTCTGAAGAGAAAATCAAAAAATTTCAGGAGCTGGCTTTTGAAAAAATTGATAAAATCGATAGTCCACTATCTAGACTGATAAGAAAAGAGAGAATAATCAAATAAACACAACAAGAAATAATAAGGGGGATATTACCACTGACCCCACAGAAACACAAACTTCAGAGAATACTATAAACACCTCTATGCACATAAACTGGAACATCTAGAATAAATAAATAAATTCCTGAACACATATACCATCCCAAGACTGAACCAGAAAGAAACTGATTCCCTGAATAGACCAATCATGAGTTCTGAAATTGAGGCAATAACAAATAGCCTATCAACTGAAAAAAAGCCTAGAAGCAGATGAATTCACAGCTGAATTCTACCAGAGGTACAAAGTTGGTACTATTTCTATTGAAACCAATCCAAAAAAACTGAAAAGGAGTGACTCCTCCCTAACTCATTAAATAAGGCCAGCATCATCCTGATTCCAAAACCTGGCAGAGATACAATAACAAAAACTTCAGGGCAATATCCCTGATGAACATTGATGCAAAAATCCTTGGTAAAATACTGGGAAACTAAATCCAGCAGCACATCAAAAAGCTTATTCACCACGATCAAGTTGACTTCATTCCTGGGATGCAAAGTTGGTTCAACATATGCAAATCAATAAATGTGATTCATCACTTAAAAACAACTAAAGACAAAAAACACATGATTATCTTAATAGAGGCAGAAAAGGCCTTCAATAAAATTCAACATCCTTCATGTTAAAAATTCTCAATGAGCTAGGTGTTGAAGGAACACACCTCAAAATAATAAGAGCCGGCCGGGCGCGGTGGCTCAAGCCTGTAATCCCAGCACTTTGGGAGGCCGAGATGGGCGGATCACGAGGTTAGGAGATCGAGACCATCCTGGCTAACACGGTGAAACCCCGTCTCTACTAAAAAATACAAAAAACTAGCCGGGCGAGGTGGCGGGCACCTGTAGTCCCAGCTACTCGGGAGGCTGAGGCAGGAGAATGGCGTAAACCCGGGAGGCGGAGCTTGCAGTGAGCTGAGATCCGGCCACAGTACTCCAGCCTGGGCGGCAGAGAGAGACCCTGTCTCAAAGAAAAAAAAATAATAATAATAAGAGCCATCTATGACAAACCCACAGCCAATATCATACTGAATGGGCAAAAGCTGGAAGCATTCCCTTGAAAATTGGCATAAGGCAAGGTTGCTCTCTCTCACCACTCGTATTCAACATAGTATTGGAAATTCTGGCCAGGGCAATCAGGCATGAGAAAGAAATAAAGCATATCCAGCATATTCAGATAGAAAGAGAAGAAGTCAAATTGTCTTTATTTGCAGATGACATGATCTTATATCTAGAAAACCCATTGTCTCAGCCCAAAAGCTTCTTAAGGTGATAAGCTTAAGTCTCAGAATATAAAATCAATGTGCAAAAATAGCTAGCATTCCAAGACACCAACAACTGGCAAGCCAAGAGCCAAACCATGAATGAACTCTCATTCACAATTGCCACAAAAAGAATACCTAGGAATACAGCTAACAAACGAAGTGAAGGACCTCTTCAAGGAGAACTACAAATCACTGCTCAAAGAAATCAGAACAGACACAAACAAATAGAGAAACAATCCATCCTCACGGATAGGAAGAAACAACATTGTGAAAATGGCCATACTACCCTAAGCAACTTATACATTCAATGCTATTCCCATTAGACTACCATTGACATTCTTCACAGAACAAAAAAAAAACACTATTTAAAAATCCATATGGAACTAAAAAAGAGCCTGAATAGCCAAGGCAATCCTAAGCAAAGAGAACAAATCTGGAGGAATCACACTACCTGACTTCAAACTATACTACAAGTTTACAGTAACCAAAAAAGCATGGTACTGGTACTAGAACAGATACATAGACCAATAGAACAGAATAGAGAACTCAGAAATAAGACCGCACAGCTACAACCATCTGATCTTTGACAAACTTGACAAAACAAGCAATAAGGAAGTGACTCTGTTTAATAAATGGTGCTGGAAATGCTGGCTAGCCATATGCAGAAAATTGAAACTGGAAATCTTCCTTACAAAAATAAACTCAAGATGAATAAGACTTAAACATAAAATTCAAAACTATAAAAACTTTAGAATAAAATCGAGGCAACACCATTCAGGATGTAGGTATAGGGAAAGATGTCATGATGAAAATGCCAAAAGCAACTGCAACAAAAGCAAAATTTGACAAATGGGATCTAATTAAACTAAAGAGCTCTACACAGAAAAAGAAACAAAAATCAGAATGAATAACCTACAAAATAGGAGAAAATTTTAGCATCTATCCATTTGACAGGGGTCTAATATCAGAGTCTACAAGGAACTTAAACAATAAGGAAAAAACAAACAGCCTCATTAAAAAGTTGGCAAACGACAAGAACAGATCCTTCTGAAAAGAATACATATGAGTGGCCAAGAAACACGAAAAAAAGCTCAGCATCATGGATCATTAGAGAAATGCAAATCAATTAATATTGATTCTTCCAATCCATGAACATGGAATACCGTTTCAGTTTGTGGTGTTCTCTTCAATTTCATTCATGTGTGTTTTATAGTTTCATTAAAGAGATCTTTCATTTCTTTGGTTAATACCTACGTATTTATGTGTGTCTACTGTAAATGGGATTACATTTTTGATTTTTTATTCAGATTGTTCACTGTTGACATATAGAAATGTTACTGATTTTGGTATGTTGGTTAACAGTGTTAATCAACACTGTTGATCACTGCTAGTACTATTTTGAATAATGGTGATGAGAGTGGGCATCCTTGTTGTATTTCAGATCTTAGAGGAAAGGCTTTCAGTTTTTCCCCATTCAGCATGATACTAGCTGTTTGTCTGTCAAAAATAGCATGTATTACCTTGAGGTATGTTTATTCTATACCCATTTTTTATGACTTTTATCATGAAGGATGTTGAATTTTATCAAATGGTTTTTCAGCATCAATTGAAATCACCATGTGGTTTCTGTCCTTCATTATGTTGATATAATATATATCACATTGATTGATTTGCATATGTTGAAACATTCTTGAATCCCTGCATGATGTAATGATTATAGTAATTCACTATGGAATTTAACCTCATCATGGAAAATATGCAGTCATGATGGTGAAGGCAAGTGAAAAGGCACAGGTTGTGGGGGCCCTAGTTTTGGGTGCCCTAGTTCTGGTAGCAATGTTGCAACTATGAATCAAAAGCCATGACAAATACTAAAATGTTCAGTGGCTGTACAACACTGAGGCAGGAGACCCAAAGGCAACAGCTGCATTCCTCTAGATATCTTTTTAGGCAAAAACCAATTCCTCATTTGAGGTAAAAAGCCTTCCTAATACATCCCACAAAAATGAGGAATGTTGTGCTGAATCTGTGCCTTTTAAAATATTTTATGTCATGCCAAATGTTTTAGGGTAAGATTCTGTCACAGGCAATGGGGAAAGTTGATGTTTAAGCAAACATACATATTCAGATTTATATTTTAGAAGGAGCCCTCAGTTGGCTGCATGGAATATTGTGGGGGACCATCTTTTCTCTCCTTTGGAGAACTTTGTTCCTTCACTCCATGTGATCCTAGTGGGGCTATCAAACACAGCCCCTGACTCCATGGCCCTAGTAATTAGTTCGGGGAATTAAACGTGAGCCAAACAGGGTCAATCAGAATCCATGTTTTAGAGCTAGCAGAGGAAGGCTGACCACTGATTCTGGGATTGTGGGGCTGGGGTTCCCTGAAGCCCTAGCCACTTTGGACTTATAACTCACTGGGTTTCCTGGAAGCAGACAATGAGTTGGAATTTGGGGTATAGGATACTTATTAGGGATCAACCCCTATAAAATGAATAAATATGCATGATTGGGCAGAGCGGGAAGCTGAATTGTGATACAGGTCTAACAAAGCCTCAGGCAACCTAGCAGGGAGTTCTGGAGTGACCAGTGTCCATGGATGTCCTGCATGTACCTAAAGCGGCTGGGCCACTGCAGTTAGTCACTGCATGCGTGCTACTCTGGGAAAAGTGTGACCTCGAGTGGTGGTGGGGGTGCGGCGCGGAGTCCCTGCAGCTGAGCCACCCTCTAAAGCAGCTCACAGCTGGAGGCTATTGGGTGGTTGAATTCCCCTCTCCTGGGTGGTAAGGATTTTCTAGAAAAGGAATGTTCTCAGTGCATCTCTTTATCTATCACATCCAGTATTGCATATAGAAATTCTGTGAGAGGCCAGGCACGGTGGCTCACGCCTGTAATCCCAGCACTTTGGGAGGCCGAGGCGGGTGAATCACTTGAGGTCAGGAGTTTGAGACCAGCCTCACCAACAAGGTGAAACCCTGTCTCTACTAAAAATACAAGAAAATTAGCTGGGCATGGTAGCACATGCCTGTAATCCCAGGTAGTTGGGAGGGTGAGGCAGGAGAATTGCTTGAACCCAGGAGGCGGAGGTTGCAGTGAGCCAAGATCATGCCATTGCACTCCAGCCTGGGTGACGGAGCGAGACTCTAGCTCAAAAAGAAAAAAAAAAAAGAAATTCTTTGAGAATAGGGCCAATACACTGACAAAACCAGAAGTGAGGAATGGAAAGAGAAACCTAATAGTGGCTTTGAATCTGTAGATCTAGTTGCACCTAAGGCACTTACCATCCTTAGTTTTTTTTGAGCCAATGAATTTCCTTTTTTGGTTTAGCAATTTTAGCTATATCAGTCATGACAGAAACAGTCCTATTTAAGGCAATAATTGATTTGAAAGAACAATGAGTGGTGGAGAAAATGTTTTAGAAGTTGGGGAGAATTTATGAGGGACTAAGATACTAGCAATGGTGACAAAAAAAATGTCACATAGAAGAACTGACAGGCTATAATGATTGGTGTAATGGAAGGACCAAGGAGAGCAAGAATTTTCAGATAACTTCCCAGTTTGGGTTTAGGTTATATGGGAGGATAGTGAGGGTATTCGTGTAGATTGGAAATGAAGAAGCAGGTGGAGAGTGACAGGAATTTATAGGTTTAGATTTATAACATACTATAAGTGCACACAGTGAACTTATTTAAAATCTAGTATGCCAGCTAATAAGTCTTCAGTGAAAAATAATCATTACCAACTAGTAGGAAAACTAAAAACAGCTGGTCAGCTAGTGAGTCTTGCACGTTAGAAGGGCCTATTTGTGAAGCTAAACTTAAATCAGAAATTTGCTTGAGTCAGAATAAAATAAGTTTAGATGATGCCAGTTAATTGTTACAAAGTTGTGATACTCATCTACACTAGAAGGATAGATCTGTCAAGAAAACTTGATTATTTTGTCTGCTGGTTGGAGTACCTGTTCCCTTGGACAGTAATAGCAAAAACCTGGAAATTAATTATCATCCCTCCTTATCTCCAACTCAATGCAGATTTTCCTTTCTTATCATTATCTCATAACATATTTCAAGTCACAAACTTATACTCCACATGTTTTAAGAAAGTTACTACCTGACAATATCTAAGGGGTTGCATTTTTGTCTCATAAAATAGATTATATTAAATTATATTATGAAATGGATTACTGGAAATACACTGTGTTTACATAAATGCCCACTTAATAGAAAATGCTTATTGACCTTTTTCTTGCTATACATTTTTCTTTAGGGTCAATTACCCTCTTACCTTTTAAAAAGGTACATGAGTAGTGGAAAGAAGAGGAAGGTAAAAATCACAAAGGGATCCATAAGGATTGAGGCTTTATTTGTTCACTTCCTCATTTTATCTCAAATATAGCATTAGCACATATTGCTACGAGAGAATAGTGATATATAAAACATCTCTTGCATTTATGATATGTAGTCATTCTATAACTGACATTAATGCAAATTAGGTGCTGCCCCAACATCTGTCTAGAAACATGCATAGTCCAAACGTATGGACAAAATACATTGGATAATTGTAGGCGCTAATCATAGATTCATACCCTAAATCAAATTCTCATTATGGTACCTCTACCTCTTTATTCTTCAACTTACTTCTTTTCCTCTTAATTCATAACGCTTTATTTTCCATTGCCTTACAGTGTCTGAAGGTACATTCTTACCTCACTGGGTCTCATCAATTAACCCTTCCCAATTCACCCAAAACATGAATTCCCAGTGGTAACAGTATCACCTCCAAAGGGCAAGCTGTTCAATACTCAGATGCGTAAAAACATCTTAGACATTAGAATAAGTGCCCAAGTAGATATACAATGTATGTTTGGTGTTAAAATTTCATGGCAGAAGTGATTAGAGAAAAAATGTCTAAAAAGGCACTTTATGGGTGATGATAAAAAAGACTAATAAACACTGACCTACAAAAATAAGCATATGGATGTTCAATGATATCAATAGTGACTTCACTCCTACCCTAGATTCCCCTGTCCCTGTGATCTTCTGTAGTGTCTAGTCTGATGGCTAAAGGAATGGAAATGTAGACTTAATCTAAATGTAGATTCAAAGGAATCGAAATGTAGACTCAATCTACATTTTAATGTAGTCTATAATAAGTAGACTCAATCTAAAATTTCTAACAACTGCATTAATAAAGTGTAAAAAGAAACAGTTGAAATTAATCTGAATAATATATTTGACTTAACTCAATGTCCAAGATATTCAACATGTAATCAACATAATTATTAATGAGACATATTATTTTTCATATGTGCTAATCTTCAAAATCAAGTGCGTGTTGTATATTTTGAATATATTTCAATGTGAATTCTAATTTTCATTGAATTTTCTTGATCCGTTAAATTTTATAAAATTTAGTTAAGCAGTAGAACCACATACCCAAGTCATTCTAAACGTATTTAAATATTTCCAACAACCAAGTTGCGTTCTCGTTCTTTCCCACTAAGTCTAAATGCAGCATTGGAATACATTTATAGTTGCTTCAAGTCATACAATTCCTCATAAGATAGTGTTTAGTTGGCTATAATAAGTTAATCGGAGTTACCATGAAAGTTGAAAGCACTCTGCTATCCTTGTCTTTGTTCATACCGCCATGTTCTTTCTCAGAACTAATTTTGAGTGAACATAGTGGGTTTTAGGCTATGAAATAAAAGTGATTGGTGGGTAACAGGAGACAACACCTATAGCAAGGAGTAAAAAGGAAATCTTCTGTGGAAGAACAGACTTGTGTTTGAATCTGCTTTTGCCACTTACCATCTACACGATCTTGGGCAGGTCACCTAACTTCCCTGAGTCTTATTTCCTCATTTTAAAAATTAGAATAATAACACATGCTCTGCAGGATTATTATAATTAAAAAATATAGGACACACCATGCATTTGGCACAGAAACTGGCACAGAGAAAGCATTTAAATTAGATCAGTATCTATCATCTTGAGATAATTAAATATATTATTAGCTTTCTGCTCAGTATATATATTCTTTGGCTGCCCAAATAGCTTGTTAACTTTTTGGAAGAAAGAATTACATGCCATATAACATTTTTTAATCCTCTCTGGAGGTTAGTAAAATTCTACCATAGGATTGACCTTTAATGACTACTACTGAATGAGGCAATGCACTTGTAGCCTTATAATTGCTCTCATAATACTATTTGAAAGATGAATTTGCTTATCTAGGTTAAAATAGCTATTAAATACAGGCTGAACACATTTCTATGAAGCCAAACCTTTGCTAAGAACTATAAGGTCAGAGTATTAAGATCTGAAATGGAATCCGCATTAATAAAAAACCCTACCAACCAGAAAAGCACCCTGTATCAGATGGATTCACAGCTGAATTCTACCAGACATTTAAAGAGAAACTGGTACCAATCCTACTGAAACTATTCCCAAAATATAGAGGAGGAGGGAACCCTCCTTAACTCATTCTATGAAGCCAGCATCGGCCTAATACCAAAATCTGGCAGAGACACAACAAGAAAATAAAACTTCAGGCCAATATCCCTAATGAACCTAGACATAAAAACCCTCAACAAAATATCAGCAAACTGAATCCAACCACACATCAAAAGTTAATCCATCAACATCAAGTAGGCTTTTTTCCTGGGATGCAAGGCTTGCTCAAAACCATATGATCATCTCAATAGATGCAGAAAAAGCTTTCAATAAAATCCAACATTCCTTCACGATAAAAACCCTCAACAGACTAGGCATCGAAGGAACATACCTCAAAATAATAAGAGCCATCTATGACAAACCCACAGCCAACATTATACTGAATGGGCAAAAGCCAGTAGCAATCCTCTTGAGAACTGGAACAAGGCAAGGATGCCAACTCTCACCATGCTTACTCAACACAGTACTCAAAGTCCCAGCCAGAGCAATCAGGCAAGAGAAAGAAATAAAAGGCATACAAACAGGAAAAGAAGAAGTCAAACTCTTCCTTTTTGCTGAGGAGTCTATATTTACAAAACCCTAGACTCTGCCAAGATGCTACTAGAACTGATAAATGATTTTAGCAAGGTTTCCGGATACAAAAATCAATGTACAAAAAGCAGTAACATTTCTATACACCAATAATGTCCAGGCTGAGAATCAAGTCAAGAACACAATGCCATTTAAAATAGCCACAAAGGCTGGGCGCGGTGGCTCAAGCCTGTAATCCCAGCACTTTGGGAGGCCGAGACGGGCGGATCATGAGGTCAGGAGATCGAGACCATCCTGGCTAACACTGTGAAACCCCGTCTCTACTAAAAAATACAAAAAACTAGCCGGGCGTGGTGGCAGGCACCTGTAGTCCCAGCTACTCGGGAGGCTGAGGCAGGAGAATGGCGTGAACCCGGGAGGCGGAGCTTGCAGTGAGCTGAGATCTGGCCACTGCACTCCAGCCTGGGCGACAGAGCAAGACTCCGTCTCAAAAAATAAATAAATAAATAAATAAATAAATAAATAAATAAATAGCCACAAAAATGAAATACCTAGGAATACAGTTCAACAAGAAGATAGAAGATCTCTAAAAGCAGAACTACAAAACACTGCTGAAAGAAATCAGAGATGACACAAATAAATGGAGAAACATTCCACGCTTGTGCATAGGAAGCATCAGCATCATTAAAATGGCCATACTGCCCAGAGCAATTTATAGATTCTATACTATTCCTATCAAACTACCAATGTCATTATTCACAGAATTAGAAAAATCTATTGCAAAATTCATATAGATCAGAAAAGAGACTGAATAGCCTAAGCAATCCTAAGCTAAAAGAACTAAGCCAGAGGTATCACACTACCCAAATTTAAGCCATATACTACAAGGCTATGGTAACCAAAACAGCATGATACTGTTACAGAAACCGATACGGAGACTGATGGAACAGAACAGAAAACTCAGAAATAAAGCCATGCATCTACAACCATCTGGTCTTCCTCAAAGTTGAGAAAAAATAAAGATGGAGAAAGGACTCGCTATTCAATAAATGGTGTTGGGATAATTGACTAACCATGTGCAGAAGAATGAAACTGGACCCTTACCTTTCACCCTATACAAAAATAAACTCAAGATGTATTAAAGATTTAAATGTAGGACCTCAAACTCTAAAGATCCTAGGGGAAAACCTAGAAAACACTCTTCTCAACATGAGCGTTGGCAAAGAATTTTTGGCTAAGCCCCTGAAAGCAATTGCAACAAAAACAAAAATTGGTAAGTGGGACCTAATTAAACCAAAGAGCTTCTGCACAGCAAAAGAAACTATCAACAGAGTAAACAGACAACCTACAAAATGAGAGAAAATATTTGCGAACTATACATCTGACAAAGTTCTAATATCCAGAATAAAAGGAAATAAAACAAATCAACAAGCAAAGTAATAATAATAATAATAATAATAATAATAAATGGGCAAAGAAGCAAGGTGCAGCTTGAGACTGGAGCGAGCGAGCCAATCAGGTTTTGAAGTTCACCAAAGGCAAATACTTCTGGCATGAGAAAACTAAGAAGAAGTGGGGCAGCTACCAGGGAAGCTCTGAGATAATTAAATATATTATTAGCTTTCTGCTCAGTATATATATTCTTTGGCTGCCCAAATAGCTTGTTAACTTTTTGGAAGAAAGAATTACATGCCATATAACATTTTTTAATCCTCTCTGGAGGTTAGTAAAATTCTATCATAGGATTGACCTTTAATGACTACTACTGAATGAGACAATGCACCTGTAGCCTTATAATTGCTCTCATAATACTATTTAAAAGATGAATTTGCCTATCTAGGTTAAAATAGCTATTAAATACAGGCTGAACACATTTCCTCATTCTATGAATCTCTGTCAATTCATAGATGAATCTCTATCAATCTCTGTCCAGCTCTATTCTGCTAAGTTTCACAGTGAGTGACCTGGGCCATCTTTGATGAAGCAGGGGTGATGACCAGAGACCACTCACTTTGTCCAGTCGATCTGGAAACCCTCAGCTCTGTAGTGAAGGTCTTGATGAGGGTGGAAGTTCAGTCATAAGACTTTACAATATCACATCCTCTCGGGTCCTTTTCTGTGTTCCTAGTTCTGTACAGATTTGTTTTTGAGGTTTGAGTAGCAGGCACAAAATAAAGGAAATGTTATTTTTTAAGAAAACTCATTTTCATTGTTGTTCCTTTCTTTGTTTTCTGTGACAGTCCTATACTGAGAAATTTGCATATTTTATATTAAATCATTTCCTGTTGATTTTCATTGTGATTTTCAAAGGTGGATTCCCACAGATAAAATCTTAGCTATTGTCCAAGATGTAGTAAAGTGTCACATGTATCACTTACTATAATTGAAAGAATATTCTGCCTTTGTGAGTTCACATGTCCACATTTCATCTCTCCTTCCCTCAAAACCCTAGTGAGGGGTGTTAAAAATGGTTGATGTATATGGAATGTCTGTTAAGCCTGCACTATATATTTCATCCTCATTTATTGAGTCTGGGACTGAAGTCTTTAGCCAGTATGGAACTAACCTACTTCTTGGGATACAATTTACTGTTTTATTACAAAAACAGAAAATCAAAATTCTGGTGTGATGTGAATGCCATGGGTCAATCTGAATTTTTTTTCTGTAATTTTATCATTATTACATGATATTTGCGATACATGTGTCTTTTTAATTTTTATTTTTATTTGAAAGCAAACTTTGGAGAGGGAGAGCATTAGGACAAATACCTAATGCATGCAGGACTTAAAACCTAGATGATAGGGTGGTAGGTGCAGCAAACCACCATGGCACATGTATACCTATGTAACAAACCAGCATGTTCTGCACATGTGTCCCAGAACTTAAAGTAAAATAAAAAAAAGAAAGCAAACTTTTCTATGGTTGAAAGACATTTTTTTTGACAACTTGACCCTTACTATTGTTGACTACTAAGTTGAGGACTGCATAATTTTGTTTTTTACATTTTTACATAGAGAACAAAATAACATGAATCTGAGTCCTAGCCAGAGCAATCAGATAAGAGAAAGAAATCAAAGGCATCCTAATTGGTAAAGAGGAAGTCACATTATCACTGTTTGCTGATCATATGATTGTATACCTAGAAAATCCTCAACACTCATCAAAAAGCTCCTAGAATAGGTAAATGAATTCAGCAAAATTTCAGGATACAAAATTAATGTACACAAATCAGTAGCTCTGCTATAGACTAACAGCAATCAAGCTGAGAATCAAATAAAGAACCCAACACCTTTCACCATAGATGCACACAAGAAAAGTAACTTAGAAATATGCCTAACCAAGGAGGTGAAAGACCTCTAACAAGGAAAACTACAAACACTGCTGAAAGAAATCATAGATGACACAAACAAATGGAAACACATTCCATGCTCATGGATGGGTAGAATCAATATTGTGAAAATAACCATACTGCCAAACGCAATCTACAAATTTAATGCAATTCTCATCAAAATACCACCATCATTCTTCACAAAACTAGAAAAAAAAAAAAAAGCTCTGAAAATACATATGAAACCAAAAAAGAGTCCACATAGCCAAAGCAAGACTAAGCAAAAAGAACAAATCTGGAGGCATCACATTACCTGACTACAAACTATACTATGAGGCCATAGTCATCAAAACAGCATGGTACTTGTATAAAAAATAGGTACATAGACCTATGGAGCAGAATAGAGTGCCCAGAAATAAAGCCAAATACTTAAGGCCAACTGATCTTTGACAAAACAAACAAAAACATAAGGTGGGAAAAGGATACCCTATTAAACAAATGGTGCTGGAATAACTGGAAAGCCACATGTAGAAGAATGAAAGTGGATCCTCATCTCTCACTTTATGCAAAAATCAACTCAAGATGGGTCAAAAACTTAAATCTAAGACCTGAAATCATAAAAATTCTAGAAGATAACATCAGAAAAACCCTTCTAGACATTGGCTTAGATTTGCAATTTCAAAAATACGGAATCTAAGGCAAAGATTTCATGACCAAGAACCCAAAAGCAAATGCAGCAAGAACAAAGATAAATAGGTGCAACTTAATTAAACTCAAAAGCTTCTGCACAGCAAAATAATCAGCAGAGTAAATAGACAACCCACAAAATGGGAGAAAATCTTCACAATCTATACATCTGATACAGGACTAACATCCAGAATCTATAAAGAACTCAAACAAATCAGCAAGAAAAAAACAAACAAAAAACAAAACAAAACAAAAATCCCATCAAGAAGTGGGCTAAGGATATGAATAGACAATTCTCAAAAAAAGATATACAAATGGCCAACAAGCATATGGAAAAAATCCTCAAAATTTCTAATGAATAGGAAAATGCAAATCAAAACCACAATTTTAAACCACCTCACTCCTGCAAGAATGGCCATAATCAAAAAAATCTAAAAATAATAGATATTGGCATGGATGTGGTGAAAGTGAACACTTTTACACTGCTGGTGAGAATGTAAACTGGTACAACCACTGTGGAAAACAGTATGGAGATTCCTTAAAGAACTAAAAGTTGATCTAGCTTTTGGTCCAGCAATCCCACTACTAGGTAGCTACCCAGAGGAAAAGAAGTCATTATGTGAAATAGATACTTGCACATGCATATTTATACCAGCACAATTTGCAATTGCAAAAATATGGAATCAGCCCAAATGCCCATCGATCAATGAGTGGATAAAGAAAATGAGGCATATATACACTATGGAATGCTACTCAGCCATAAAAAGGAATGAAACAATGGCATTCACAGCAACCTGGATGGAATTGGAGACTACTGTTCTAAGTGAAGGAGCTCAGGAATGGAAACCCAAACATCATATATTGTTACTCATAATTGGGACCTAAGCTATGAGGACACAAAGGCCTAAGAATGATACAATGGACTTTGGGGACTTAGGAGAAAGGGTGGGAGGTGGGTGAGGGATAAAAGACTACACATTGGGTACAGTGTACACTACTTTGGTGATGAGTGCACCAAAACCTCAGAAATGATCACTAAAGAACTTATTCGTGTAACAAAATACCACCTGTTCCCCAAAAATCGATTGAAATAAAAAAAAATTAAAAATATTAATTTGAAAAATACATATCACTTGGTATCTCTGTATTGGTTGCAGTGGTGATACAGAATTCGTTTCATTAACTCCTGTGTTGTTGGGAATTACTGATCAAGAAGGTAGGAAAAAAACCTTTAAAACCTCAATCCTCAGTAGAAACTAGGTTATATTAGGTAAATTTATAGGTAAACTGTGTATGTGCTAATGGAGTTAGAAAGAACCTTACAGAGCATATTACCTGAAAAACTCGAGTGGAGTGGGTTTGAGAGAACAACCTAACAGGATTATTATGTCTTGTAGTGGGTACATGGGAGGAATTGACATACCCCTTTCAGAACTTTAACTGTTAGTAACAGTGGCAGTAACAACATAAACCAGTAAGCAGAGATACAGCTCTTAGGCTAAGCTGGCCTGACTGTATGACTGCAGGAGGTGACTGACCAGTGGCAGTGCTCAGCTAGACCAAGACAGGGAGGGAAGAGTCAACAAGATTTCTGGAGGCTGGAGTGTTCCAGTGGTGGGAAAGTATGCTCCAAGCCTTCATGGATGTGTTTAGGTCTTAAGAATAGTCTCCTCTTGTTTGGATTTTACACTCACTAAATAACCTGATAATAACCTGGTTTTCCATGTAACTACCTCTAGGAAGAAAATGTACTGTTTCTGCTGACATAGGTATTTTAGTCTACATGGTAAAAGTTCTGCATCTTACTAGAAAATGATAAACTGGCTGGTTTATGATGTGAAAACAATGGGTAAAGGACATGAACAGGCACTTCTCAAAAGAAAATATACAAGTGACCAAAAACTTATGCAAAAAGGCTCAGCAGTACTAATCAGAGAAGGGCAAATCAAAACCACAGTGATGTATTATCTCACACCAGTCAGAATAGCTATTATAAAAAAGAGAAAAAACAATAGATGTTTGTGAGGCTGCAGAGAAAAATGAACACTTACACACTATTGGTTAGAATGTAAACCAGTTCAGCCACTGCGGAAAGCAGTTTGGCAATTTCTCAAAGACCTTAAAACAGAGCAACCATTTGGCTCAGCAGTTCCATTACCGGATATACATAACTATTGGAAAATAGGTCATTATACCAAAAAGACACATGTTCTCTTATGTTCATCACTGTACTATTCACAATAGCAAAGACACAGGACCAACCTAGGGGCCCATCAGTGGTGGACTGGATAAAGAAAATGTGGCACATATATACCATGGAATACTATGCAGCTACATAAATAAAACCGTGTCCTTTGTGGCAACACGGATGGAGCCAGAGACCATTATCCTAAGTGAACTAATTCCAGAAGAGAAAATTACCACATATTCTAACTTATAAGCGAGAGCTAATAATTGAGCACACACGACAACAAAAATGAGAACAATAGACGCTGCAGAATACTAAAGAGCAAGGGAAGGAAGAGGAGTATGGGTTGAAAAACTACCGATTGGATACTGTGCTCACTACCCTGGTGCGATATACCCATGGGACAAACCTACGCATGTACCCCTTGTATCTAAAATGAAAGTGGAAATTAAAAAGAGAACTATAAAGTTGGGGTAGTTCAAAATTCTAAGACATATATTCATGTATCTTAGAGTCCATGCTATCCATGCTATTGCTATTGTTCTAATTGGAGCTTAGTTATGGGGAGAAGAGGAAAACATGGTAAAAACTTGGAAAGCAGACAGTTTCACACAGGAATGTCAGTAAATTGAGAGTTCCTGCTACCAGAAAATAGGAAATAATTACATAGGAGTTGTTTAGTAAAAGGTCTGGTAAGCAAGAAATACTTGCCCCAGTAGCTGAGTATGGTATGGCATGGTGAGGAAACACATGGTTGATGTACATAGCAGAGGGACAACCTGGCAATCAATTAAGGCACATTTGGTATCATATAGGAGAAATTCAGCTGTTGAAACTAAATTGGAGTAAGATGTTAACATACAGAAAGTACTTTAACGGGCAAGTCAGAAGCCCAGTTCTAAATGAAATGCAACAGGTTGAGCCTGGAGGTTGAGGCTACCGTGAACTGTGATTACATCACTATACTCCAGGTTGGGCAACAGAGTGAGACTCCCGTCTCAAAAAAATAAAAATAAAAATAAATGAAATGTAACAGTAGTCAGTAAAGCCAGAGAAGGGCTCATTGTCATAGATTAAACTATGACAATTTCTCGCTTGAATTATGTTAATCATCTTTTATATGACTTCTCCTCCAGTCTCCCCTTCCTTTTCATTCTCCATTTGGCACCCAGATTGAAATTTCCCAAATACAAATTTGATTCTGTTCTAATTTATAACTTTTAATGGCTTCAAATTGCTTTTAAATTTCAAACTCCCTAATGTTCTCTATCAGGTCCTGTAAAATCTATTACTACTTAATTACCTGTCCTCATCCATTACATTGCTCAACATTACACTTTATAGTCCATCCACATGGAACTTTTTTTAGTTGCTTCAATAGGACATCTGTTGTGGTCCCTCTTACCTATGGTTTCTCAATACTGTTCTTCCTGCTGGATTATTTCACTTCTCTTCTCTGCCACGATAACTTCTTTAGCATCCTTAGGTCTTGGTTAGAAGGCATGTCTTCTGGGAAACCCTTTTAAATGTGCTGAGTTTGGATTTAGAGGCTTTGTATTAGTTCCTCCCATGGGATTAGTTCCTCTCAGGTACTTCTCACTTCCCCCTTGACATTCTCCCATCCTCCCTCCACTCCAAACCACAAGCAAACTCTTTCAGGATAGGGACCATATGTATCTTTCCCTCAGTTATACCCTCCAGGGCTTAACATACACAAAATGTTCAGTAAACATTTATTGCGTGAATAAATGTACGATGGAAGCTTGACTATAAAGAACAAGTTTAGTGTCAGGTACTGGGCAATGACAATATAGGACAAGCAGTTAGATTGGCCAGATGCTAAGCTTAGAACTCTGGTCAAACATTAACAAGATATCTGCTTGATTTTTTTTTTTTTTTTTTTTGAGATGGAGTCTCGCTCTGTCGCCCAGGCTAGAGTGCAGTGGCGCGATCTCTCGGCTCACTGCAAGCTCCGCCTCCCGGATTCACACCATTCTCCTGCCTCAGCCCCCATAGTAGCTGGGGCTACAGGCGCCCGCCACCACACCCAGCTAATTTTTTGTATTTTTAGTAGAGACGGGGGTTTCATCATGTTAGCCGGGATAGTCTAGATCTCTTGACCTCCTCATCCACCCGCCTCGGCCTCCAAAAGTGCTGGGATTACAGACGTGAGCCACCGCGCCCAGTCAGTATCTGCTTGATTATATTCAGAGATTAGGAACAGGTGAATTAAGAGGCTCAGCTCTGAAGGCTACAGTGATATAAATTAAAAAGCCACATTCATACAGCCAACAGACACATGAAAAAATGCTCATCATCACTCGCCATCAGAGAAATGCAAATCAAAACCACAATGAGATACCATCTCACACCAGTTAGAATGGCCATCATTAAAAAATCAGGAAACAACAGGTGTTGGAGAGGATGTGGAGAAATAGGAACACTTTTACACTGTTGGTGGGATTGTAAACTAGTTCAACCATTATGGAAAACAGTATGGCGATTCCTCAAGGATCTAGAACTAGATGTACCATATGACCCAGCCATCCCACTACTGGGTATATACCCAAAGGATTATAAATTATTCTGCCACAAAGACACATGCACACGTATGTTTATTGCGGCACTATTCACAATAGCAAAGACTTGGAATCAACCCAAATGTCCATCTGTGACAGACTGGATTAAGAAAATGTGGCACATATACACCATGGAATACTATGCAGCCATAAAAAAGGATGAGTTTGCGTTCTTTGTAGGGACATAGATGCAGCTGGAAACCATCATTCTTAGCAAACTATCACAAGAAGAGAAAACCAAACACTGCATGTTCTCACTCATAGGTGGGAACTGAACAATGAGATCACTTGGACTCGGGAAGGGGAACATCACACACTGGGGCTTATCATGGGGAGGAGGGGAGGGGGGAGGGATTGCACTGGGGAGTTATACCTGATATAAATGATGAATTGATGGGTGCTGACGAGTTGATGGGTGCAGCACACCAACATGGCACAAGTATACATATGTAACAAACCTGCACGTTATGCACATGTACCCTAGAACTTAAAGTATAATAAAAAAAAAGCCACATAGATTTTAATAAACATTTTATATGTTCTAGTTTTTATTTGGATAGAGCCTGAAAGTTGCTGATTTATTATTATTTTTTGTCTTTCCAAGTTACTAATGGAATATTAACTATGCTCACACTCCAATAATAAATATTATCTTCTCCAATCTAGATTAGTTTATAAAACATAAAATGAATAAGCATTTTAGCTATTGACTGATAAATGGAATTAATGTATATGAACAATATGAATGCTATCTTTTCTTGACCAGCATTACTCAGAGCTGTTACCTACTCCGCGTTACTTGGTCCTTCCTCTCCAATGTATTTTATGTGGGAATTCTAATATTTCAGTATATAAAAACTGTACTCATAGTCACCTATTTTTCCATTTCCTGATGTCTCAAATCTTTGAGCCATATTAATTTTTTGTTCTATTACATAGGATATGCCATCACATGTAATATTACATTGTGACATGCTGTCACGTCACTACAATCAGAGACATTAAGACCATTTATTTCCAAGGATTTTGCCAAATTTCTTTTGACTAGTAATGTAGAATTGAATTACTGTTGATTTTCTTCTTTTCTAACTTGATCTTGATAGTGGGAGTCTATGCATTCCAACTCCTATTTTACTCTATTTGAAAAAAGTCATCACTATGACTATGCTATGAGAACGTCTCTCTCATAACATCCTACAATTTTGCTTCAAAGCTCTTGTCAGAGTATGCACTTATTGATTTATTATGTTTTATAATGTACTTCTCACTAAGTAGTTTATAAATAGGCACAGTAAAGGCAGCAGTTTATCTCTTTGGCTGCTACTGTATTGCCAGCATCTTGCATAGAACCTGGCATATATCAGGTACCAGAAAATACGTTTTTGAATTACAGAATAAGTTTGTTTAATTTTTTCATACTGAATGTGTTCAGGTTTTGTCATTTTCTGACAAAAATGGTGGGAAGAAGTTAGTTCAGAACATTGGAAGAGCTGTGTGAGCAAGGCCCGGCAGATTAATTTTCAGCACATTTTAAAGTGCGAGATTGCAGGCAAACCACTATCAATGATCTTTGTTCCATGGAACACTGAAGTCGGTAATTCTCAGGGGGAAGCCTGGAGCCACTGGAAGCTTCTGCTGATGATCTCAGCTGACTGCTTATAGCAGGTGATTCCTGGGAGAAGCATTGAAAGCCAAGGAGTACTGCCAACAATGATCTCATCTGCCTGCAAACAGCTGCTGCTGAGGAAAATGGCTTTTTCTATTTGTGAATGCCTCATTGGCAGAATCTAACCTTAAATGGTACTGGAAAGGAATTCTGGAAAATGTAGTTCTTCAGCATAGATAGGGATGAGGCTAATGTCAAGATGATAAAATGGAGCATATGGAGCCATTAGGAGGGGGTTCTTTATTAGAGTAAGAATGATCTAGTCTGTAGACACCATAAAGAGGAGACTTTTTCTTCCTATTTTAAAACTTGATCTACCTCCATTACCCAGGTGCTTATGACAGGGATGGCTAGCAGAGAGACATAGAATCACACTTCTCTTCCATAGTGTAGAGTTCTTTCTGGAAAGTGGTTACCTGATTACTTTTCCCAGCTTTTCTTGCATCTTGGTGGGACTACATAACTGCTTCTTGCCAATGCACTGTGGGCAGACTTGTGTATTTTGTCATAAGGGGGTTAAATATTGGGCACTTAATTTTCTGAAATAATGTTTGTTTTGCCTGTTGTCTGGGTGAGTGTGGAGCACCTAGTAGAGGGCTATGAAGAGATCCTAGGACATAGTGGAGTTGCTAATGGAAGTATCTCAAATTGAGTCATCAGTTGGACAAAAGCTGCTGATTAGAAATATCTGATTGGATTTTCTGTATAAGAACTAAATCTTGTAGAATGAAACCAGTGAAATTTGGGGACTGCTTGTCAGAGCAAGTTGGCCAACCCTAAGTGCTTAAGGAATATTTGATAATAAGCAAATAAAGTAGAAAGACTTGTCATGTCTTTTGCAAGGTACACTGGGATCATTGCTTAAGGATGAATGCCCTGATAGGCAGACTCTATGCTAGCAGATTCTTGTTTGCTTCTTCACCTTAACTTTGTGCTTATTCCTCAAGTATTGTTCAGTTATGACAAGGCTAGTTATGACTATAAAGGATCTCTCATTGTTAGAAATTAAAAACTTTTAAAACATAACTTTCTGATGCAAACTTTGTAGGAAAAGTCATAGAAGGGGTTAACAGAAGTGCTATCTCTTAGCATAACTAATCTGCTTGATTAAAACACAGAACTCCTGTTAGTGCTTTTGTAAGTAGTAGTTCCTACCTGACAAATGAAATAAGCAAGGACCCCAAGAGCTTGTACCATACCTAAACCTTTAATCTTGTGGCAGAATCAGGTATTGAAAATCAGCATATCATTGTTCTCTGATATGCTTTTAAATCTTTCTATGAAATTGTTTTCATCCTAGCAACATAGATAAAAATGATAGCCAATAACTGAAAGCAATAGGCACTATAGTGAGTGCTTTACATGCACCACCAACTCTTTAGTTCCACACACATAACAACAAACTATCATAACTATTATTCTAACCTTACTGATGAGGAACTGGATGCCCAGAGAAGTTAAGAAACATCCTAAGGCCATACAGCTACTTGATTCTTTCTTTCATCAATAAAACACTTTATTCATTTGTTGGTAACTTGTCTGAAACACAACCAGCAGAAAGAAGTTTCTGTATACTTTTTTGCTAGGTTGTGTTAGATTATTTTGTTACTAAATACTCTGCAGAAGTGAGTTATTTCTCTACATATTTGGCAAGAAATCTCTCAGTATCAAATTTGTTCATTTTATACTCATTTCTCCAATTCTGCATAACATATTCATTATAGAATCTTTTTTCCCATTGCTGTAAAAATCAGACCATTTGATTAAATTGGTCTCACTGATTTAAGGCTTCTCATATCGTTTCAGTATCTTAAAACTAAAAATTAAAAGGACTTTATAATAACTTCAATTGCATACCTATGAATATTGCTCATGTCAAGCTTTCAAAAACAGTAACTAAAAACTGAATAAAGTGGAAGTTTTAAGTTTGGGATGTAAGCTATTTTTCTGTCTAACTGCTCCTAAAACAACTGCTGCTGTGAATACAAATGCTATTGTTATTATTCATCTTGTCAATTATTTATTGAGCACCCATTATTTTCATTCAGCATAGTAGGTACTTGCATACAAGAATGCTAATCTTTAAAACAACCCAATAAGGTAGATACTATTATCCCTGTTTTACAGTTGAGCAAGATGAAGCTGAGGGAGATTAAAATGCTTCCCCCATGGACATAGGACTAGTTACTGTCAGAGGTCATATTTGAATCTTCGTTCAAATCCTGTTGTCTTTCATGAGACCACACTGCCTCTCCCAACTCATTTATAAAGACACATCTGAAATATAGTCCAGTGTACTTACCTGGAATCAGAGAGAAATGCTCAGCCATGAATTTAAGGGGTTCCAGTGTGATACTATGGACTTCCAAATAAACATATGGTTTTCTGCCTCCGTGTTTTCTCCACCCTGTGAATTACCTCTTAATTATTTTCCACTATCCAAGCCCTAGTCAACTAATAACATCCAAGCTGTGCTTGTTTGAGGTGGTGTTAGATAAATGCTAACTGGATGCATACTTCACTTATAAAGCCTTCACAGATTTCATGCATGCAGGTGACTCCTTAGATAAGCCTGATAGGTGGAAGTGTTGGTCTTGGGGGTGGAAATGAAGAACCAACAGCCAGCTTAGCAGACAGGTAGTAGGACATGCACTGTTTATTTTAGCTGTGGTTGTTCATTGAGGACTGTCAAGAAAAGGTATAACATCCACTTTTAGTAATAAACAGTATTGATCCCATTAACATTACTGTTTTATCACTATAATTTTATGGAACAGAAAAGGAGAAAAAAGCTAGAAGATAAAATGAAGCCTGACTCAGTAAAATAAGAAGCTTTATTTTGAAATTAAAGTGTAACTTTATTCTCTGCTGGGTGGCTGTTTAACCTTACTTTGTATCTTGCTGCCCCCAAAGAAATGCCCTTGCTCATACTTAGCTGTTCCCAATTCAGAAAAGCTTATACCCCAGCTGATCAGCCTTAGAGTCTGAGGGAGGAGCTAACTTTGTCTTGTTAGAGCAGTGATTCTACACATTGGAATCACCTGGGAAGCCTTAACAATTCTGCTGTCTGGGTTTCCTATTCAGAGATTCTGATTTAATTGGTCTGGGCATGGGGAATTTTAAAACCTTCCCAAGCATTTCTAACAAGTAACCAAGGTTAAGAAATAGTGAACAACTACGATGGCCTTGGGAGCCTGGTTTTCACGTTGAAAATCTTCGGAATTCATAAGGTGAAATGATATTGAACAGCCACTCTTGTCACTTTCATCTTACATCATTTCTTCACAGTTTTTCTTTTTCTTTCTTCTTTCTCTCTTTAGAGACCATCCAATGAGAAAGCAGGGTGGCCTCTAAAAAGAGTTGTTTTAGGAAAAGAAGCTCTCTGAGACTGGCTAAACTAGGTAACAATTCATTCTCTGACTTGGCTGGCTGGGAAATGAGTAGATTAGAGATGGTGAAAGATGAATTAGAGAGTGAGGACACACGGCACAGCACAAAATTTAATTTGTAATTAAAATACTTGGATTTGTTTCTGGCTTTGCTATTTACTGTGTGACAAGGGTTTCTCCTTTTATGAATAGAGTAAGAAAATTTGACTATTTGATCTCTTAAGTATTTTCTAATTTTTTTTTAACTTTATTATTAGGGGAGACAGGCAGGAGATGTAATTGAGGTTGAAGTAACCAATGCTGGGGTAGGCTCCACTCCTTTTTGGATTTAAGGCTGGTTTGCAGAAAGCTGGAGGAAATCTTGCTTCTCCAAACACTTTCCTAGCTTTACTGGGCACCATGGAACCTCATGAGGAAAGAAAGGTTTCTGATCCCAGGTAGTAACTGGGGCTTTTCCATTACTTAGTTTACATTTCCTTGACTCTGAGTTTGTCCTGGCCCATGGATTTTCTGCTTTGTGGGAATAATTGCTTTACCTCTGTGATAACTTATCCCCTCACAGCATCCCTTTCCTTGGCTTTTCTGTATTTTAATTCCCACTTCTGGACATTTACATTTTCCTGCTCAACCATTTCTGGTTCTCCATTAGGTCCAGTTGATCCCACTGAGATGCTTTGCCCTGAATCCAAAAAACAGAGAGTTTTGTCCCTTTGAGGTGAGACGGATGCATTGGGGTTGAGACGGCAGTGGTGCTATATTTATGAGACTTAGTGATCTTATCTCTGGTGGGGCATTAGGTGGCCCCATGAATTCCCTTCTTTAATAATGAAGCCCCTTCTTCCTAGGCTTTCTGCACTCGATTAGAAGAGGATTGCTCTGGGGTACTGACTCCACTTTGAACCCCTGTGGAATCATAGTGCAGCATGAAAGCAGAAGAAGCATTTCAGAGATTTAGAGAGAGAAGGGCAGCGATTTTCTTCACTGCATGGAGGTAGGAAATGATTACAATCTATCTACTGTTTCTGAAACCTGCTTGTGTGTTGGAATCACCTGGGAATCTCTATAAACTACACTTGCCTGACTGCCTAATTCTACACATATCCTGATTTAATTAATGTGGGAGGCAACTGGAACTTGGTATCAGTGATAGTGATGGGGAGGTTCAAAAGCTCTCAAGATGGTTCTAATGTGAGCAAGTTTTCGGAAGAAGTGATCTGTGACTTGTAGCATCATATAGAAAGATAGCATATGTTATAGAAATGTAAAATGCTACTCTGAGCAATTCTCATGAGATGTGATGGTTTTATAACTGGTAGTTCCTCCTGCATACATTCTCCCTCCTGCCACCTTTTGAAGAAGTTTCCTGCCTCCCCTTCATTTTCAATGGTGATTGTGAGTTTCCTGAGGCCTCCCCAGCCATATGGAGCTGTGAGTTAATTAAACCTCTTTCCTTTATAAATTACCCAGTCTCAGGAAGTTGTTTGTAGCAGTGTGAGAATGGACTAATAGAATACCTATCAGTGGGATAGCTGGATCATATGATAGCTCAATTTTTAGTGTTTTGAGGAACTTCCAACTTATTCTCCATAGTGGTGGCACCAGTTTACATTCACACCAACTCTGTATGAGGGTTCCGTTTTCTTCATATCCTTGACAGCATTTTTTTTTTTTCTGTTGGATTCCCTTTTTTTCCCTTCAACTTTTAAGTTCTTGGGTACATGTGCAGGATGTGAAGGTTTTTTACGTAGGTAAACGTGTGCCATGGGATTTGCTGCACAAATCAACCCATCACCTAGATATTAAGCCAAGCATCCATTAGCTATTTTTCTTGATGCTCTTCCTCCCCGCTGGTCCCCTACATAGGTCCCAGTGAGTGTTGTTCCCCCCAACTATGTGTCCATATATTCTCATGTTCAGCTTCCACTTATAAGGGAGAACATGCAGTGTTTGCCTTTCTGTTCCTGTGTTAGTTTGCTGAAGATAACAGCTTCCAGCTCCATCCATGTCCCTGCAAAGGACATGATCTCATTCCTTTTGATGACTGCATAGTATTTCATGGTGTATATATACCACATTTTCTTTATCCAGTCTATCTTTGATGGGCATTTGGGTTGTTTCCATGTCTTTGCTATTGTGAATAATGCTGCAATGAACATACATGTGCATATATCTTTATAATAGAATGATTTATATTCCTTTGGGTATATACCCAGTAATGGGATTGCTGGGTCAAATGATATTTCTGCTTCTAGATCTCTGAGGAATCACCACACTCTCTTCCACAATAGTTGAGCTGATTTACATTGCCATCAACAGTGTAAAAGTGTTCCCTTTTCTCCACAACCCTGCCAGCATCTGTTGTTTCTTGACTTTTTAATAATTGCCATTCTGACTGACATGACATGATATCTCATTCTGGTTTTTACTTGCATTACTCTAAGGATCAGTGACATTAAGCTTCTTTTTATGTTTGTTGGCTGCATGAATGTCTTCTTTTGGGAAGTGTCTGTTAATGTCCTCTGCCCACTTTTTAATGGGGTTGTCTTTTCCTTGTAAATTTGCTTAATTTTGTTCTTTTTGCTTAGGATAGCTGTGGCTATACTGGGTCTTTTGTGGTTCTGTATAAACTTTAGGATTGCTTTTTCTATTTCTGTGAAGAATGTCATTGGTATTTTGGTAAGGATTGCATTGAATCTGTAGATTGCTTTGGGTAGTATGGACATTTTTACAACATTGATTTTTCCAATCCATGAACATGAAATATCTCTTTTTTTGCATGTGTTCTCTTCAATTTCTTGCATCAATGCTTTATAGGTTTCACCATAGAGATCTTTTATTTCTTTGGTTAATTCCTAGGTATTTAATTTTATTTGTGACTATCATAAATGGGATTACCTTCTTGATTACTTTTTCAAACTGTTTGCTGTTGGCATATATAGAAATGCTACTAATTTTTGTATGTTGATTTTTTTTCTCCTGCTACCTTATTGAGTTTGGTTATGAATTCTAATAATTCTCTTGTGAAGTCTTTAGGTTTTTCCAAATATAAGATCATATCTACAAAGAAGGATAATTTGATTTCTTCCTTTCCAATTTGGAGACCCTTTATTTTTTTCTCTGATTGTTCCAGCTAGGACTTCTAGTACTATGTTGAATAATAGTGGTGAGAGTGAGCATCCTTGTCATGTTCCACATCTTTGAGGAAAAGTTTACAGTGTTCCCCCATTTTGTATGATATTAGCTGTGGAGTCTGTCAGATATAGCTTTTATTATGTTGAGGTGTGTTCCTTTTATACCCAGTTTGTTTAGAGTTTTTATCATGAAGGGATGTTAAATTTTATCAAATGCTTTTACAACATCAATTCAAACATTATTTATTTTTTGTCTTTCGTTCTGTTGATATGATGTATCACATTGATTGATTTGCCTATGTTAAACCATCCTTGCATCCCTGGGATAAATATCACCTCATCATGATGCATGGTCTTTTTAATGTATTGTTGAATTTGGTTTACTAGTATTTTGTTGAAGATTTCTACATCAGTGTTCATTGGGGATATTGGCCTGAGATTTTCTTTTTTTGATATGTCTTTGTTTGGTTTTGGTATCAATCAGGGTAATGCTGGCCTTATAGAATGAGTTTGGAAGTGTTCTTTCTTTCTCTGTTTTTCAGAATAGTTTGAGTAGGATTGGTATTCATTCTTTCAATGGTTAGTAGTGAAGCCATTGGGGTTCCAGGCTTTTCTTTGCTGGGAGAATTTTTAGTATGGCTTCAATCTCATTACTCGTTATTGGTTCATTCCAGCTTTGGATTTCCTCATGGTTTAATCTTCATAGGTTGTATGTGTTTAGGAATTTATCCATTTCTTTTAGATTTTCCAGTTTCACATACAGTTGCTCATAGTAGCCAATAATGATCCTTTGACTTACTATTGTATCAGTTGCAATGTTGCCTTTTTCATCTCTTATTTTTATTTGGGTATTTTCTCTTTTTTTGCTTAGTCTGGCTAAAGGTTTGTCAATTTTGTTTAACTGTTGAAAAACCAACTTTTTGTTTTCTTGATCTTTTGTATTGTTTTCTTCATTTCAATTTTATTTCTGTTCTGATATTTATTACTTCTTTGGTACTAATTTTGGGTTGGTTTGCTCTTGCTTTTCTAGTTATTTAAGACACACTGTTAGGTTTTGTATTTCAAATTTTTCTTTGTTTTTCATCTAGGTGATTATAATTATGAACTTCCAACTTAGTACTGCTTTTGTTGTATCCCATACGTTTTGGTATGTTGTGTTACTGTTGTCATTTGTTTAAGTACATTTTTCAATTTCCTTCATTGACCCCCTGGGTTATTCAGGAGCATATTGTTTAATTTCCAAGTATTTTTATAGTTTCCCAAATTCCTCTTGTTAGTGACTTCTAGTTTTATTCCATTGTGGTCAGAGAAGATGCTTAATATAATTTCATTTTTTTGAATGTTTTAAGAGTTGTTTTGTGACCTAACATATGACTTGTCCTTGAGAATGGTCCATGTGCTGAGGAAAAGAATGTGTATTCTGCAGCTATTGGATGAACTGTTCTGTAAATCTCTATTAGGTCCATTTGATCTATAGTGCAGATTCAGTCCAATGTTTCTTTATTGATTTTCATGTGGAAGATCTGTCGAATGCTCAAAGAGTGGTATTGAAGTCTCCAGCTATTATTGTATTGAGATCTATCTCTCTTACTAGTTTAATATACTTTGTATATCTGGGTGCTGCAGTGTTGGGTGCATATATATTTATAATTATATATTACAGTATAGTTACAATATCCTTTGCTGGATTGAACCCTTTATCATTATACAAAGGACTGCTTGTTCCCTTCTTATAGTTTTGTCTTCAAATCTATTTTATTTTTTCTGATATAAGTATAGCAATTCCTGATTTTTTTGGTTTCCATTGTCATGGAGTAGCTTTTTCAAATGCTTTATTTTCAGCTTATGTGTGTCTATAGGTGAAGGTGTGATACTTGTAGGCAACAGATCAATGGCTCTTATTTTTCTCTCTATTCAACCATTTGGTGTCTTTTGATTGGAGAGTTTAGTTAATTTACATTCATTGTTATAATTGATAAATAAGGACTGACCTACTTTTACCAATTTGTCATTTGTTTCCTGTTTGTTTTGTGTTCTTCTCTTCCTTTTTTTCTTCTCTCCTGTCTTCCTTTTAGTCAAGGTGATTTTCTTTGGTGGTATGATTTAATTTCTTGCTCTTTAATTTTTGTGAATATAGTGGTATGTTTTTTGATTTGAGGTCACCATGAGACTTGCAAATACTATCTCACAACTCAAAACTGCTCGCATAAATGAACTAACAAGCAAAAGGACAACTAATAACTCTATGCTTTAACTTCATCCTTCCACTTTTTAACTTTTTCTTGTTTCTGTTTAATTTTTGTATACTATCTATGTCCTTTAAAGTTGTTGTAGTTAATTTGTTTGGCTCATCATTTGGTCTTTCTACTTAAGATAAACGTACTTCACCCACCACAGTTACAGTGTTATAATATTCTGTGTTTTTGTGTGCATTTACCATTACCAGTGAGTGTTGTACCTTCAGTTGATTTCCTATTGCTCATTAATATCCTTTTCTTTCTGATTGAAAAACTCCCTTTAGCATTTTGTGTAGGACAGGCGTGGTGGTCATGAAATCCCTCAACTTTTGTTTGTCTGGGCAAGATTTTATTTATTCTTCATGTTTAAAGGATATTTTCATCATAGATACTATTCTATGGTAAAATATTTTTTTCTTCATCATTTTAAATATGTCACACCACTTTCTGCTAGCCTGTGAGATTTCCATGGAAAAGTCTGATGCCCGATGTACTGGAGCTACATTTTATATTATTTGTTTATTTTATCTTGCTTCTGTTAGGATTATTTCTTTATCCTTGACCTTTGGGAGTTTCATTATTAAATGCCTTGAATGAATCTTCTTTGGGTTAAATCTGCTTGGTGTTCTATGATCTTCTTGTACTTGGATATTGGTGTCTTTAGGTTTGGGAGATTCTCTGTTATTATACTTTTGAATAAATATTCCATACCTGTCTCTTTCTCTAGCTCCTCTCTAAAGCCAATAACTCTTAGATTTTGTCCTTTTGAGGCTATTTCTGTATCCTGTAGGTATGCGTCATTGTTTTTTTATTTGCTTTGCTTGTCTCCCCGACTGTGTATTTTCAAATAGCCTGTTTTCAAGCTCTCTGATTCTTTTTTCTGCTTTATCAGCTCTGCTATTAAAAGACTCTGATGTATTCTTCAGTATGCTACTTGCATTTTTCAGCTCCAGATTTTCTGCTTGATTATTTTTAATTATTTCAATCTCTTCATTAAATTTATCTGATATAATTCTAAATCCCCTCTCTGTGTTATGTTGGATTTCTTTGAGTTTCCTCGAGATAGCTATTTTGAATTCTCTGAAGGTCACCTATCTCTGTTTTGAATTCTTTGAAGGTCACATATCTCTGTTTCTCCAGGATTGCTCCCTAGTGCCTTATTTGGTTCATTTGGTGAGGTCATGTTTTCTTGGGTAGTCTTGATACTTGGGAATGTTCTTCTGTGTCTGGGCATTGGAGAGTAAAGTATTTATTGTAGTCTTCACAGTCTGGGCTTGGTTGCACTTGTCCATCTTGGGAAGGATTTCCAGGTATTTAAAAGGTCTTGAGTATTGTGATCTAAGCCAGATTTGCATTAGTGGGTACCTCAAGCCCAGTAACACTGTAGTTCCTACAGACTCATAGAGGTACCACCTTGATCGTCTTGAATAAGGGATCTGGAAGAATTATCTGAGTACCAGGGAGAGACTCTTGTTCTTTTCCCTTATTTTATCCCAAATGGAGTCTCTCTGCACTGAGCCATTTGAGCTGCAGGTGGGGTGATACAAGTACCCCTATGGCCACCACCACTGGGACTGTGCAGGGACTCGACTCACCCAAGGCGCACTGTAACCACTCCCTGGCTACTGCCTATGTTCACTCAAGGCCCTAGAGCTCTATAATCAGCAAGGGGCAAAGCTAGTCAGGCTTGTGCCCTTCCCTTCAGGGTAGTGAGTTCCCCCAGAGTCCAGGTAGATCCAGAGATGCCATGTGGGAGCCAGAGACTGGAGTAAAAAACCTTAGAAATCTGCCCAGTGTTCTATTCTACTGTGGTTGAGCTAGCCCTCAAACCACAAGACAGTCCTTCCCATTCTTTCCTCCCCTTTTCACAGGCAGAAGGGCCTTACCCTGTGGCCACAGGTTCATAGAACATACTGCCAGGCTACTACTGATATTCGCTCAAGGCCCAAAGGCTCTTCGGTCAGTTTGTGGTGAATGTTGCCAGGCCTGAGACTCATCCTTCAGGGAGGTGGGCTGCCCTCTGGTCCAGGGCTGGTAAAACGAACTCTCTTTTGAGAATTGCACAGGAACCAAAATGCCCATTCTTTGTGTTTTTGTTCAGACTTCCAGAAGGTGAGTGCAGAACATGAAAAGCACCAAATGAAAAGGGAGCATAAAAAACAAGCTGGAGGATGGTTTTTATGATGAGGAGAAAACACTGTGAATCTCAAATATGTCAAAATACTTTCTGAAGTAGTTTTAGAATCACTGTTTATTAAATAAGTGAGTTAATAACATGGTGTTTGAGTTCTAGGGGATATAAAGAGGTTCCTGGCTTTAGAGACCTCGCAGGCTAAAGAGTGACATGCAGCTCTATAATTTAAGGAACACTATTATAATACTGATAGAATACAAAGTACTATGAAAATTTAGGGAAGGAGAGAAAATGCATATTAAGGCACCAGAAGGAGGAAAGGCCCTTTTGACATCTCCTAAAAGAAAACACGATATCAGCAGATCTTGCTGGAGAGGGCAGAGAGACACTCCCTCTAACCAGTGCTTCCCCACTCATTTGCTCATAGTGAGGAAAGACTGACCATATGGGAAGTTTCAGTGTAGAGTTTGAAGGTTTTCAGTGTAGAGTTGTGTCATAATGCTAGCTGTGCTTTAGGAAGAGGCCTGGGATGCTAGAGTGGAAAGTGAATATGGCAAAGAGGGGTTTAAAAAAGAATTTAGGAGACTTGCAATAGTTTAGGAGAGAGACTATAATTTGAGCACTGAAAGTAGAAAGAGTCAACAAGTATTAAAGATAGGGCTTGAGGGCTGAGTCACACATGATGGGACTGTTGGATAGATTAAATAAAGAGAAGACTGAGGCAGATAAATCTGCCTGAAAAGATTTTTCTAACAAAAAACTCACAATGTTTAGGCATACACTGATGCTTGGCACTAGATAAAGCAATTGGCATGTATTACCTAGGAGGCAGGACTTTATACCCATTTCATGGATGAGGCAGCAGAGGTTCCGCAGTTAGTAACTTGCTGTGGTGCTAACCTGTAAGTAGAAGAGTCAAGACTTGAACCCAGCTCTCTATTACAGATCTTATGCATTCTTAACCATGCTACAGAGGGGTCTCTGAGGGTGGTGGGCATCTGTCTTATCACTCCCTGAAGGTTTAGGATAAGATAAAATGGGCATGTAAAGAGGGTAGGTGCCCAGAGTCATTTCCTGCCATTAAAGGCTGCTCAGACTCTAGAAGAGTGAGGATGGGAAGGCTAAAAGTAGCCACGGTAAGGCTTAGAGCAGCAGTTCTCAAATTGTGGTCACTGCATCAGCACATCAGCATCACCTGGGTACTTGGTAGCAATGGAGATTCCAGGGCCTTCTTCAGACCTGCTGAATCAGAAACTCTGTGAGCTCTGCAATGTGTGATTTAACAAGCCTTCCAGGTGATATTGATGCCCAATAATGTTTAAGAACCACTATCTTGGGAGAATGGCTTCCCTTTCCTGCCCTACTCTAGGCCCAGATGCAAACATGTGAGCAATGATTGCTGCTGTACAGGCCCAGGAACAGACCAACCAGCTGTGGTGTGGCCCGGACCTCAGCTTGGCAAGAGTTAGAGTAGCAGGCCTTGGCTTTAAGGGGCAGGGATGGATGGCATGCCTCCCATGGCTGTGACTGCTTCACTTGTTTGTGGAAGATCTTGTTCTTTTTTTTCATGCATAGGGTCTGATTTATTTCTCCTTGCTGATGCCCCTGTGGGTCCTGCATGTGCCTTTCCTGTTTCATGGCCCCCTCTACTCTACCAGGTGAAGTGTTTGCAAGACTAGTTAATCAGTCAGCAGGTGCAGTGTGACTACGAGCTGAAGAGGAAGGACAGGGAGCTGCAGAAGCTCGAGGAGTGGGGACAGCAAATGTGGGAGATAGCAGATGATGCAGGAGCTGCCTGGGAAGTGAGTATCAGGAGGGTTGAGGGAGGCGTTTCCAGATGCCCCCAGCTCCTCTGTGGCTCTTTTGATGTCTCCTCAGTGTCCACACTGAGCTGGAGTGGGATCTCTCTGGAGGGAGCAGCTACTGGGATTCTCTTTCCACAATTGTTCCCAAAGATTTTGCATCCCTATCTTGATGCCCTAGGGCCCCGAAGTGAGTATTGTTAGACTCCTTCTCACTTTCTACCGTGGAAAACATCTCCAGACATTGGATATTTTGTCTTCCGGAATAGTTTTTCTTATTATTCATCCTCCCTCTCCTCTTTTCCCACCCACAGGCTGACATTCTCAATGACCTGAAGTGTCAGATAGGAGCCAGCCCACAGGTAAAATTGGCAAAGCTCAAAGCAAGTAATATGGGGATGCCTGTGTGTAGGTAGGAGGGAGGCCAGAGAGTAAAAGCATGGAAAAACAGAGCTAGCATGCTTGGGTTAGTTTTGTAACTATTCTCTTCTCTCTCCTGTCTGCTCCATTTGGTAGAAAAGAAGTGAGTTGTTCTAGATAGCGGTGAGAAACTTTGAGAAGCAGATAGCAGCAGTTTCCAAGGAAAACGAGAAACTCAAGAAGTTGTTGACTATGCTAAACAGCTAAACAGGGATGTAGCTGAACTCTTGAGCTGCCCTTCATCAGACCTACTGTGAATTTTTATGTGGTAGAAACAGGATTAAACCTCAGATCAGGCTCCTGCCACACAAACAGGTCTTTTTCAACTGTTCAGGAGAGTAGCTGGTGATGTTTTCTTTTCTCCAGAAACTTACCCTGCTCAGCACGAGACAGCTGGGTAACAATCTATATTCTAAAGGTTGTCTACTTTGGTCCTCCAAAACTGCAGGCTTGATGAATTTTCTTTATCGAGAGCAGGCTCAATTTTCCCTCTCTTTTACCAAGCAGAGAACCCAGGGGACCAAATCTGTGGACTGTGGTGTCTTGTGGAAGCACTAGAGTTGCCTAAAAAGGGAAATATGAGTACTCAGAGACTCAGATGGTTCCCT
>NW_012115344.1:5796541-5799860 GCF_000951035.1 Colobus angolensis palliatus | reverse complement strand
TTTTCCCAGCACCATTTATTAAATAGGGAATCCTTTCCCCATTTTGTGTTTTTGTCAGGTTTGTCAAAGATCAGATGGCTGTAGATGTGTGGTATTATTTCTGAGGACTCTGTTCCAGTGCTTTTCTTACAAAACACACAGCCCTGGGACCTGGAGGCTTGAAACCCTCCTCACATGAACTCTACATCCTCACATGAACTCCCACTGGCCTGTCCTAGGCCATGCGACAGAACCAGCATCAGCATCAAGGACCATGACCATGACAAGGAGCTTGTCCAGCTGCAGCAAGAGATACAGAAGGTTGGGACTTCATTGACTGGCAACAGTGGTGCTTCCAGGTGAGAGATATGAAGGGGCTTCTCTATGCTCAGGCTGTAAGGCAGGGATTTCAGTCACTGGGGATTGCTTTGTGCAGAGGCAGCTTAGTTCTGGAGGGATGCTGTCAGCTCACCTCCAAGGTTCCTACTTCCTGGAGGCAGAGCAGAAGTTGCAGGAGGCCCCAACCCCTTTTGCCTATGGGCAAACACGCTGTAAAGCAGAGAGAGCACCTTATTGCAGCTGTTGTCCTTCTGGGCTAAGAGACAAACAAGAGGGGCTTACAACCTGGTCTCTGGGATGCAGATGCCCCCAGCTCCTCTGTGGCTCTTTTGATGTCTCCTCAGTGTCCACACTGAGCTGGAGTGGGATCTCTCTGGAGGGAGCAGCTACTGGGATCTCTTTCCACAATAATTCCCAAAGATTTTACATCCCTATCTTGATGCCCTAGGGCCTCGAAGTGAGTATTGTTAGACTCCTTCTCACTTTCTACCCTGGAAAACATCTCCAGACATTGGATATTTTGTCTTCCACCTTAGTCCTTTTGACTGAAGCCCTCTTTTGATGTCTGTCTTGGTCCATCAATCTCTCTCAAAAGCTCTAGAAAGGGACCCTAATTCTTCATGCTCTGTTCCCTCTTCTATCTCCAGGCTCTGCCAAAGCTCAGACAGGTGCCCTTGTGTCCCAGATGTTACCATGTTGGAGGGATGTACCCCCTTCTTCCAGGTGGAAGGTAAGGATGAGGACAGCTCTGTGACAGGTTCAGGAATCAGCTTGGTGGTCAGAAGTAGGCACTAGCAATGTCTGCTTGTGTGTGTGTGTGTGTGTGTGTGTGTGTGTGTGTGTGTGTGTTCCTCCTTTTCCCTGTAGTACACTGGAGCTATTGCAGACTCAAAGGGAACAATCTCAACTTGTCACCTGACTTGCTAGATTGCTTCCTGGACATTTCCTCTGATAAAGTCTATTCCTCTAGCACTTCAGAGGTAAAAGGGATAGAGAGAAAAGGGTTAGCTTTTATTTAGTTTTCGATGTTGGGGAAAGCCTTATTCTTTGAATTGTTCTGAGACTTACTAAAGCAAGTAAACCCTTTACTGACATAGTTATTAAAGGTTGGTGTATTGGTTTTAAGGGAGAATGAGTCATGGAAGAAAATATGTTGGGAGTTTAGATTAAAAGGTGGTATGAAGTCTTTTTCCCTTCAAAAAATAAGATAAAATCTCTTATATTGGGCAAAGACTAAAAAATAATGGATAAAATTCATGGGCTCTCTTCATGACTAAAATCTTATTATTCCTTTCCTTTTTTCAACTCCTTATCTTAATGGAGGTTTAGAGGAGAGAACTGATGTTCCACAGTAGAAAGGAGCCCTTGTGGAAATGGAGCGGTAAGGGCAGGATGAAGGACTCAGAGAGTTGAGTTAGGAACATGGGTTTAAGAGTCTCCAATAGCATCTGTAAGTTTTCACACTTGAAAACAGAGGTAGGTAGAGGACGGGAGTGGGGAGTAAGTACCAGAGAAGAGTTTTCAGTAGGTAAGGAGACCAGCGCCAGCTTGGCTGGAATGGAATACTTCCTCCTTTACTTTCCTGGGGCTGTTCTGTGTCAGTTCAACCAGCTGCCTTTTTGTTTTCCCAAGGGATAGGATCTGTAATTGGAACTACAACATTCTTTCTAATTCAGGTAGCTTCCTTCTTCCTCTGGTTCAGTCAGAACCTACAAATCAGGAGTTTTTGTACTACTATTAGGTTTTTTCTTTTTTTTCTTTAAATCAAAGAATACTTTCTCTCCACATGGGAGTTTTGCTGGATTGGCCTTGTTCTTGGTCTACTGTTCTTCCTGATACTTTCTCTCCTTGGAGTTAGCAAAAGGTGTATAAACCCTAGACTTAACTTCCTCCCTTGCTGGTAGTATTTGTGAATAACGCTGACAAACAATGTAAGCTCAATGTCTGAATTACTTAAAGAAGTGATAATTTGGTTTTGGTGCAGCCTGAAGAAGAGTGAGGGTGGGAGTCAGAGACACCCTGAACTCTCAGGGTGGTTCTTGGATGTTATCTAGATGGACAGCCGTTCCTGTATGTGAACCATTCCCAAATGTGAGGATTAGTATTTAGGTCTATCTAGCTTTCCTTATCAGCAAGGAAAAGAAAACTCAAGAGGAGGGACTATTTTATTCATAAGAGTTTAAGCAGTCACCATGACCTCTATACTCTCCTTCCCAACCCTGCCCAGCTCTTTTATTTTTGTTGGTGTATCCTGAGTTTTGTCAGCATATAGTATATATTTCTTAAAGATAGTATATCTTTTTCTTTTAAAAACTAACACAAATATTTTGCAGAACTTTACAATAACTTTATAGTTAGTTATATATTTACACGATGGTGGGCATGATATTCTTGGTTGACTACTTAATAATCATTTACTTCCCCTCTTTCCTGCTCTCAGGGATCATCTGTCCATTATGGAGCTTAAAAGTGACAAATGCTTTCCTAGCTTGCCCTGTAGTTAGAGATTGCCATGTAACCTGAATCTGACCAATTACATACAAGGATGGCTGGCAATTACCTTTGTCTTTACAGAAACTATTGTACTAGTCCACTGAACCAAACTGACTGCAATCACATACTCCAGTCCCTGTGTGAAACTATATTAAAGCTCCCATTTTCACCGCTAGTTTTGGACAAGTATTCTGTGACTTACCACCTGATGGTCTTTTATATCATGACTTACCTACTTTTCAGCTCGATATTTTGCATTGTTGGTTGTTTGAAATATTTCAAGTACTTTTTTCAGGACGGTTGCAAGAGTGGTATGCAAGAATTTGAGGATGTATACCTGAGACCGGTTAGCCCTTACATATGAGTTACTTGTTTCAGTGTGGACATCTTGGTTCACATTTTCTCTAAGATTTCAATAAAAATTGTCTCATTATTTTCTGTCATCTAACATATTCATTGAGAAGCTCACGACTAGCTTCATTTTTCTTCTTTGTCTCCCCCCACCCCC
>NW_012115344.1:5754759-5795876 GCF_000951035.1 Colobus angolensis palliatus | reverse complement strand
TTCAGGATCTAGTATATATATTTTTTATACAGATATATATATATAGTAAATGAACATGCAAATGTTTTACAGAACTTTAAAATAACTTTATAGTTCATTATGTTTACATGATGGTGGGCATGACATTCTTGGATGGATATATAGTTAATTACATTATGTTTACATGATGGTGGGCATGACATTCTTGGATGATATAAAGTGATATTTCGATACATGTATATGATGTGTAATGATTAATTCAGGGTAATTAGTGTATCTATCACCTCTTATTTTGTGTTGGGAACTTTAAAAAATTCTGTCTTCTAGCTGTTTGTGTTTCTCAAATGTTTTATCTACTTTATTCACCCTTGTTCTATCTAGTTCTGAAAGATGATCTGCAGTTG
Source organism: Colobus angolensis palliatus (assembly GCF_000951035.1). Lineage (NCBI taxonomy): Eukaryota > Metazoa > Chordata > Mammalia > Primates > Cercopithecidae > Colobus > Colobus angolensis. The sequence goes on along the minus strand of NW_012115344.1, from coordinate 5,795,493 downwards.
GTTTTCTGTAATGGAATTTCATCTTTGCTGTTTCTGGTGCCATTGAAAATGCTACTATTGCTTTATTTGTTTTCTTTTTTGTTATTAGTGCACTTTTCTTCTCTGATCTTGTATATTGTCATTATCTCTTGTCTCATTAATTTGTTTTAATTTTCCTGTGGGTGATAGAGGTTATAGTTGAGTTCCCTGTGCTAGTTTGTAGGCTTCTCCTCATATGTTCATTACCGACTAGAATAGATCTGTACTTGCCTTCCATTTCCTCTAAGTAGAAAGTACTTGCATGGCTATTGTTGGACTCTTCTTTTAGATCTTAAGATGTTTAGCTGAATAAATTCAGTTAAAGTGCCAGTCATTCAGTTAAATTGCCAGTCGTATACCAGCCTCAGGGGGAGTAGGGAGGAAGATAAATATACCCACTAGAGAACTTGGTCTCAACAGATTGTTTGGTTTTTGAAATTACTTTCTTAGAACCATATTTCTTTCTTTTTTCAGTTTTTAATTTTTGTGGGTACATATTATGTGTATATATTTATGGGGTACATAAGATATTTTGATGCAGGCATGCAATGCATAATAATCACATCATGGAAAATAGGGTATCTATCCTCTCAAGCATTTATCCTTTGTGTTACAAACCATCCAATTATATTCTTATTATCATTTAAACTGTACAATTTATTCATTATTGACTATAGTCACCATGTTATGCGATCAAATACTTGGTCTTGTTCATTCTTTTAACTCTTTTTTTTGTACCCATTAACTGTCCCCACCTTCCTACCCCCAGCTCACTACTCTTTCCATCTCCTGGTAACCATCCTTTTACTTTTTATCTCCATGAATTCAAATGCTTTGATTTTCAGATCTCACAAATGAGTGAGAACACGAAGTGTTTATCTTTCTGTGTCTGGCTTATTTCACATAACATAATGATCTCCAGTTCCATCCATGTTGTTGCAAATGACAGGATCTCATTCTTTTTTTTTTGAGGTGGAGTCTCGCTCTGTCGCCCGGACTGGAGTGCAGTGGCCGGATCTCAGCTCACTGCAAGCTCCGCCTCCTGGGTACGCCATTCTCCTGCCTCAGCCTCCCGAGTAGCTGGGACTACAGGCGCCCGCCACCTCGCCCGGCTAGTTTTTGTATTTTTAGTAGAGATGGGGTTTCACCATGATAGTCAGGATGGTCTCGATCTCCTGACCTCGTGATCCGCCCGTCTCGGCCTCCCAAAGTGCTGGGATTACAGGCTTGAGCCACCGCGCCCGGCCGATCTCATTCTTTTTTATGACCGAATAGTACTCCATTGTATATAAGTACCATATTTTCTTTATCCATTCATCTGTTGATGGACAGTTAAGTTGCTTTCAAATCTTAGCTCTTATGAACAGTGCTGCAACAAGCATGGGAATGGAGATTTCTCTTTGATATACTGATTTCCTTTCTTTTATGTGTAAACCTAGCTGAATTGCTGATTGCTGAATCATAGTTCTATTTTTAGTTTTTTGAGAAACCTTCAAATTGTATTTCAAATTGTATTTCACAGTGGTTATACTAATTTACATTCCCATCAACAGTATAAGAGGGTTCCCTTTTCTTCACATCCGTGCCAGAGTTATTGCCTGTCTTTTGGATAAAAGCCATTTTAACTGGGGTGAGATGATAGTTCATTGCAGTTTTGATTTGCATTTCTCAATGATTATCCATGTTGAGCACTTTTTCATATGCCTGTTTGCCATTTGTATGTCTTCTTTTGAGACATGTTTATTCAAATCTTTTGCCCATTTTTGATCAGGCTAGATTAATCATGTTAGATTTTAGTCAAGTTAATAAGGTTAGATTTTTAATTAGGTTAGACTTGCCCATTTTTAATCAAGTTAGAAAATTAGATTTTTTCTATGGAGTTGTTTGAGCTCCTTGTTATTAATCCCTTGTCAGGTGCATAGTTTGCAAATATTTTCTCCCATTCTGTGAGTTGTCTCTTCCCTTTGATTGTATCCTTTACCGTGCAGAATATTTTTAACTTGATGTGATCCCATTTGTCCATTTTTGCTTTGATTGCCTGTGCTTGTGGTGTATACTTAAATTTTTCCCAGAGCCATGCCCTAGAGAGCTTCCCAAACGTTTTCCTGTAGTAGTTTCATAGTTGGAGGTCTTAGATTCAAGTGTCTCATCCATTTTGATTTGATTTTTGCATATGGCAAGAGACAGGGGTCTAGTTTCGTTCTCATGTGTATGGATAACCAGTTTTTCCAGCATCATTTATTGAAGAGACTGTCTTTTTCCCGGTGTACATTCTTGGCACCTTTGTCAAAAATGAGTTTACTGTAGGTGTGTGGATTTGTTTTGGGGTTCTCTGTTCTGTTCCATTGTTCTATGTGACTGTTTTTATGCCAGTACCATGCCATTTTGGTTACGAGAGCTCTGTAGTATAATTTAAACCAGGTAATGTGATTCCTCCAGTTTTGTTCTTTTTGCTTAGGATAGCTGTGGTTTTTCTGGGTGTTCTGGTTCCATATAAACTTTAGGATTTTTTTTTTCTATTTTTGTGAATAATGTCACTGGTATTTTGATAGGGCTTGCATTGAATCTGTAGAATTCTTTGGATAGTTAGGACATTTTGACAATATTGATTCTTCTGATCCATGAACATGGAATACCTTTCCATTTTGTTGTTTCCTCTTTGATTTCTTTCATGTTCTATAATTGTGATTATATTTGGTTAATTTCTAGGTATTTAATTTTATTTGTGACTATTGTAAATGGGATTACCTTTATGATTTCTTTTTTAGATTGTTCATTGCTGGCATATAGAATTGCTACTGATATTTGTATGTTGATTTCATATTTTGCAACTTTATTGAATTTAATAGTTATAATAGTTTCTTTTGGTGCAGTCTTTATGTTTTTTCAAATATAAGATTGTATCATCTGCAAACAATGATGATTTGACTTCTTTCTTTCCAACCTGGATGCACTTTATTTCTTTCTCTTGTCTGGTTACTCTAGCTAGGACTTCCAGTGCTATGTTGAATAATAGTGATGAAAGTGAGCATACTTGTCATGTTCCAGATCTTAGAGAAAAGGCTTTCTATTTTTCTCCATTCAGTGTGATACTATTTATAGGTCTATTATATATGGTTTTTATTATGTTGAGTTACTTTCCTTCTATACCTAGTTTTTTTGAGGGTTTTTTTTTTTTTTTTTTAGCATGAAGGGATGTTGAATTTTATCAAAGCCTTTTCAGCATTAATTAAAATGCTCATATGGTTTTTGTCTTTTATTCTGTTGATGTGATGTATCACGTTGATTTATTTATGTATGTTGAACCATCCTTGCATCCCTGGGATAAATCCCACTTGGTTGTAATGAATGATCTTTTCATTGTATTGTTGCAAATATTTTGTTGAGGATTTTTGCATCTATTTTCATCAGGGATATTGGACTGTAGTTTTCTTTTTTTTTTTTCCAATGTGTATTTGTCTGGTTTTGTATCAGGGTAATACTGGCCTTGTAGAATAAGTTTGAAAGTATTCCCTTCTCATCTACTTTTTGGGAGAGTTTGAGTAGGATTGATATTATTTTTTCTTTAAATGTTTGTTAGAATTTATCAGTGAAGGCATTGGGACCTGGGTTTTTCTTTGCTAAGAGATTTTTTTTTTAAGTCTTTTTTTTGTTTAATTTTTTTTTGTTTTTGAAATGGAGTCTGGTTTTGTTGCCCAGGCTGGAGTGCAGTGGTGCCATCTTGGCTCACTGCAAGCTACACCTCCCAGGTTCATGCCATTCTCCTGCCTCAGCCTCCCGAGTAGCTAGGACTACAGGTTCCTGCCACCACGCCCGGCTAATTTTTTGTATTTTTAGTAGAGACAGGGTTTCACTGTGTTAGCCAGGATGGTTTCAATCTCTTGACCTCATGATCTGCCCACCTTGGCCTCCCAATGTTAATAATTTTTAAATTTTTAAAAGGAGATTTATTATTATGGCTTCAATCTCACTACTTGTTATTGGTTCATTCTGTTTTTTTTCTTCTTATTATTATTTCTTCATGGTTTAATCTTGGTAGGTTGTATGTGTCAAGGAATTTATCTATTTCTTCTACATTTTCCAATTTATTGGCATATAGTTATTCATAGTAGCCACTAATGATCCTTGGAATTTCTATGGTATTGACTTAAATGTCTCCTTTTTCATCTCTGATTTTATTCACTTTGATTATCTGTTTTTTTCTTAGTCTGGCTAAAGGTTTGTCAATTTTATTTTTTTTAAAAATTGTGTTTCGTTAATCTTTTGTATTTTCTTCTTTTCAATTTTATTTATTTCTGCTCTGATCTTTATTATTTTCATTTTTATAACAATTTTATTGTGATAATGTATTATAAAATTCACCCTTTTCAATTGTATAATTTAGTGATTTTTAGCATATTCACAATGTTGTACAACCATCATTACTATCTAGTTCAAAGTCATTGTCATCACCCTAAAAAGAAACTCCATACCTATTGGTAGTTACTCTTCCTTTCTACCTCCTGCTCCAGACCCTGAAAACCATTTATACTTCTTCTTTTTTAGTTTAATTTGATTTTAATTTTAAGTTCCAGGATACAAGTGCAGGACATGCAGGTTTGTTACATAGGTAAACATGTGCCATCATGGTTTGCTGCACCTATCAACCCATCACCTAGTTGTTAAGCCTCGTATGCATTAGCTATTTATCCTGATGTTCTCCTTCCCCTGACCCACACCTCTCTGTCACAGGCCCCAGTGTATGTTGTTCCCCTCCTGGTGCCCATGTGTTTTCATTGTTCAGCTCCTGCTTGTAAGTTAGAATGTGCGGTGTTTGGTTTTCTGTTCCTGTGGTTAGTTTGCTGAGGATAATGACTTCCAGCTTCATCCATGTCCCTGCAAAGGACATTGATCCTTATTATTTTCTTTTACTAATTTTGGGTTTAGTTTGCTGTTGCTTTTCAAGTGCTTTAAGATGCATTGTTAGGTTGTTATTTGAAGTTTTTCTTTGCTTTTGATGTAGTAGCTATAAACTTCCCTCTTAGTATTGCTTTTGCAATATCCTATAGGTTTTGGTATGTGGTGTTTCCATAATTATTTGTTTCACAAAATTTATAAATTTTCTTCTTAATTTCTCCATTGACCCACTGCTTATTCAAGAGCATAGTGTTCAATTCCCATGTGTTTCTAGAGTTTCCAAAATTCCTCATGTTATTAACTTCTGTTTTTTTCTATTGTGGTCAAAGAAGATGCTGATATTATATCAGGAGTTTTATTTTTAATGTTTTTAAGACTTGTTGCATGACCTAACATATGGTTTATCTTTGAGAATGGTCCATGTGCTGAGGAAAAAAATGTAGATTCTGCAGTCGTTGGATGAAATGTTCTGTAAATCTCTATTAGGTCCGTTTGATCTGTAATACAGATAATTCTGATGTTTCTTTGTTGATTTTCTGTCTGAAATTTCAGACCAGTGCTGAAAGTGTGGTGTTGAAGTCTCTAGCTACTATCATATTAGGATCTCTTTTTTTTCTTTAGCGCTAATAATATTTGCTTTATATATCTGAGTGCTCCACTGTTGGCTGCACATATATTTATAATTCTTACATCCTGTTGCTCAACTGACCCCTTTATCATTATAAAGTGACCTTCTTTGTCTCTTCTTATAGATTTTGTCTTGAATTCTATTTTGTCTGATTTATGTATGGTGACTTCTGCTCTTTTTTGGTTCCCATTGACATGAAATACTATTTTCCATCCTTTTATTTTCAGTCTGTGTGTGTATAAGTGAAGGTGTGATTCTTGTAGGCAACAGATCATTCAGTCTCATCTTTTTATCCATTTAGTCACTCTGTATCTTTTTATTGGAGGGTTTAGTTCATTTACATTCAAGTTATTAAGAACTTACTCTTGCCATTTTGTCATTTGTTTTCTGGTTGTTTTGTGATCTTCTCTTCCTTCTTTTTTTTCTTCCTATCTTCCTCCCCTCTGACGATGTCCAGAAATGCTATCCAAGAGCCAAGGCCTGGAATAGGGGATCCCAAGAGTCTGCTTGGTGCTCCACCCAACTGTGGTCAAGCTAGTACCTAAGATGTAAGAAAAAGTTCTCTTTACATTTTCCTCTGCTTTTCTCAAGCAGAAGGAGTGTCTCGCTGTTGCCACCACACCTGATAATGTACTTGGGCACACCTGAATTCAGCATATCTAAGAGCCCAAGTACCATGGCATTACTACCTGGGTATTGCTAGTTATTCAGGGCCCAAAGGCACATTAGTTTGCAGGTGATGAAACCTTCCAGGACTGGGTCCTTGCCTTCAAGGCAGTGGGTTTCCTTCTGGCCCAGAGTATGTCTAGAAATGTTGTCTTGGAGCTAGGCCCTGGAGTAGGGTCTCACCCACTCTGCCCAGTGCCCTATCCTACTATGGCTGAGCTGGTATACAAGATGCAAAACAAAGTCCTTTTTACTCTTTACTCTTACGTTAAGCAGAAGGAAGGTGTTACTGTCATTCCCACAAGCTGCACTGTTTGGGGCTGAGGGAAGGGTGGTGCAAGCACTCCTTAGCTGTCCTGGCTGGTGTCTCCCTAAGTCATGTGCCACACTAATACGATAGTGGGCTCTGAGCCCAGCCTAGCACCAAGAGTTACCTAGGAATTGCAGTCCTTGGGTCTTAGACTGCCTTGCAAGTTTACCTAAAATCCCGGAGCACTTTGGCCCACAGTGGTGAGACTTGCCAAGTAACTCAAGTTTTGACTGTTAGTATAGACAATTTCCCTCTGACTGGGTCTGGTCCACATGCTGCCTCCATGTGCAGGCACTGGCTAAGCCCAGCATCGCTTTACTCTCCACTGTGATAGTGCAGCATTGAGTTAAATATAAAGTCACCCTGTTGCTGCACTCTCCCTCCTCAAAGTACAAGGATTATCTCCCCATACTATACAACTGCTGATAGGAAATGGGACATGTATGGCCTTAGGGACTCAAGACTGTCTCTCCTACTCTCTTCATAGGACACTCCACAAATTTGTGTGTCATCCTTGCAGAAGAGCCATTCTAATTTCTGTATCATTCCAATTTTAGTGTTATGTGCTACGCTAATATGTATTAGCGATCATATTTATTATAGTCTGGGTAGATAATGTCACCAGGGCCAGTCCTGCAATGTTGGTAGGAAAGTAGAGTGCTCTTACATTCTAGGAGAGTGTACTTCCAGTAGGGACCAGTTTGCCACAGAAATCATAAGCCAGATCAGAAAACATTTTATTGTAGATTTTCCATTCGGTGTGGCCAGGATTCTTAATAAGGTGGCATAGCCCTTGTATATTCTGGTGATAGAATACCACGTTGAGTGGTACAAACCTCATCTCTACCCCTGTTCCCTCTACTTTAGAGGTGTGTGTGTGTGTTTTGTTGTTGTTCTTTCCCATATTCCTTGACTACTTTGGGGGAAGGAGTATCATGGCTATGTTTAGTTCCTCCAAACTAATCTCATTTGCATTATTCCTAAGTGAAAGTCTCCTCAGGCTTTTACTATGCCTTGTTGAGGAGGCATCCACATGGTGTGAATTATCTGGTGGACTGATGTCTTTCTTTCTTTCTTTCTTTTGTATCTTTCTGTGTAGAAGAGCTGGAAAACAGAACACTAATTCCTTGCATCTCTAAGATAGGGGACTAAATGTGATTCACGTTCACTATTCAAATGCACTTGCATAAGATTTGAAAGAAAGAAGTGAGGTTCAGGCCATTCTTCTGGTTCTGCTGGCAAATGCTATCCTGAATACCCAATTTGGTGGTTGTGTCCTGATCATGGGGTGGTGGCTGTCAAGTTTTGCAGGTAGGTTTTTTGATTATAGAGCAGCGATTTTATTCATAGCTCAGTGTGATTTTCAGTCATATCTGAAAACTTAGTTTGGCGTTTGTTTATTCAGCTTCCTAATGACTGTAAAATAAGTTTCTGCTTAACTAGAATAGATATATTATTTACCACTGGACTTCAACCAATGTGAACTTTGCATAATTTTCTCTATTCTCATTTTTTCTCTGGGGTTTGGCTTAGGAAATCTTAGGAAGTTTCTAGCAAGGATTTTGGATATCTGCTACCATACCACCATCTTTTCTGGAGGTCTGTTTATAAACAGTTTCAGGTAATGAAATTTCAGACATTTGTGTAATCAAAGCTTTGTTTTCCTTGCATTATTGTTTTGGGAGTTTACTTTTAAGAAGATTGGTTTCTTGACGATTTTATAGACACCCTACTATTTTCAAAGACTTGTTGGTAATATAAATCCCAGTGATTTTACTATAAACCAGAAACTAGCTTCTTTATGAATCATTTTCTGTTGGTTGGTTTGTTGCTGTTGTTGCTTGTTTGTTTTATTGCTGTTTACCATCTTGCCCTCATGAAGCTCAGGGTAATGAAAGGGTCTGAAGTAAGCAGACTGATAAAGCTGACATGTGCTTTCTCTGTTCCCTGTATTTGTATCTATTAGATCTTAACTGAGAATGTAAGAGAGGTAGGAGTAAAGACTTCCTGTAGAATAACTAAGCTGATTGTGGAAGAAACTGTAGACTTTAGTGTTAAAAGAGGAAGTGACTGTGAGTGCTCTAGGTAGACAGAGCAATATTTGACAAGTGCAGTGACTTGGAAGTGAGAATAAACATGGTGGCCTCTGCAAACTGTCAGCAAGTATTAGAGCCAGAGTGAGTGTGGTGGTCTAACACTGAAAAAAAGATTAGTGCATTCCTGGTGGCCAAATGAGAAAAAGATCAGGACATTTTACTTCTCTAATCCTAATAGATCCCACAGTCCCATGTAGCCCAGTTTCTTTATGGAGGGGGCCTCTAAAAAAGCCAAGTCTGAGTAATCAAAAAATCATCAAGCAACTCTAATCTTAATTGTACTTTTCAAAAAATATAAAAATCATCACTTTCCTCTATCCAATTTCTATTTTCTATTCCTCCTATTTTCTAACACCTAAAAACTACCTCTGTAAACTCTTAATCCTTCAGTATTTTCTTGACATCCAGCTCATCTTTTCCCTTTTCCCTCTCTTTCCTTTTAACTTATCTATCTCTTTACTAAGTTTGCTTAATGTCTCCAAGTCTGTCTCATTCTCTGGTCATGTATTTGTCTAACCTCCTGATAACTACATCCTAAAAGATCCAGAATAGGTCTAGAGGTAGAACTTTCTTGAGAGAGCAGGAAAGAAAGACAGGAGCTCTGTATACTTTTATAAATGCAGTGGCCAAGTACACTTAGAAACTTGGACTTAATTTTGGATCTAGTTGCAGTCACGGGACGATTTTTGGCCAGGGAGTGATATAGTAAGATTTGCATGTTAGAATATTTCCTTTTATGCAGTTGCAGAGAATAAACAAATAATTACTTCAGTTACATGAACATAGTAGTGCTGAGCATTTATTAAATTTATGTATATAATGACTATCATAGGCAATAAACGAACTTATAATTACAAGTAACTTTAAACAACTGAGCTAAATGTAAACAGAAAATCAGGATCGAAGAAAAAAGGTCTGCAAAAATGAGTGTCATGATAGTTTCTTTTATTCAGCTCCAAACTTACCTCAGAGTTGCTGTTGGAGCAGTGAGTAAACCAGCTTACTAATTTACAGCAATTGTGGTAGTCGACTTCAAAAGTGATTTCTTGGGAGTGTGCTTTGAGAAGTTGAGGACCACACAATAAAATGTAAATTTAATGTTAGAGACCATAAGGACTGAGTATACTGCTTTCTAGAATGTAAGAGTCAGGAACATGAATAAATAGATTCCTAGAGCATAAATGGTTAATATGTCTATCAACTGTCTGGTATCTGTTATTTTTCTCAGATTTGATAAGTGCTACACTAATAGTATTTTAGTCTGGAAGAATTTTAAAGCAGATGTGTTTTATTCATTCTTGACATAGAAAAACAAATCTCTGTAGGGCGCCTGGGAAAGTCTGATTCTAAGTATCATGCTGTCTGGACATGCCTATGCCATAATATGCATTCTCACATAACCGGTTTGTGATGTGGTATGATCTTATGGTGACTAATTGAATTTTGAGAAAGTTTGCCAATGACAATGATTTTAGGGTATGTTGACCCTTTCTTTTCTGCAGGAGACTGAGACATCTTGAGGCTCCTTCTGATTTGTAATGGGGGACTTAGTAAGATACAACATAAAGACATCCTCTAAGGGATGGCCCCTAGCCAACAGGTCTTGTGTGCATTACTTATGACATGTAGGAAGTATCTGTAGATAGTCAGCACATAGGCAATAGTTCTCTTTATTTTCTCTGCAAGAGACTAGCTATCAGGCACCAGACAATGTTCGTGTTGTCATCAGGTGTGATTGCCAGGATGAACATAAAACAACAAACATATCTAAGCCACCAGTGGAGCTGCTTTTCCACTTTCCTTTCCCATTGGGTGTGGCTTTGTGATTCTACTAAGATCAAGAGAGAGGAAAAGAGAGTTTGGCAGTTTGGAAGAGCTGCATAGAAGACGTGATACTTGAAAGAAAGATAGTTAGGTTTAGTGAAGTAGGAAAATAATCAAGGCAAAAAGAGAAACAGGAACAAAAGTTGAGCTGTATGATAATGAGATGCCCATGAGCAGAGGGAGTTCATGCTCAGTGAGGACAAGAAGATGCTCAACCAAATGAATCTAACTTGCTCTTTATTTGAAAGTCACTGGGGATACACAATCTTCATAGTATCAAGTAAAGGATGGCCTGTTTAGCTTGTGAATGATGACAAAATTTAGTGATTCAGAAAACAATGACCTGTTTCACATTTATTCATTAGGCTGAATTTTGTGTTCTATTTTTATATTCAAACTCTATACCTGTTCCCCTTCTCACTGTACTACAATGCTGAAATGTATTTATTTTAATCTATAGGTTAACATTCAGAATCAACTAATCAGGAATTTCTTCAGTTTTATGCATGAAGGGTATGTTTCACAAGTATAAAAAGAAAAAATTTAAAAATGTTTGATATAAGAAAATATCTGGCTGTTTGGGTCCTTTCTTTTGAGAATGGGAGTATTCTAGAAACAATTTTACCTGTACCTTAGGATTGCAAATGGAAATCCTTGATATTTACATTTTAGTGTCTTTTTAATGCTTACTATGAATTCTATATCATCAGATGTGTGGTGGCAAAGGTATAATTTTTCTGAAAAATTATATTATTTAGCAAGAATATTTGCATGCAAAGCATCTTATTTTTTTCTGAATGTCATGCTTTTCCTGGAAACCATTAATTTTCTTTCAGTATTTTTCTATTTTCTACAGTCTGTTGATAGTGGTGGGAAACTTGAACTTGAAACACTGTTTAGCCATGTAGATCTTGAAATTAGTGTGTCTTTCTCAATGAGGGAGAGCATTTGAATTGGTAATTAGTGTTGATTCAGGATAGAAATACTGAAGCAACATTTTGCTGTGCAATGACATAAAAATTTCAAAATGAAAATTATAAGGAGGTTGCCAAAAAAAAAAGATGTCTTGAAGTTCAAACCCTCTAGAAAAATTTGCTAAAACTAGCAGTGATTTTCCACAGGTCTAGTAATGACTCTGAGTTAAGCTTTTAACTAAAAAAAAAAAGCATTTTTTTTTCATTTCACTGGCAAAGTTAAACAAAATCAACTATAAAGGAAACAAAATGAAAAAAGTTAAACAATCTTTTAAAGTTCTACAGATGATCCTAATGTCCTGCCACGGTTGAGAAATCCTGCTTTGTTCTTGATGGATGGCCTTTTCCTTGGCTCACTTAGCCTGAATTTCTGAAAGTAAAATATTTCTTAATTTCATATTAAGTCAATAGTACGAACTCTTCACCTAGGAAACAGACATTCTTAGGTACTATTACCTTGATTATTCTATTCTTCTCTAGCAATTTTCTGTGATTTACCCCACCCCTTTTATAAATCATCATCTATTTTTTCTACTACCATCTCTTCCTGAATCTCTTCACTCTGTAACTTTATCATTTTGCAGCTGTTATTTTTCTCACCTGAAATTGCTCTTCCCCTTTTTCTTACCATACTTTACTTTTGGCCTCTCTGTCTACTTGGATTGTTGGTTAAGCAACCCTGTTCCCTCACGATTTCACAGGCTGGTTCTGCCTAGTCATTCAAACAATTTGAGATGTTGTCTGAGATCATGAAAGCTTGGTCCTCCTTAGAGAAACTTCCATTCTATTCATCTGGCCAAACTCCTTTCTACATGTAAAATGCAGTATGAGTTTTGCCTCCTGATGAAAAGTAGAGAAAGGTACCCATGGATCATGAATTTTTGGCATGATAAAATCACCAGTTACTCACCCCGTATCAAATGAAGACCAACCTATCAAAGACACATTTCTAGAGATTATGGCTTTGTTTTGAAACCTTTTCAGTGATATCCCATGATGATTTTAGAAATTTTCTGTGAAGACAAAAGAGTCATTTTGTAAATATCCCTTCAATATTTAAATAATCATATAAACTTTCTGAAAGCTTCTTGAAGGATGAACATTAAAGTTGAAGGGCTTGAAAACTGTATTATATTTTCTTCAGTGAATTTTGCATAGGATTTGGTTCTATGGGCTTTTCTTTCGCCATATCTAAGCCACTCTGACAATGAGTTGAAGGGGACTAACATCATGTAAAAACAAACAAAATCAATGTGTAAGCATAGAGCTGGGCCATTGGCTTAACTGTAGCACCTGTGAGAAGGTCTTGAGGTTATTAATAGAGAACATCAGCAATCAGTTAAGAATAGGACTTGGATTTGAAAAAACACAATAGAAAATTGCATCAATAAAGATGTAATACAAAAATGAAGCGGGCAATAGTTTTTCTTTCCTTAGTTTTTGTTGAACTTCATTTAAAGTATCGTTTTTACTTCTTCAGAGCATGAGTTTAGAAAAAGACATAGACATCTCAGGAATTCAGTGGGGAGAAACCAAGAGGGTACGGAGATCTGCGTGGGGAATAGTTAAACAAATGAGGCATTGACCTGCAAGAGTGAACTAACTGGAGCATCCAGTCACCATTTTCAAATACTTGAGAGGCTCTTATGTGAAAGGTACACACAACTTGTTCTGTAAATACTAGTGAGGGAGAGGCTTGGGACACAGGGTATGTTTATAAGGATGTAGAACTCCCAAATTCATGATATAAAATTTTTGGTTTTTGAGAAAACTTATCTATGATATTCCAGGATTTATAACACTTTCCTACATGTAAATTTCCTAGTGTGTTGTCTCTTCCCTTTAATTTATAATTTAATAAGTTGACCTAATTTATTCTACAGAACAAGTTCCATAATATTATATTATTGACCTTTTCTTGGACTTAAGTTTCCTCATCTTATTACATACTATTCCCTATGTAAATGTAATCATTGTCCAGCAGAACAAAAAAAAGTGTTAAATATTTTACATGTACCGAGTTTAAGGGGGTGGAAAAAATGATTTTAACTAAGGTAAGTTGTTTAGGGAAGGCAGGAGAATGACTAGGTTCATTGATTTTCCAATATCATAACTTTATCTGTACATATGATAATTTTAATGGATTATGTCTACCTATCCAAATTCACAGCTGAGAAAATATTTCAGATTAATATCAGATATTATTCAGGGCAATTGGACAGAAGCACAGTTATTCTTCTTGATGAAAAAAATGAATTTAAGGGGGCCTCTTCTCTTGGAAGTTTATTCGTTTTCTATTCAGTGTGAATTAATCAGAATAAAACTTTAAAAAACCTGAAAACAATGTTTAAACTCTTTTAAAATATATATTTGATTTTTAAAACTTCACAAATGGGTAAATATTTTCAATTTTTAATTTTTTTTTTGAGATGGAGTTTCGCTCTTTTGCCCAGGCTGGAGTGCAGCGGTGGGATCTTGACTCACCGCAACCTCTGCCCCCTGGGTTCAAGTGATTCTCCTGCCCCAGCCTTTTGACTACCTGGGATTATAGGCACCTGCCACCATGCCTAGCTAATTTTTGTATTTTTAGTAGAGACAAGGTTTTGCCATGTTGCCCAGGCTGGTCTCAAACTCATGACCTCAGGTGATCCACCTGCCTCGGCCTCCAACGTACTGGGATTACAGGTGTGAGCAACCTCACATGGCCTATTTTTATTTTCTTAACATTTATTTTAAGTTCAGGGGTACATGTGCAGGTTTGTTATGTAGGTAAACTTATACTTGTTAACTTTGAGGAACTCCATACTGTTTTCCATAATGGCTATACTAATTTACATTCCCACCAACAGTGTACAAAGTTTCCTCTTCTACTGACACCCTGCATGGTCTGTATTCTTTGAATGGAGACCAGGGAACAGGAACTAGTCTGCAGTGAGCAGGGTGTGAGGCCAAGGCACAAATCACGTGTGTGTTTATATCTATATAACAAGAAAATATGCTGCAGGTGGTTTTAGCTTGTCTAGTCTCTTTCTTCACACTTGAAAAACCAGTCCTAGAGTACTTTGGGGAAGAAGCCCAGAGTGGCAATTAATGTTATTCACCCTCCTCCCACTCTGTAAATATGGGTTTTTCCCATGGTTTAGCAGAGGCTGTTTATTATTTTATTCCTGTACTTTCTCCCTCACTGATCTCCTGCACTCCTATGTCCCCATGAATGTGCACAGCCATGTGTTAGTCCAGTAATTGCTGTGCCTTTGAAGCATCTTTTCTTCTCCTCCCTAAATTAAATCTGTCAATTGTGAACCAGTAAACCAGTTTTCTCAAGAATTTCCAGTGGTTTCTTATAAAATTAGGCCACCAGTACTTTCACTCTTTATCAATCAAAAGGAGGAAATTCAAGCGAAGTCAAGGTGCATGTGTTAGTGAAAACTGAACTTGGGGTTGAATGTCAGGTTCTTGTTTCAGCTCTGCCTTTAACAAGCTGAGTGGTGTTGTGCAAGTTAGTTTCCTTATTACTAGCATGGAGGGGTGGGACTAGAAGACGTCTAGTTTCCTCTCAGCTCAATGAAAGCAAAGAACGCTTTCTTCTTAAGTTTTATTAGTGTTTCCTAGTATTTAACCTTCTATGGATCCACTGCCTGATACACTGGGAGGAAGTACATAAATAGATTTAAAAGTTTCACTTATAAGGCAGGTAATTAGATTTTATCCAATTGCTTACAGCATGCTGGGTATTGAGGGGAAAGTTAACTAGTTTTATCAGCCCCTGGTTTGAGTAAGTAGTAGTCAGTGTCTTGAGGAGTTGGGACTAGAAGAAAGAGAGGAGATTTGTTAAAAAAATAAAGGTGGGCTGCTGTGTACCTAAGCAAGGACATCAACCTTCAGTTATCAAATAATCATAATTCACAGAATGGCTTTGAGAAAATCTAAACATAACAATTAAAAATTTCAAACTGAAATTTGAAGAAATCTGGAAATTTATCCTTCTGTCTCTGGAAGATTTTATATTTCCATTTTAGCACTTGAAACTCCAGCTCCTGCTGAATGCTTCTGGTTTTAGAGAGTTCACAGTATTCTAAGTCCAACTGTTTTGTTTCCAGTGTTGCTATTCTTTACGTGGGTACTGTGTTTTCCAGAGAGTGGAAAAGCACTTTGATTATACGCAGTACTCATGTGTGTGTGATGGGAAAAGATAGTCACTCTATTTTCTTTTTTAGGGGAAGATTAACATTCAGCTAAAGGATACTCTGGATGGTCATTCTACTTGTGCATCTGACAGGTAAGAAAGAGACTATGAGATTACAATATATTACTACTAATTATTTCTCTTATTTTCAACCTTGAAATGAGCTATTTTATGATAAACCCTTGTCTCCAGAAACCTGGAAGTTTCAAGAGCTCTAAAACAATCATTCATAGCAGACTTCTTTACCATGAGGCTATTCCTGTGTTCATGTTAAGACCACATATCATTTTCTGAGGAACATGGCTCAAAAGAATTAATTTCAAGAATAAGTAACACTGTCTAACATTCTGGCTGTAGAAGTGTTTTCTCTTCCTATATCATGTTTTCCACTTGCAAGAAAAATTTTTAATGAAAAACACTTTGGCAGCAAAAAGAAAAAAGCTGGAGGCATCGTATTACTTGCCTTCAAAATAGTATAGTAATCGAAACAGCATGGTACTGGCATAGAAACAGACACGTGAACCAATGGAACAGAGTAGAGAGCCCAGAAATAAATCCACATATATATGGCCGTTTGATTTTTGACAAAGATGCTAAGAAAATGCAGTGGGAAAAGGACAGTCTCTTCAATAGATAGTGTTGATAAAACTGTATAGCCACACACAGAATAAAAATGGCCCCTTATATCACCATATACAAAAATCAACTCAAAATGGGTTAAAGATTTAGATGTAAGATTTGAACACATAATAATACTAACAGAACATATAGGGGAAAACTCTGTGACATTGGCCTGGGTCATGATTTCTTAAATATGACCCAAAAGCATAGGCAAGGAAAGCAATAATAGACAAATGGGATTATACCAAACTAAAAGGCTTCTGCATTGCTAAGGAAACAACAGAGGGAAGAGAAAATCAATGAAATAGGAGAAAATATTTGCAAGTATTACATTTTATAAGGGATTAATATCCAGAATATGTAAGGAACTCAAATAAAAAAGCATAAAAACATTGCATAAAAACAAATTACCTAGTTAATAAGTAGAGGACCTGACTGGACACTTCTCAAGAGAAGACATACAGATGGCCAAAAGGCATATGAAAAATATTCAGTATCACTAATCATCAGGGAAATGCAAATTAAAACCAGAATGAGCTATCACCTCACACCTGCTAGAATGGCTATTACCAAAAAGACAAAAGATAGTTGTTGGTGAAGATATGGAGAGAAAGGAAACTTTGTACATTGTTGGTGGGAATGTAAATTAGTATAGCCATTATGGAAAACAGTATGGAGGTTCCTCAAAGTTTAAAAATAGGGGAGGAGGTTTAAAATGGCTGACTAGAAAGATTTCATGCCTGCCTCCTCCACTTAGAAGAACCAGAATAGTGCACAGACAGTCATAATTTGAATATATTATCCAAGAGAGAATGCTGGAATGCAACAGGGAAAGGACAGGAAACATGAAAAGCAGGAAAGAGGAAGGAAAAGTGGCAGCCTGCCTGGCTGGAATTGGCTGGGAGCGAGAAGTAACTTTGCAACCTGGGGAATGGGTGAGTGAGTGAGAGATTTTCAGTGGCCTACATCCCTACCATGGAATCGTGCAATTCTGGCCATAGGAGAACACCTTGACCCACCCAAATCCTGAGACTAACATACAGAGCTTCTAGAAGATGATGGGACAGAACTGCTTCAGGGAGGGGGCTCACACTGGTCCCATACCCTTTCTGAGACCCAAGCTGCTACAGTTAAGACTCCATTTCCAAACCTAGCAAACTACATGCTGTCCTGGAGCTCAGTGGTACCAGGACTGAGGAATTATGGAAACTTGGGCTCCCACTGCTAGGACAGTGGAGCAAGCTGAGAGCACTCCTGCAGTCAGCCAGGGCTAAGAAGCAAGTGAGGCATGAGCTGCAGTGGCCAATTTTAGGAAGCAAGTGATGCTGGGATCTGAGATGGAGATGCAAGTGAGGTGCAAGCTGCTGCTAGAACTTGGTCACAAGCTGGGTGGGTGCTCCTGCAGCCAAGGTGGGGTGCAATCTATGTGTGCCAACTGCTGCCACCAAGACATGTGGGACAAGCCCTGCTGGGTCTGGGGTGTGAAAGGAATGTGCATTTCCTACTTGCCAGCCCAGTCTGTGGGCATTAAGGATGGCTTCACGCTCTCCAAGGATAAGACATCAGCACGGCTGCTATGGCCCCTCACCCAAGCTCTCTGCCTGGGACCTGAGGGTTGCTGTGTCTTCACCAGCTGCAGCTGGTAGCTGTTCTCACAACTGGAGAGCTTAAGCACAAGATGTCTTGGCCCAGCTTTGCTCCCCCTCGAAGACGGAGCACATAGATCTTCAAATCAATTCACCATGACAGGCACCTGAGCACTCTGCTGGGAGCCCGAGTTTGGGCCTAACCTCCTGGCTGCTAACATCTCAGCTGGCACTTACCTGCAAGTGCTAACTGTGAGGTTGGAGACTGGCCCACCCAGTCCATCACAGCCACCACCAGTGTCAACACATACCACTTGGGACCTAGAGAATTGTCTCACCACTGCAACTGTCATTGCCCATGCCATGCCAGCCTCCCAGGCATAAGAACCCACCTACCCACCCCATCCACTGCTGCCGTTTTCTGTATCTGAGCACTAGGGGTCCAAGAATCAGCTTGCCAGTAACCACCAGCATAGGTTCCAGCTTATGCTGCCCTGGGGCACAAAGATAGGCATACTCAGCCTATTGCTGCCACCAGTCAGGGCTGAAGACTGAATTACTCAGCATCCTAGTTCTGAGCACAACTTCACCACAGCCTCCAATGATAACCATACCTAACCTACCAAGGAAATCACGTACATCAATAATGCTGTTTCCAGCTAAAGAAATCATATAGAGACTACTGAATGCACCAAAATCAAAACCTGAGTATCCTAGCCAATCAACACCATACTACATCTTTAGAAATAAAGTCCTCCCCTAAAAAAGGATATTGAAAAATAGGAAAAAGTAACAGTTACACTAGATGTGCAGAAATCAATGTTAAGGACACAGAAAACATGGAAAAGCAAGAAAATATGATGCTCCCAAAGGAAAATAATTACTTAGCAATGGATCTTAATCAAAAAGTAGTTTTGGAAATCAAGACAAAGAATACAAATGATTGATTTTAAAGAAGCTCAGTGAGATACAAAAGAATTCTGAAAAACAATACAAAAAACAACCAGGGAAAAAAATCAGGATATGAATGAGAAATTTACCAAAGAGATGAAAACTCACAGAAGTGTAAAACTCACTAGTAAAGCAATTACATAGAGGAAGAAGAGAAAGCACTCAAATGGTACCACTGCAGAATTCCATCAAATGACAATAACAATAAGAGAAAAAGAAAGGAACAAAGAACATATAAAACAACCAGAAAACCATTAACAGTATGACATGAACAAAGCCTCATATGCCAATTATAACCTTGAACATAAATGATCCACTTAAGATATAGAATGGCTGAACGGACAAAAAATTGCAATTTTATGCTGTTTGCAAAAAATTCACCAGTAAAGGCATATGTATTTGGCAAGTAAACGGATGGGAAAAGGTATTTCTTATAAATGGAAGTGAGCAGGAGTAGCTACAGTTACACCAGATAAAACATACATTAAGTCAAGAACAATAAAAGATAAAGAAGATCATTATATAATAAAGGCATCAATTCAGCAAGAGGGTATAATCCTAAATATATATGCACCCCACCCTGAACAACCAGATTCATAAGGCAAATATTACTAGATTTAAAGAGAGTTAGATTGTAATAGAATAGTAGGAGACTTCAACACCCCTCTGACAGCACTAGACAGATCATTGAAACAGGAAATTAAGAAACACTGGATTTAAATGGAACTTCAAAGCAAACGGATCTAATGTATAACAAATATTCTATCCAACAACTATAGAAATACATTCTCCACATCAGCACATGGACCATTTTTCAGGATAGATCATATATAAGACCATAAAACAAGTCTCCACACATACAAAAATTTAAATTATATCAAGTATTTTTTCAGACTACAGTGGAATAAAACTAGAAATCCATACCAACAGGAACTTTGGAAATGATACAAATACATGAAAATTAGCTAACATGCTCCTAAGTGAACTTGGGTCAATGAAGAAATTAAGATGGAAATAAAGTTTCTTGCAACAAATGAAAATGGAAACACATCATATCAAAACCCATGGAATACAGCAAAAACAGTGCTAAGAGGGAAATTTATAGCAGTAAAGGCCTACATTAAAAAAGATTACAAATTAACAATCTAACAATGCACTTCAAGATATTAGAAAATCAAGAACAAATCAAACTCCAAATTAGCAGAAGAAATAATAAAAATCAGAGGAGTTCTAAATGAAATACACTAAAAAAATACAAAGGATCAACAAAATAAAAAGTTGGTTCTTTAAAAAGCTAAACAAAATTGATAAACAACTACCCAGACTAACCAAAAAGAGAGGAGACCCAAAAAATTAAATCAGAGAAGAAAAAGGAGACACTACAACCAATACTATAGAAATTTAAAAAAAAAAACATAATTATGAACAATTATATGCTAACAAACTGGAAAACCTAGAGGAAATAGATAAATTCCTGGAAACATAGAATCTACCAAGACTGAATTAGAAAGAAATAGAAAATCTGAACAGACCAATAATGAGTAGTGATATTGAATCAGTAATAAAAAGTCTCCCAACAAAGAAAAGCCCAGGACCAGATGAAGTCACAGCTAAATTCCAGCAAATTTACACAGAGTAACTAATACCAATCCTGAAATTATTCCAAAAATATGGAAGATGAAGGAATTATTTATAACTCATTCTATGAGACCAGCATTATCTAATACCAAAGCCAGATGAAGACACACAGAAAAAAACAAAAATCTCAAAAAACAAAAAAAGCTCACTACCGACCAATATTCCTAATGAATCTAGATGCAAAAATCTTCATCAAAATGTTAGCAAACAAAATCCAACAGCATATAAAAAAGATAATATGCCATGGTTAAGTGGAATTTATACCAGGGATGCAAGGATGGTTCCACAGGTGCAAATCAAAAAATGTGATACAACAGAATGAAACAAGTACTGTATGATCATCTCAACAGAAACAGGGCATTTGATAAAATTTAACACCTTTTCATGTAAAACCTTTCAACAAACTGGAAGGAACATTACTCAAAATAAAAAAGGCCACATACTACACATCTTCCACTAACATTATAGTGAATGGGAAAAAGGTGAAAGCCTTTTCTCTTAGCATTGGAACAAGATAAGGATGCCCACTTTTACCACTCCTATTCAACATAGTACTGGAAGTTCTAGCCTGAGCAATCAGTTAAGGAAAGAAATAAAAGGTATCAAAACGCAAAAAGAGAAAGTCAAATTGTCCTTCTTTGCTGATAATATGATCATATATCTAGAAAAATCTAAAGACTCCACCAAAAAACTTTCATATTTAATAAATGAGTTTAGAGAGCTTGCAAGATACAAAATCAATGTATAAAATGCAGTCGAATTTCTGTGCACGAGTGGTGATCTAGTTAAGAAAGATATCAAGAAAGCAATTGCATTTAAGACAGCTACAGGCCGGGCGCGGTGGCTCAAGCCTGTAATCCCAGCACTTTGGGAGGCCGAGACGGGCGGATCACAAGGTCAGGAGAGCGAGACCATCCTGGCTAACACGGTGAAACCCCGTCTCTACTAAAAATACAAAAAATTAGCCAGGCGAGGTGGCGGGCGCCTGTAGTCCCAGCTACTCGGGAGGCTGAGGCAGGAGAATGGCGTGAACCCGAGAGGCGGAGCTTGCAGTGAGCTGAGATCCGGCCACTGCACTCCAGCCTGGGCGACAGAGCGAGACTCCGTCTCAGGAAAAAAAAAAAAAAAAAAAAAGACAGCTACAAAAAATGAAATAGTATAACTTTAACCAAGGAGGTGAAAGCTTTCTACAAAAAAAAAAAAAAAAAAAAACCTACAAAAATCACTATTAGAAGAAGTTGAAATATTCATCAACAAATGGGAAAACATCTTATGTTTGTGGATCTGAGGAATCAATATTGTTAGAATAACCATATTGCCAAAAGCAATCTACAGATTCAATGCTATTCCAATCAAACTGCAATGTTATTCTTCACAACACTGAAGAAACAATTCTAAAATTCTTATGAAACCACAACAAAGCACACATAGTCAAAGCAATCCTAAGCAATAAGAATGAAGTTGAAAGTATCAAATTACCTGACTTCAAAATATGTTGCAAGACTATAGTAACCAAAAATAATATGCTACTGGTATAAAAATAGACATATAGACCAATGGAACAGAATGGAAAACCCAGAAATAAACCCACATATTTACAGCCAATTGATCTTTGACAAAGCCAACAAGAATTTATGTTGGGGAAAAGCACCCTCTTGAATAAATTGTGTTGGGAAAATTTAATACTTACATGCCAAAAGATGAAACTGTACACCTGTCTCTCACTGTATAAAAAAGTACAAATCAAAATGGATTAAATACTTACACATAAGACCCTAAACTATAAAAATACTAGAAGATAACCTGGGGAAAACACTCCTGTACATTGGTCTAGGCAAAAACTTAAGACTGAGTCCTCAAACGCACAGATAACAACACCAAAAATAGACAAATGGACATTAAAGTCCTCTGCCTCTCAAAGGAAAACAATCAGCAGAGTGAAGAGCCAACCTGTTGAATGGGAGAGAATATTTCCAAACTATTCATCTGATAGATGACTAATACCCAGAATATAGAAGGAGCTCAAACAACTCAACAGGATTTAAAACAAATACTCCCATGAAAAAGGCAGAAGTCATGAATACAGGTTTCTTGAAATAAGACACACAAATAGTCAACAGGCTTATGAAAACATGCTGAACATCATGAACCAACAGAGAAATGCAAATCAAATCCACGATGAGACATTATCTTAGGCCAATCAGAATGGCTATCATGTAAAAGTCAAAATATAACACATGTTCACAAAGTTGCAAAGAAAAGGCAACTCTTATACACTGTAAGAATGTAAATTACTACAGTCACAATGAAAAACAGTATGCAGATTTCCCCAACACTAAAAGTAAAACTACTGGGCAATCCAGCAATTCCACTGTTGAGTATCTACCTAAAGAAAAAGAAATCAGTACATAAAAGAGATACCTGCACTGAATGTTTCTTGCAGCACTATTCACAATAGCAAAGAAATGAAACCATCCTAAATGTCCGTTAGTGGATGAATAGATACAGAAAATGTGGTGTATATATATATAATATATATATATAATAGCATATATATATAATTATATATATATAATAGCATACTTTTCAGCCATAAAAAGAATAACTAAAATCATGTCATTTGAGGCAACATGGATGGAACTGGAGGTTATTATGTTAAGTGATATAAGCCAGGCACAAAAAGACAAACAATGCATTTCTCATATTTTTGTGGGACCTAAAATATCTGATCACATGGATGTAGAGAGTGGAAAGACAGATAACAGAGACTGGGAGATATGGAAAGGGGCAGGTGTAAGGATGAGGAGAAGTGAGTTAAAGTGTATAAACATATAGTAAGAGAAGGAATAAATGTAGTGTTTGATGGCACAGTAGGATGACGCTACTTAAGAAAAATATACCGTACTTGGGTGATGCACACCTTAAATACCCTGACTTGATCACTATGCATTTTATCCATGTAACAAACTTCTAACGTAACCCTATATATTCACACAAGTAAAAACAATAAAATAAAATAGAATTACCATATGATCCAATAATCCTACTACTGGGTATATATCCAAAGGAAATAAAATCAGTATGTGGGAGAGATATCTGTGCTCCCATGTTCACTGCAGCATTGTTCACAATAGCCAATATATGGAAGCAACCCTAAGTGTTCATCAATAGATGAATGAATTAAGATAATGTGGTATATTTACACAATGGAATATTATTCAGCCTTAAGAAAATTTTTGTCAAAATTTTGTCAAAATTCATCTGATAGATGACTAATAGCCTTAAAAAAGAAAATTTTTGTCAAAATTTTAAATTTTATTTGCAACAAGTGGATGAACCTAGAGGACACTATGTTAAGTGAAATAAGCGAGGCACAGGGAGACAAATACTGTATGGTCTCAGTTATATGTGAAATCTAAAAACATTGAATTCATAGCAATAAAGAGTAGGATGGCAGTTACCAGGCTGGGGGCAGGGAGTGGGGTTGGGGAGATATTGGCAAAAGGAAACAAAATTTCAGGAGTAAATTCAAGAGATCTATTGTACAACATGGTGACTCTAATTAATATAAATGTGCTATATTCTTGAAAATTGCTAAGGGGATAAATTTTAAGTGTTCTCACCGCAAATAAGTATGTGAGGTGATGTATATATTTATTAGCTCAATCTGGCCTTTCCAAAATGAAATATGAAATATACATATTTCAAGGTATCATGTCATGCATGATAAATGTATACAACATTTATTTCTCAACTAAAAAGTAAATCTGAAAAAAGAATACTTCAGGAGAAAAAGACTTGTCACAAATTCAGAGTTATAATTCTTTTTAAGATATTTAGTGCTTGCTCAACATGAAAACAAATTAACGTCATAGGATTTTGTTTAATTTTCTCTTTATGAGGACAGCAGTAAAAGAGTGGATGCCACTTATTGGGCAGCCACTGAGCACTGGGAGTTTGGCATTATTCATCCGGGTAGCCTTCCAACAAATCCACAGAATTGTGATTCTTGTTTTTCAGATGATGAAACTGAGACACAGAGAGGTTAAGCTTCCTTCCCAAGGTCATGTAGCTAATAAGAGCTGACCTCCCTCTCTACAAAAGTTATATAACGTTTCTTATACTCTACGGGATTTTAAAGAAGTACTATTTTTCCATTTTAAAATGATTTTTAAATGGCTTAACAAAAAATATGCTTTCAAGCTATTATTAGAAATGACCTATGGAATTTATTTAGCACACGATTAGAATAAGCCACAAAATACATCCATTCATGATTTGAAAAAGCAGTGGTTAGGTTTGGAGTAGTAATTTAGGTTCTAGTAGGATCACCTCTTCAGTATTGGAAGGGCCTTTTAATCCCCTCATCAAATTTTCAAGTGTAGGGATTCCCTTTGCCACATCCATTAGGAGAACTACTTGAGCTCATGTAGTGATAGATATGCACTACTTTAGGTAGAACTTTCCATTTCTGAACAGCTTGAATGATTGGTAATTCTACACATTTACGTATTCTTTGCTGTTGGCATACTACTCAGCTTTTTAACACATTTTGTTTCATTCATGAATGCTTCTGTTTGAGTCTATGACTGTCCTCCTATTTACTTTCACTCACAGGAACAATGAAGATTTTTTTCTATATGAATGTGGAACATGGTGAAGAGTTTTTGGGTTAATGTTTCTAATTTAATATTAATTATGTATTATCTTTTTGCCGTTTGTTTTGGTGAACATATTTCTTGCAGATTTGACGATAATGAGTATTTGCTTTTCTTTTGTATGAAGTCCCTTCTATAAGATCAAGAGCTTTGCTAATGCAGTTCTGTATTTGCACTGTGCCCTCAAAACCAGCATCTTGGAAGGCAAGAATACTTCTGACCTGTAGGAATAACTTGCCATCTTAGCGACAGCAGATCTGTTTGTGAATAGATAATTACAAAGTAAAACCTTGGCAGACAAGAAAGTTCCTTTAGTTTTAGGAATGGAAATTTTGACTTTTGATTTACTTATTAATGCCAATGTGGGAAAAACACATAAAGGAATTTGATATTACATACCTTCAATTGCACTTACGGTGCTCTTTAAATACATGTAGCCTGAAGTTTTGATGATTGGAAAAGCAAGCATTGTTGTTTTTTTTTCCTTTCAATTTGGAAAGATATCATATATTTTTAACTTGAGACCCCTCGGTACAAATAAAATGCATCCTTGCTTTTTACCATATTCTTCATTCTAATGTACAAGGTGCGAGTGTGCCAAAGGGAATATGCAATCAGATATGATTCCAAAAATGCATACGCAAGACACATGGATAAAATCATAAAATTGCACTGGAACCAATTCTAACTCCTACATGACTAGAATGTATAGAACATGGTTACGTGTCTCCTGGTTAAGTATCAACCACCCTCTGGATGTAGTTTCTAGTGAAGTTTCTATCCCCATAATTGTTATTTGATAGGTAGATTTTACCTTTTGTGGATCAGTATGCTCTGTGATAAGAATTAAAGGTGTGCTCATCATTAATTTTATCTACTTTTTCACCTTGTCAAAGAAGATTAGAAGAGCGTGTGGAACTTGATTCAACTGTGATATTTTGATATATTAAGAAATATATATTTGGGTTTTATCCTTCGTTTCTGGCATAGAACTTCTGAAAGTCTTGGAATTTCCCTAGTGATGGGAGTAAGAGTAGTTTCTTTGGTTATTCATAATAAGCTCCTGTCACATACCTGAGTTTATGCTAATGAGACAACCTGTGGTGAGTCCCTAGATGGCTTCAGGATTGGGGCTGGTTGCCAGAGGAAACAATCATATGGTTAAAAGTTTGGAATTTTGAGCCCAGCCCCTGACCTCTGGAGAGAGGAGAGAGACTGAAGATTGAATTAATCACAAATGGCTAATAACTTAGTCAGTCATAGGGGTATTTCCATAAAATTCCTAAACAATGGTATTTAGAGAGCTTCTGGGTTAGAGTTGTTCTAGTAAATTATTGAACCTGAGGAAGGGGCCATGGAAACTCTTGATTTATAGTCCATTGGACAGAACTATAGGAGGCTCAGGACTTGCATTGGTATCTGAGGTAAGGGTAGTCTTGTAGGACTGCGTAGGGTTGGTATTAACTCGGGTTAGTTAGTGCTAAAATTGAATGGAATCATTGGATACTCAGTTGGTGTCTGGAGAGTCAGAGAATTAGTTGTTGGTATGGGGAAAAGAAAAAAACTATACATTTGATGTCAGAAATATGGGTAGAAGCAGACCATGGTATCAATCATTCTGATTTCTTCTAAGAATCATCCCCTTAAAGGGTTTACAAATGGATAAAATTGATATTTTCCTAATTTTTATCATTTAGAGATATTGTTTCAAACTCAGATACTCATTTTCTCTTTAAGATAGATTAGTAATGAGTCAACTCTTTCTCAGTTTTTTAGCTCTTCCTCTAATACTCATCTTAACTCCAAAATGGTAGCTAGTGGCCTATGAGAGACATTTTTAAAAATATGATTGGATTTAAAATACATTGCATATTTTATGTGCTGGATTTATGTAATAACCACCATTTATTGAGTGATTTAGACTGGTCACTGAGTTTTAATCTTCAATTCTGAGTTAAGTAGCATTATCCCCATTTTGTAACTGAAAAGACTGATGATTGGAGTGGTTAAGTAACCTGGCTAGTGTCATTAGTAAACAAGAGAGATTTTCTGAAGAGGTGGAAGTGAATATTGATGGGAAAGGGAAAGGGAAAGGTGATGAGGCAGATGCTATGGTCTGAGCGTATCTCCCAAGATTTGTATGTTGAAACTTACTTGCCGTGGTGGAGCCCTTAGGGATGGGATAAGTGCCTTTATAAAAGAGGTGCCAGGGAACTGCCAAAAAGGGAACTGCCTCCCTTTTTGCTCTTTTGCCTTAGGTGAGGACATGGCAACATGGCAAGAAGGACCTCACCAGACACCAAATGCCAACACCATAATTTTGGACTTTCCAGCTTCGAGAACTGTAGAAAATATTGACCAGTCTCAAGTATTTTGTCATAGAAACACAAACAGACTAAGACAACAGCTGAGTAGAAGTTAGTATGAAGGGCAGTAAGAAGAACTGGCCATATTTAATCTGAGGTATACTGAGTTGAGAACATGTTACTTATCTTCAGTTAACTAAATGTTGGGGCTTATAGTGCTTGCATAGTTCCAAAGGGAAGAAAAATGGTGAGTGTATTTTTGCTTACATATAATATAGAGAAAATATACTTCTAGGAAGCAAAATTCTATCCTCATCTTCACACAATCCATAAGATGTCCACATGTAAGTTTTCTGAAGAAGGATTTATTAGGCCGGACACAGTGGCTCATGCCTGTAATCCTAGCACTTTGGGAGGCTGAGGTGGGTGGATCACCTGACGTTAGGAGTTCGAGACCAGCCTGACCAACATGGTGAAACACTGTCTCTACTAAAAATACAAAAATTAGTCAGGCATGGTGGCATGTGCCTGTACTCCCAGCTACTTAGGAGGCTGAGGTGGGAGGATCGCTTGAACTCGGGAGGTGTAGGTTGCAGTGAACCAAGATTGCACTGCTACATTCCAGCCTGGGGAACAGAGTAAGATTCTGTCTCAAAAATAAATGAATGAATCAATGAATGAATAAATGAATAAAGTGATTGTGTTAAAAATGATTTATTAATTGCTGTCATAAGATGAATGGATAGGATCATTGCAGACAACATTTTCTCTAAAAGTGTTTAAATAGACACAAGACTAATTACAAATGATGTTACAGAAAAGATTAGATTTAGAGGTTTGGATAAACAGACCTTAGATTCTATGAAAGTAAGGATATAGAGAGTGTTTTGAAGGAATAATAGTTTAAAAAAATGGTTTCTGAGCTGGGCACCGTGACTCACGCTTGTAATCCCAACACTTTGGGAGGCTGAGGCAGGTGGATCACAAGGTCAGGAGTTCGAGACAAGCCTGGCCAACATGGTGAAACCTGTCTCTACTAAAATTACAAAAATTAGCTAGGCATGGTGGCATGCGCCTGTAGTCCCAGCTACTAGGGAGGCTGAGGCAGGAGAATCACTTGAACCCGCGAGGTGGAGGTTGCAGTCAGCTGAGAACATACCACTGAACTCTAGCCTGGGTGACAGAGCGAGACTCCGTCTCAAAAAAGAAAAAAAGTTTCTGTATTTATGCCTTGTAAAATCTTACTGTGCTATCTATAACTTTCTAAATAATATCCTTTTTTTTTTTTCCCAATATGTACCAAACCTTTGTGGAGCAGTGGAACCTTTGTGAAGCAGTACGATAAGTGGCTATCAGGCTGATGTAGCTAGTGGTTACTTATTGTAAATATGCAATGGTATTGCACAAAACATATAGCCAGTCAGAATCATCAAACCTCTTTCTTATTCCTTGTCCCATTTGTGTCTCCTAAATTATCTAAGAGTTCAGGCTAAAGAAGACTTTCAGTTGTGCATTATTTAGAAAACTATCTAGGCCATACTTATCAGTAAGAAGTTGAAAACAAAAGAAGTTGATAACAAACTTATTTTCTTCTGTTATGAGCTTTTAGTACATATTCATCATACTATAATATGAGATTTGAAGTTCTTTCAAATGTTTTCATGTCCCAAGGCATTTATGAGAATAAACTTTTTTAATAGTCTCTTTTTAAAATCAGAGAAAGACTAGTAATGAAGTACAAGCAGGATGTTTGTATTCTTTCTTTAAATCCACATGACTTTATGTCACTGGCTACCTGTAGAATGACACCAGCCTCTTAGCACATTTGTGAGTGATTAAAGAACAAGGCTGATTCAAAAGACACTCATAAAATTCTGACCATTTACAGCCATACATATCTGCTGGACAGATAGCAAACCAACAAACTTTATGAAGAAGTGACTATCCAAATTGGATCTCTTTTGTTATTTTTAGAACAAGTGTTAACCAAGTATTTCTTTTGAAGTGTTGAAGCATTTCCTTAGTTTAATTTTTACACATGAAATTTCTGATTGACTTTGAAAGAAGTCTATATAATGAGGAAGGCAATTCTCAGAATAGAAGCTATCTTGAGGAGACTTGATGGAAAGAAGTTACCAAGTTTGACCTAAAACTGGAGCGTAAGTGTTAAACTGCCCCCCCCCCAAATATACTGGAGGACAGAATGCTCAGGGAGATGCTAGAAAGATAAATAAAGAAAACAGAAAAAAATGGATGGCTGTGGCCTCATTTTTCTACTCTGACAGACAAGCTTAAGTCTGCTAATTGAGAAAAGTTGGAGAGGGGAAGATGATGTTAAGCATGGAACGCTAATTTTGTGTCTTGTTGGCAAAGACACAATCTTTGATTATACATTCTTCACCTTTCTAAATTCTGTGCCTTCTGATTTCGTGTTTTGGAACCTATTAGTAACCAGTGAGACTGAGATTTTGAGCACTTGAAGATATTTTCCTGCTTCTGGTAACCAGTAAACAAATATGGTCATCAAACAGTAGACAAATAAACATGTACTCAATAAGGTAAATAACTTGGGACTTTACCTTATATGGGGGGTCAATATAATGGATCACGATAAGATGGAATGCATCATATTAAGGAGAATATATAGTCTCAGAGGAGATGAAACAGGTATGCACCAGAGTTTCTCCGTGTCCAAATGTAATTTTTCACCACATACGTCACGGCTAATAATTCTACTAAATTGGTAACAAAATAATAGGTTTCACTGGGGTTTTATCTTAAAATGTGACATCTGAAAGTATAAAATATTTATGAAAGTTAGACAGTATTTATAAGTTTGTGAAATTCTTGGAAAAAAGAATGAATAAAATATTAAGTCATTTTTTCTATTAAATTCTATTATGTCATTTTTGATGTATTTTCACATTTGACTTTTGTAACATGATCAATTTTATAAATGAAAATATTTGAAGGTTCTATCAAACTAAGGGTAGAGTGCATATTTCAATTAAGTATGACTTCAAGACTGTAATCTCTTAAATAATGATACAACCAAAACTCCATGGTAATTCTAAAGACAACTAATCGAAGTCCTAGGTGGAAATAGACAGACACTTGAATATGTCTTAAAAATGCAGTTTTATAAAGGTGGATTAAATATGCCAACCATTTTCCAGCATTATAACAAAAGGGCCATTTAGGCAGCTTTATAAATCTTATGCGTGGATGTTCATGTTTATTCCTCGAATTCTTATTAACATTGTAAATAAATATTCATATTGTGCCTACCATCTTGCAGCAAAGGACAAGAGAAGACATGATTGTGGTGTCTGGAGACTACAAGTCTTTTATACTTTTTATATCCCACAAACAGTATTCATCAGCTATTATCATGCTGTATTTGTGTATTGAGTTCACAAAAGATACAGCTTAGCCAAAATATACTCTTTTTATTTTAGGCCCATCTAGTTGTCTAAAGCATTGTGTTTCCTTAGGGAGGTGCATCCCTTATTTAAAAACTTTATCCTGTTGGGAGCATCAAGATATTAATTATCCTTATTGCTTCTACTCCTCTTATACTATTTTAATTAAACGTTTGGATTGATAGCTATCATATCAGTCCAACTGGAATGCTGCAAGTAGCAGAAAATATTCAATATGGTAGCATTTACAGGAGATTATTCTTAGAGAATTTTGGGTATGGAATTTATACTAATTTTCATTGGAACATATAGTTCTTTAGATATTGTTTAATTTTAGCTCTGTACCCCTCAAACACACACACACACACACACAAAACAAAGCAAATACTTACACAACATACATAGGAAAGCTAAATCCAGGTTTTCTTTGAATAGTGAACAGGTTATAAATCAAATAAACAATCTTCCCATTATGCACTTTGGACAACAAAATAGAAATGATGAGGTAAACTCTTAATGAATGATGAGTATATGGGCAGTTTCTATTATGTATATATACATCAGATGAATTGATTGACCCCAGGAGACAGTTTTTATTTTTTTAATAAAATAAGTTTTAATGTAATAAATTATTATTTATTGAAAAGTTATGTGCCAGGCACCACACAAATGATACACATGAATTAACTCATTATCATAACTTTGAGAAAATAATGGTATGTACTATTTTTAAAATATGTATTATATGATAAAATTGACATTTGGAAAGGGTATCATTTAGATTAGATCAGAGAAGGAGAATCAGAGTGATAGGGACTCATGGACTTATTACAGGGGTTAGACCTTACCCATTTATAGGAGCCAGTAAAACAGTCCATTTAAGACTCTTGCTTTTGTTTTTGATGTTGGGCCTGCTGTCAGCAGAGAAGGCAATAAGATAGGGAGTATGGACATAAAGTGGGGATTAGCAAGGACAGACTTGACTTTGAGGACATACTGGAGACCATGGGGACAGACTGGAATCAATATCTGTCTGCCTCAAACGTCATTGATGCAGGTAATCTGCAGTAGAAGCAGGTATCCTTCACTACATAGCTGCACTTGCAGCTAACTCAGGTTTGTCTTGCTGAAGTAGGAGCCTGATGACTTAGAGACCTGGCCGCTGTCCTGCACCAAAAGATGAACCAGAAGGTCAGTAACAGTGTTCATGGGCTGCAACAGTATTTGCCCTGAGTCAAAGTTTACAGCATAAAAATGACTACCACTTTGATTCTGCATTCCAAATCTTGTAAAAGTTTCCCCTTAACTGTCATTAATCTAGACCATACCAGGGGAAAAATTCTTGGAAACATAGTTTCAGTTTAGCTAAATTGACAGCCTACATCTCTATAGAAATTTAGGCAACTTAGCTGGATCACATATTTAGTAAGCCATAGGGCCAGTGTAGTTCATAGTCAGGTTGTATACATGGGATGAGTGGAAGCATCAGATGTCCTAATGTCTTGAGAATGGGTTGTTTGGGGCTTGGAAATGAATTTCTAGTATATACTACAAAGATTCCAAAAATGTAGTATCACACATCTCAGGTAGAAGTGAGGAATGTGCCAGAAACAACTGTGCTAGAAGACATGAACTCCTATTGTTTATTAATTGTGCAAAGTGAAATCATTTATTCACTTCTTAACTAAATACATTGAAAAACTATGTGTCAGGCACTGCAATAAATATCAGAAATAAAATTGTAAACAAAAAAGACAAATAAAGAAACAAGCCGTAGGGCCAGGATTCACACCCAGTTCTGCCTAACACCAAAGTCTTAGATATCATTAACCACAGTTCAAGGGGCCTGTTGCCTTTTACTTTGGAGGTCAAGAGGATATATTCAATAAGTAATTCATTCAGCAAATATTTGAGAACTTTTTTAGTGTTGAACACTATGGGTAAACACAAAGAACAAAAAGACACAGCCCCTTGCTTTCCAGAGTTTATTTTAAGAGAAAATTTGGAAGAGCTAGAAGATAGAAGAAGTAGAAAAAGGGAGTCAGCAGAAAGCTGATCAGAGAAAAACGAGATCAGAGGGAAGGGAGAGAGGGTGCGGATATAAAGAAACAGCTTTGTCCAGGTTGTGCTGGGTGCACAATGGCTAGCTCTATGCTATCCTTGCTTACAAGGAGCTTTCTGTCTAGGTGAGTGGCTTCTACTTTAGAGGGGAAGAAGGAGCATTAATGATTGGTCCCATCTGGGATTCATCTCTTAGAAATTGACCCGTGTTCCTCTGTGTCAGTCTCATTGTAAATTATGAGTTGTTATAGTGTTTTCTTCTTAAGATGGAGCCTTAGTCGATTAGAGCTGCTGTAACAAAAATGTCATAAATTGTGTAGATTATAAATAACAGAATCTTATTTCTCATGTCCTGAGGCTGGGAAGTGCAAGATCAAAGTATTGGTAGATTGGTGTCTGGTGAGTTCCAATTTGCAGGTTCATGGAAGGCACAGTCTCACTGTATCCTCCCATGGTGGAAAAGGGGCTAGCTAGCTTTCTGAGCTAGCTTAGATTATTATTATTTATTGAGAAGTTATGTGCCAGGCACCACACAAATGATGCACATGAATTAACTCATCATGATAACTTTGAGAAAATAATGGTATATACTCTTTTTAAAATATATATTATATGATAAAATTGACATTTAGAAAGGGTATTCATCGCATTCATGAGGACTTTGCCCCCATGATCTAATTAGCTCCCAAAGGTCCCACCTCCTGATGTCATCAGCTTGGGGATTAGGATTTCGCCATACAAATTTTGTGGGGAGACAAACATTCAGACCATTTCAGAGCCCTCAAGCCCAGAACACACACATTGTTGCAGTTCTTAGGGAGGTCAGTACTTCATATATTCCAGCATTTTCTGTGAAAATAATAAATCATGGTCTGTGGAGTAAATCCTTTCTAAAGCATTACAACTACGTAGGAGTCTCAGTGTTCATATTATTATTCAGCAGAAATGCCAAATGAATGTATAATAAATGTAGCACTTATTCAGTTTACATATATGTATTAGAAATAAGTTTATTTTTAAAAATTATAACCAAAATGTAGTTTGATCTCGTTTAAATATTTTCTATCTTTTTACTTTTACATTAACTGGTATTTTCCATTTTATTTTCCGATTCTCTGGGGTGTATGATGAATGTCTAATATAGCACAAAGCAGTAAATTTCTCTTTATTGTTGTTATTTATTGTTGAGACACGCTTCACTAAATAGTCCCTGTCTTGTTACTGAAACAACTTAGTATGGTTTTGTACAACTAATGGTTTTCATCAGCATTCATCACTGAATTGTTTTCCACCTAAGAAATTGGGTTGGTGTTTTAAATGTTGTCTATGTTAGAGTGGGCAATTATATCACCAAAAAGGTAGATGGTAAGTTTTAGGAAGAAGCAAATTTAAATCAATCAATAAAATGGTCTCTGTAGAGAGTTGCATGATACTTACAGAAATCTACTGCTTATGCTTTTATTTAGGAGGTTAAATATCTACCATTTGCTCTGCAACTTGTCAATCAGAAAGAAATACAACATTAATTTTGGCTTGCAATGATTAGAATGGGCATTTTGTTTTCTTTTGTGAAGGAAAGTGCAAAGAGCTAAGATCCAGAAATATTATAGTCTAGCTGAGTTATCTATGACCCTCCACAGCCTCATCAATAAAATGAAAGAAGGGCTGATAGGTTTTCTCTAAATTTCCTTCAAGTTCTAATGCTTTATAGTTATCAAACTGTTTATTTTTACCACAAAACATCCCTTTTGAATGTTAAAAAGGAATGAAGACACAGAGAGAATTAGCTCACCAAAAAGCATTAGGAGGGAGTCTCCTATAATGGAAAGAGAACACAGTCAGGAATGTGAAGACTAGAGTTCCAGTTTTAGCTCTGTCAATAGCTAGCTTTGTGACCTATTCAGTCTTCCATAAA
The DNA here is from genome assembly GCF_000951035.1 of Colobus angolensis palliatus. Lineage (NCBI taxonomy): Eukaryota > Metazoa > Chordata > Mammalia > Primates > Cercopithecidae > Colobus > Colobus angolensis. Next base: position 5,760,737 of record NW_012115344.1, on the reverse strand, counting down.
GTTATTTTCAGTTCTAATATTCTGTGGGCTCAACCATGAAAATTCAGCATAAAGGCATATAACTCTACCTGATATTATTAGGAAATAGACTTTGGATGTAAGAAGATGTAAGGAAACTTGGGTTTGATGAATTTGGTTTTTTTCTTTAGCATCTGCCTTGTTATGTAGGTGTTAAAAACTACATACATAGCTTTCTAGATTACTTTTGACATGACTGTTGAAGTTTGAAGAGGTGTAGGATCATTACTCTGACCCCATAAATCTTCTCTGAATTTGGAACTGGTTGAGAAATTGTCAGAGTCAGATATAGGTCAGCATTAAATGATCAGCTATTAACATTGGATTTGTGTGTGAGCTTAGATGCTTCCTAAGTAGTGGAAAATTGAATTGTTTCTGTTTCCCCCTAAGCTTATGCTTTGGGATAATCCATCAGAACAATGTAAAGAAGGCCAACTTAGATCATTACTGCCTCATCTCTGCTGAACCCTAGTAGAGGAGACAAAGGGATACGGTGCTCCAAGAAGGAAGTTTGAGCCTTGACCCATGTATATTTACTACATGAAGTTTAGGATCTAGAAGAGAAGGCCAGTGTCAATGAGAGAAGAGGGTAATTTACTACAAACAGTTGGGATTTGTAGTCTGGAAGAGGTATGGATCTGAATACAGACCTCTGTAAAGATATTGTTAGTTTACCCTTTCTTGGGGGCCTCAAAATATTTGTCACCAGGGCCTGTCGACCTCATAAAATACCCCTATTCTTTATAGATCTGAGTGACTATAGAGGGGCTGAACCACACTTGCAGTTTCTTGTTTTAATCTCCCCAATTATCTGTGTCTCTCCTCCTCATTTAGAAAACACAGGAGGTATGTGAGGATACTAGAGGAAGTATTATTCTAGAAGCCCCTTCTTGGAAACATGATACTAGGACATTGACACTTTTCACTAACAGACTTTCTTAACTTTCTGCTTGTGGCAGCAAATATTTATTAGAAATACACTTTTTATTATTAACATTAAAGCTGAATATACTCAAGGCAAACTGGTGTCCATAAACAATTATGCATCAGTTAGCCAGAATTTTTTTTTCTGACTCTTGGGTCTTAATCTAGGGAAAACATATAAATTCTTGTTTAAGGATTCTATAGAAGTGTTTTGGTCTTCTAAAAGGTTCTTGTAAGAATGAGTTAGTATAAGGTTTGCTCATGAAGCTCAAAGAGCTGTTTAGAAATCTTCAGATCATAGTGAGATTTGTTTCTCTGGGGGAAGTAACCTAATACACTGCTAATCACTGTTGCCCTAGTTTCTTCTTTACAAAAGTTTTGGACTATCATATTTGGTTTTATATCAGATCGTGCTAGATTAGCTTTCTTGCATGTAGAAGAAATCCTGGGAGTTTTGATGATGATGGCAGAAATACTGATGCCTTGATGTAGAGGTTGCATAAATATGGTGTAGCCTAGAGAAAAAGGACAGCTCTCATCCTCCAAAATGTCCCTTTACCTGTCTTTGTGAATGTACTTTATAAATAATCTCCCTCCTTCTCCTTCTATACACATCAGAAACAATAGGATTAGAATTGTGTCAGAGCTGGGCAAGAATACTAAGGGATGTTGGTGACTAGAAGACCAGGAAGACAATGAAATGGAAAGATATCTAGAAATCTAAAGGCTAGAAATAAGGTAAAATCTAGCAAAGCAGAGCAGGTCACCAATTCAATTACCAAAATCTATGGCTATTGCTTTTTGACAACACTAAAAAACTACACAAGTAATCTTGCAGTGCATCAATTAAATGCAAAGAAAAACCGTAAAGCTAAGTGCTATTCCAGGTGTGTGGAGGATGGAGAAGACAAAGCCCTGTTTTTATTACTATCTCGAGCTGGCTTGCCTGGGTTAGAATCTCTAAAATGAGGTTAAAAATAGTACCTACTCTTCTAAGAATGTATATTTTGACTGGGGTATGGTAAAGTTAGTGTAGCCACAAGAGAAAACAAGATAAAGGCTTAGAAAGGAATTTATTCTACTCACAGGGTCCAATGAGGTAGTCACCACACACCGTGCAGGACTACAGGGGGAAAGCACCAGTGTCAGTCAAGAGCCAGAAGATAGGAACAGGGGAAAGTCTAGGCCAGAGCCTTTCTTGAGGTTTCTGTGCGAAAAAGAAGACAGAGCAGAGTAAACAGTTTAGGATTGGCCAGTTTGAATACTTCCAGAGGGCTCTGGGTTATAAGGGTGATCTCTAGTTGCCTGGTAACTGGGATGATTTAGGGCAAGGGAAATATTGGTTTGGTGTGTGAGAGTTAGATAAAGAGGTTGGGGCTGTAGATTCAGGATTGGTTGGTTTGTACGTGAGAGCTGTGCTCTCAGCTAAGACCTTTGCTGACTCTCAGAATTAGCTAGCTCTAGGAAAGATAGTCTCTTTCTGAGTCTGTAAGGCCACCAGATTCTACAGCATCAAGAAATAACAGAAATTAAGAAAATATAGTTTAATAAAATTGTCCCTGTTTTGAATGGATGCCACATAGATGAATATAGAATCCAAGAAATCACAGCATACCTACCTTATTGTGAGGTTTAATGATTTAACACATACATAGTTGAATGATCCAGACTAGTCACATGTCCCCAATCTAACTCCATGAGAGGTTGGGGCATAGAGAGGAGCACATAGAATATTTGAGGAATATAGCCATCTCTGCCATGCAGATGGGGCTCAGAACAACTATGCTTTGTAGAGCATGTAGGAGAGTTTGGAAAGCCATTGGGGCACTTTAAACAATTGGCCGTGGTGAGTGGTATAGTGTACAGAATAATTAAGTTGAAATAATATCTATATATCTACATGATCTTCAAGCAGCTAATTTTATAAAATGTGCTTGTAAGTATATAGAGCATCAAAAGTACTAAAAGTTATATATAGAATTTTAAACATTTTAACTGGTTTGATTGGCCTTTTGTTGATATCTAGGATGAAAAACAGAACACAAAAGTAAATGCACTAAGAGATGTTTTATTTTACATCACGATAGAGATCAGTAGTTACTTTGGTTGACACATGTTGGAGACATCCATGCTGTCTGTACTGAGGGTAATGTGAGCCTTTAGGAAGTCATGGATGTGACACTGTGAAGGACAAGTTTTACCATCACTGCCACCATGCCTGTGAAACTGGGTTAAATGGTGATGGGGGCAGGGGATGGATGGGTTTTGGTCTGGAATCTATAAGACCTGAGTGTGGATATGTCTTTGCCACTTCCTAGCTATGTGACTTTGAGCCATTCCCTATGTAAGATGAAGACAACAATGATTTGCCAAGCTGGTGGTGGGGTTTCAGGAGATGTTTATGAAAGTATTTCCAGAGAGAGCTCATTTCCACTCTCCTAGTTCCGTTTCTATCATAATGGCTGCCCCATAGGTATCACAGATTTCTTATAAAGTTCACTAGAAAGGTAGATAATCAGTCTTGCAGTTCTTATGTTGTTTCATTGTGTATGTAAATGGGTAAAAGTTTAAGCTTTGCATTGTCTGACTTTACTTCTCTAAGACTTAGTTTACTCATCCTTAAAATGATGATAATAGCATCAACCTAATGGGTAGTTATGATAATTAAATGCAATTACACAAGTAGGACACTCAGTTCCTGACACATAACAATCTCTCAATAAATGGTTGCTGTTATTAGTCTCATTTCATGTACACATGAAGGACTTTGATCTACACTTCTGAGATTTAGATGCAAAATAATCTGTGACTCATTAACAGAATCAGTGAGAAAATAAGTAGAATGAGTGACTAATGTTAAACAGAAACTATTGGTCAAAAGAACTGCTATGAAGGGACAAATGAATCTTCTATATCTTCAGCAAGTCTCTATTATAGTTCAGGGTGTTTCATTGAGAAAATATAGCACTAATAAAAACCTATTGAAGTTTTGTAATTCTAAAAACAAATGCCACCAAATTCCTTACATATCTTGATTCACAATGAACTTTTATTGTTACATTGGCAACTAAAAGAAAAATAAAAGAACTATTGTTTCACTTAGATGGAAATTATTTAAGCAAAAATACTCTGATGGCTGTTATATAACTAACAAGCATCTATTATTCATTGGGCACTGAAGTAGGTATCTCAGGACATAAAATGTCAATAATAACTAATATTTGCCATGAGAAAATGTATACAAAGCAATCAGACCAGGCTGGCACTTGAAACCCCAAAATATTAATTCCTCCTTATTCCTCCTGAGGAAAGTTTAAGTGGTTTGGGGGGACAAGACCTATGAAAAATAAGGCTTAATACAAGAAAGAGTTAAAATAAAACAAAAACAAACCCTGTCACTTGAGTAGAACCTGCAGGGAATGGCATAGGATTTCCAAGGGTTCATCCTCAAGAAAAGCTTCTAGGGGTGGTGGGATTTTAATGTTCCTGGGAGCAATAGAAATTGTGAGATAATGCCTAGTAATTACCATAAACTTGAAGCTAAATAGCTGGAAAAACATGTTCCAGGACATTGCAGATCAAATCATACTTCTATAAAAAGAATCTGCTGGATGTTCAGCTGACAGAACATCAACCATAAAAGGATAATTTAATGGATTTCAATCATTATCTAAACACAAAATCACAGAGCCAAGTTTATGTGCATTGTTAATCATATGCTGTGAATCCGGTAAAAGAAAATGTAATAGACGCATCAGATGAGATATTTTTTCTTTTCTGATTTTTAAATGGCAACTTTTTTTTTTGGAGAATCATTAAAAAAGCTTGATTGCTTGGAGCAGACACTCTAAGGGAAGTCCATTCTCTTTGTAAGGAAACAAAATGGTGCTCCGGTGGAAGAGCTCTGGAAACAGTGAGTGGTTTATAGAACTACTGAATTCTTTGCTTTTGCTAGTATTCAAATTTTAAAACATGTCCCAATCCAAGGATTCTTGTGATATATTTGTTTTGGGGCGTGTGTGTGTCTAAATTTTAAATTTATATTTTAAACTAGCAATCACTTTTTCCATTTTAAATTATACAATCAGTTGTTTCCTGAACTATTTTAAATCAACTAGTTTTCTTTGAAAATATATAATTTATAAAATAGATTTTGCAGACTTAAGAAACTAAAGGTATTCATTAAGGTAGATGGTTGTAAAATAAATAAAATCAGTAGATTTCTAACACGTTCTTGAATAGAAAACACAAAGGGAAATTATCCCATTTATATTTATAACTAAGTAACATTTAATGTCTAGAAATAGTCTTAACAAGAAATGTAAAATTAACAAGATATGTAAAATTATAACATTTTGTATGATAATAAAAGATTTGAGAACATTATAAAACATTTGATTAAATGGGGAGACACAATTTAGAAAAAGTAGGCTTTATTCTTTAAAAGAGGTCAGTTCTGTTTGAATTTATTCTATTTGCATTGTAGTGTCAATCAAAATTCTCATTTGTTATAGGAAAGCTGGTGAGGAACTTGATAAAATGTTTTTAAATTTTACTTTGAAGCATAAACATGCAAGAACAGCTAGAAGAATTCTGAAAAACAAAAATATGAAGAATGAGCCTTGCCTTGTTAGGTGTTAAGATGTACCATAAAAACAATGAAGTTAAAGCAATGTAGAACTGGCTAAGAAATAGATGGTTGAGAAACAAAACATCCAACCTCAGCTCCAACTATGTATAGGAATATTTAGTATATAATAAAGTTAGCATTTGAATCAGTAAGGAAAAAAGCATTAATGCATAAATGCTTATCCAATATGTAATAATTTGGGGAAACACATCATTCCTACAGTGTTCTTTACATTATTTATACTTGTTTTAAAAGCCTGTAAAACTAACAAAAGAAAATATAATTAGATTTTAAATGTAATATTAGAGTGGAAAGGCCTTTGTAAGCATAACACAAAAAAAACTGGAACAATAAAACGCAAGATTGACAAATGTAACTATAAAAATTACATCTATTTATGAGATCA
>NW_012115344.1:5743520-5754289 GCF_000951035.1 Colobus angolensis palliatus | reverse complement strand
CATTCTCCTGCCTCAGCCTCCCGAGTAGCTGGGACTACAGGCGCCCGCCATCTCGCCCGGCTAGTTTTTTGTATTTTTTAGTAGAGACGGGGTTTCACCGTGTAGCTCAGGATGGTCTCGATCTCCTGACCTCGTGATCCACCCGTCTCGGCCTCCCAAAGTGCTGGGATTACAGGCTTGAGCCTATTATTCTTAATATACAAAAATCTCTTACAAATCAATGAGTTTACATCTCAATAAAAAATGTACAGCAAATATACAGCATACACCAAAAGCACTTTGTTCAAGATAATTAATGAGACACCAAGATCTGAAGAGGAGAACTAATATTGCACTTAAGAGATAAAATATAAATCAGAATTCTTGGTAGTGGAATAATGACATAGTTTTGTTTTGGTGAAAAGCGTTTCAAACTTTGCTACATTGTTTACAGAAATACCTGTGTTAGATACTGAATGTGATTCTAATCTTCACTAAAGGTCTTTTAAAATCAACCTTTTTTTTTTTTTTTTAACTCATAAAGAGGGCACTTTTAGTTCATATAACTGAAAAGTCTAGGGAATATACTACCTTCAGACACAGTTGAATCCAGAGTCACAAACTTTGTCATTAAGACTACAGTCTTTACATCTTTTGGTTTTGCTTTCCTTTGTACTACATTCTCTGACTGGCACATTTGATGTGGTGGGCCTGTTGGTTGGAGCTTTAACTTAACAATACTTAGCAACTTCAGCAGAAAGAGCTTCTCCTTTCTTATAGTTTAGTAAAACCAGTAGGTTTGAGTATACTGCACCAACTTGAATCATATGACTATTCATGAACCAATCACTATGGTCCAAAAGATAGACTATGCTCATTGATCGGGTCTGAATTACAGGTCCACCTACTAAGTCCAAGGTTGACTTTGAACATCTGAACCACATGGACTGAAAATAAGGAAAAGTGGTTGCAAGAAACATTAGGGTGTTGTTATAAAAAGAGGAAATCAATGCTGGGCAGTAGGTTTTTGATTTTCAGGTAATTGTACACTTGTATGCAGTTATAAGAAATAATATAGAACGATCCTTTTACCTAACTTTTCCCCAAAGGTAAAATCTTACAAAATGATAGTACCATATCACAACCAGGATATTGACATTGATACAGTTAAGATACAAACAATTTCCTAATCACAAGATTCTTTATGTTGCCCTTTTAAAGCCATATCCACTTCCCTTCTGTCCTTATGCCATCCTAAACCTCTGGAAGCCACTTATCTGTTCTACAGTTTCATAATTTTGTCATTACAAAAGTATTGTTATATAAATAGAATCACACAGTTTGTATCCTTTGGGAAATGGCTTTTATAATTCAGTATGATTCTTTGGAGAGTCATCCAGGTTGTTGAGTGTACCAGTAGTTTGTTCTTTTTAGTGTTGAGTAGTAGTCTATGGTATAGATATACTGCAGATTGTTTATTTCCCTGCTACAAGACATCTGGGTTGCTTCCATGTGTTGGCTATTACTCACAATGCTGCTATAATCATTAGTATACAGACTCATGTATAAAAATATATTTTCATTTCTCTGGGATAAATGTCAAAGAGTAAAATACAGGTGGATTTAAGTGAAGGTTATTCCATCACAAAGAACTTCTCCAAACATTTTCTAGAGTTCTTCAATACAGATAATTCCCCTTTGACTTCAGCTGAAGGGCTGATTACAAAGAGAGAGTTAAGCAACCAAATAAAAAGTATTTGTAGAGCTTCTGAAATAGTGTGGATGAACAAACAGTTGAATAGAGAATCCCTGTGCTTTAATTCCCTTAATAATTCCTTAAATTGATATGCTAAAGCAATTTCAAGCAAAATTCCATGAAGCATAAAGACTTCCTTGGAAGCTTTGAGGTTTAACAAATGCCAGCTGGACCATCTCAGAACTTTTGATGATACCCTTTAAAGTAATAGCTATGTGAATGAGTTTGAAATTCTTTTTATTATATGCTTCTTCTAAGTGCAATAGTTTAAAAAATGATTAAAACAAAATCTCCCAAGAATACTTTTAGGTAGAGCTATGATTTAAACTTAGTTTTACATTTAAAAAATCATTTTGCTCTCCTTTGGTTTACTTGTAGGAAAGAATTTTTTTTTTTTTTTTTTAAGGATTGAGAATCATTGCAGTCTGATAATAAATGTTTTTGAGAAGTAATTTATTATAGTAAATTATGAGTCTTACTCTCCTGCAGTTGAATCATACCAACATAGAATTTTAAAACACATCTTTATTTGAGCAGAACACATTCCTAAAGAGACCTGGGTAAGCCGACTGACAAACTGTATGTAATGTGCATCCACTTCCATAAAACAATTTTATTGTAGGATCTCATACCCTTCAAAAACAGCATAGAAAGTTGTAACAACGTCAGGGAACCTAAATGATACCCACAGCAGTATTATTATAATTTAGTATAATTTAATATTGGTTGAGCATCAACAATAAGCAGGCATTTTATAAAACACAGCAGGAGAGCTCGTTCCTGTCCTCTAGACAACCATCTTGTCAAACTAGTATTGAAGTCTTTTGTTTATGTATAGAAGCAAAGCACAAGAAATTGTCATTTGGGAACATATAGAGTGATTGACTAAAAACTCAACATTTAAATCAACTGTAGCATTGTGCCTTACATATAGGTAGAAAGTGATTAATTTTTGACTGATTTATCTGATTATGGACCACTTATTTAAACTTAATATTTTATCAACCAGTTCATATCTTTCCTTTTATAAAATGTAATAAATACTTACTACATGCAAAGCTAGGTAGAAAAAAGATATGAAGATAGGGAAGTGTATGATGTTTGGGGCAATGATGAATGTCCAATGGGAATGCATTGCAGGCATGAAGCAGAAGTTATTAAATAGGCTGTGTTGGCTGCAGGTAATAAAGAACATGACTAACAGTGGCATTTTTGTTTAAAATTATTTATCTAATGCAATCAACTTTTTTAAAATTTTAAGTTCTGGGATACATGTGCAGAACTTGCAGGTTTGTTACATAGGTATACATGTGCCTTGGTGGTTTGTGCATCCATCAACCCATCATTTACTTTAGGCATTTCTCCTAATGCTATCCCTCCCCTAACCCCGTACCCCCTGACAGGCCCCAGTTTGTGATAATTACCCTCCCTGGGTCCATGTGTTCTCATTGTTCAGCTGCCACTTATGAGTGAGAACATGCTGTGTTTGGTTTTCTGTTCTTGTATTAATTTCCTGAGAATGATGATTTCCAGTTTCATCCATGTCCCTGCAAAGGCAATGAACTCATCATTTTTTGTAGCTGCATAGTATTCCATGGTGTATATGTGCCACATTTTCTTTATCCAGTGTATCATTGATGGGCATTTGGATTGGTTCCAAATCTTTGCTATTGTAAATAGTGCTGCAATAAACATACATGTGCATGTGTCTTTATAGCAGAATGATTTCTAATCCTTTGGGTATATACCCAGTAATGGGATTGCTGGGTCAAGTGGTATTTCTGGTTCTAGATCCTTGAGGAGTCGCCACAGTCTTCCACAATGGTTGAACTAATTTATACTCCCACCAATAGTGTAAAAGCATTCCTGTTTCTCTACAGCCTCTCTAGCATCTGTTGTTTCCTGACTTTTTAATGATTGCCATTCTCACTGGTGTAAGATGGTGTCTCATTGTGGTTTTAATTTGCATTTCTCTAATGACCAGTGATGATGAGCTTTTCTTCATATGTTTGTTGGCCACATAAATGTCTTCTTTTGAGAAGTGTCTGTTCATATCCTTCACCCACTTTTTGATAGGGTTGTTTATTTCTTGTAAATTTGTTTAAATTCTTTGTAGATTCTGGATGTTAGCCCTTTGTCAGATGGATAGATTGCAAAAATGTTCTCCCATTCTGTAGGTTGCCTGTTCACTCTGATGCTAGTTTCTTTTGCTGTGCAGAAGCTCTTTAGTTTAATTAGATTCCATTTGTCACTTTTGGCTTTTGTTGCCATTGCTTTTGGTGTTTTAGTCATGAAGTCTTTGCCCATGCGTATGTCCTGAATGGTATTGCCTAGGTATTCTTCTAGGGTTTTTATGGTTTTAGGTCTTATGTTTAAGTCTTTAATCCATTTTTCAGTTTTCTGCATATGGTTAGCCAGTTTTCCCAACACCATTTATTAAATAGGAAATCCTTTCCCCATTGCTTGTTTTTGTCAGGAATGTTGAAGATCAGATGGTTGTAGATGTGTGGCATTATTTCTGAGGCCTCTATTCTGTCCTATTGGTCTATATATCTGTTTTGGTACCAGTACCATGCCGTTTTGGTTACTGTAGCTTTGTAGTATAGTTTGAAGTCAGGTAGCATGATGCCTCCAGCTTTCTTCTTTTTGCTTAGCATTGTCTTGGCTATACAGGATCTTTTTTATTCCATATGAAATTTAAAGTAGTGATTTCTAATTCTGTGAAGAAAGTCAATTGTAGGTTGATAGGGATAGCATAGAATCTATGAATTACTTTGGGGAGTATGGCCATTTTCACAATGTTGATTTTTCTTATCCATGAGCATGGAATGTTTTTCTAATTGTTTGTGTCCTCTCTTATTTTCTTGAGGAGTGGTTTGTAGTTCTCCTTGAAGATGTCCTTCACATCCCTTATAAGTTGTATTCCTAAGTGTTTTATTCTCTTCGTAGCAATTGTGAATGGGAATTCACTCATAATTTGCCTCTGTTTTTGTTATTATTGGTGTAAAGGAATGCTTATAATTTTTGCACATTGATTTTGTGTCCTGAAACTTTGCTGAAGTTGCTTATCAGCTTAAGGAGATTTTGGGCTGAGATGATGGGGTTTTCTAAATATACAATCATGTCATCTGTGAACAGAGACAATTTGACTTCCTTTCTTCCTATTTGAATACATTTTATTTCTTTCTCTGTCCTGATTGCCTGGTCAGAACTTCCAATACTATGTTGAATAGGAGTGATGAGAGAGGGCATCCTTGTCTTGTGCCGGTTTTCAAAGGGAATGCTTCCAGTTTTCGCCCATTCAGTATGATATTGGCTGTGGGTTAGTAATAAATAGCTCTTATTATGTTGATGTATGTTCCGTCAATACCTAGTTTATTGAGAGTTTTTAGCATGAAGTGGTGTTGAATTTTATTGAAGGCCTTTTCTGAATCTATTGAGATAATCATATGGTTTTTGTCATTGGTTCTGTTTATGCGATGGATTATGTTTATTGATTTGCCTATGTTGAACCAGCCTTGCATCCCAGGGATGAAGCCGACTTGATTGTGATGGATAAGCTTTGTGATAAGCTGCTGGATTCAGTTTGCCAGTGTTTTATTGAGGATTTTTACATTAATGTTCATCAGGAATATTGACCTGAAATTTTCTTTATTTGTTGTGTCTCTGCCAGGTTTTGGTATCAGGATGATGCTGGCATCATAAAATGAGTTAAGGAGGAGTTCCTTTTTTTCTATTGATTGGAATAGTTTCAGAAATAATGGTACCAACTCTTCTTTGTACCTCTGGTAGAATTCAGGTGTGAATCCATTGGGTCCTGGGCTTTTTTTTGGTTGGTGGGCTATTAATTACTGCCTCCATTTCAGAACTTGTTATTGGCCTATTCAGGGATTGGACTTCTTCCTGGTTATAGTCTTGGGAAGGTGCACGTGTCCAGGAATTTATCCATTTCTGCTAGATTTTCTTATTTATTTGTGTGGAGGTGTTTGTAGTATTCTCTGATGGTAGTTTGCATTTTTGTGGGATCAGTGGTGATATCTCCTTTATCATTTTTTATTGTGTCTAGTTGATTCTTCTCTCCTTTCTTCTTTACTAGTCTGGCTAATGATCTATCTATTTTGTTGATCTTTTGTAAAAAACAGCTCCTGTATTCACTGATTTTTTTTGAAGGGCTTTTTCTGTGTCTATTTCATTCAGCTGTGCTCTAATCTTAGTTATTTCTTGTCTTCTGCTAGCTTTTTAATTTGCTTGCTCTTGCTTCTCTAGTTCTTTTTATTGTGATGTTAGGGTGTCAATTTTAGATCTTTCCTGTTTTCTCCTGCGAGCATTTAGTGCTATTCATTTCCTGCTAAACACTGCTTTAACTGTGTCCCAGAGATTCTGGTATGTTGTCTTTGTTCTCATTGGTTTCAAAGAGCTTAATTATTTCGGCCTTAATTTTGTTATTTACTCAGTAGTCATTCAGGAATAGGTTGTTCAGCTTCCATGTAGTCATGTGGTTTTGAGTGAGTTTCTTAATCCTGAGTTCTAATTTGATTTCACTGTGGTCTGAGAGACAGTTTGTTATGATTTCCGTTCTTTTGCATTTGCTGAGGAGTGTTTTACTTCCAATTATGTGGTCAATTTTAGAATAAGTGTGATGTGGTGCTGAGCAGAATGTATATTGTTTTGATTTGGGGTGGAGAGTTCTGTAGATGTCTATTAGGTCCAGTTGGTCTAGAGCTGAGTTCAAGTCCTCAATATCCTTTTTACTCTTCTGTCTCGTTAACCAGTCTAATATTGACAGTGGGGTGTTAAAGTTTCTCATTATTACTGTGTTGGAGTGCAAGTCTCTCTGTAGGTCTCTAAGATCTTATTATATGAGTCTGGGTGCTCCTTTCTTTGTCATTTTTGATCTTTGTTGGTTTAAAGTCTGCTTTATCAGAGACTAGGATTGCAATCCCTACTTTTTTTTTCTTTCCATTTATTTGCTAAATATTCCTCCATTCCTGTATTTTGAGCCTACGTGTCTTTGCATGTGAGATGGGTCTCCTGAATAGAGCACGCTGATGGTTCTTGACTCTATCCAATTTGCCAGTCTGTGTCTTGGGGCATTTAGCTCATTTACATTTAAGGTTAATATTGTTATGTGTGAATTGGATCCTATCATTATGATGCTAGCTGGCTATTTTGCCCATTAGTTGATGCAGGTTCTTCACAGTGTCAATGGTCTTTACAATTTGTTATGTTTTTGCAGTGGCTGGTACTGGTTGTTCCTTTCCATGTTTAGTACTTTCTTCAGGAGCTCTTGTAAGGCAGGCCTGGTGGTGACAAAATCTCTCAGCATTTGCTTAACTGTAAAGAATTTTATTTCTCCTTCACTTATGAAGCTTAGTTTGGTTGGATATGAAATTCTGGGTTGAAAATTCTTTTCTTTAAGAATGTTGAATATTGGCCCCTACTTACTTCTGGCTTATAGGGTTTCTGCCGAGAGATTAGCTGTTAGTCTGATGGGCTTCCCTTTGTGGGTAACCAGACCTTTCTCTCTGGCTGCCCTTAACATTTTTCCCTTCATTTCAACCTTGGTGAATCTGATGATTATGTGTCTTGGGGTTGCTCTTCTTGAGGAGAATCTTTGTGGTGTTCTCTGTATTTCCTGAATTTGAATGTTGGCCTGCTTTGTTAGTTTAGGGAAGTTCTCCTGGATAATATCCTGAAGAGTGTTTTCCAACTTGGTTTCATTCTCCTCATCACTTTCAGGTACACCAATCAAACACAGGTTTGGTCTTTTCACATAGTCCCATATTTTCTTGGAGGCTTTGTTCATTCCTTTTCATTCTTTGTTCTGTAAGCTTGTCTTCATGCTTTATTTTATTAAGTTGATCTTCAATTTCTGATATCCTATCTTCTGCTTGATCAATTTGGTTATTGATATTTGTGTAAGCTTCACAAAGTTCTCGTGCTCTGTTTTCCAGCTCCATCAGGTCATTTATGTTCTTCTTTAAACCAGTTATTCTAGTTAGCAATTCCACTAACCTTTTTTCAAGGTTCTTAGCTTCCTTGAATTGGGTTAGAACATGCTCCTTTAGCTCAGCAGAGTTTGTTATTACCCACCTTCCAAAGCCTACTTCCATCAATTGGTCAAACTCATTCTCCATCCAGTTTTGTTCCCTCTCTGGCAAGGAGCTGTGATCCTTTGGAGGAGAAGAGGCATTTTGGTTTTTGGAATTTTCAGCCTTTTTTGTGCTGGTTTTTTCTCATTTTCCTGAATTTATCTACCTTTGGTCTTTGATGTTAGTGACCTTCAGATGGGATTCCTGTGTGGATGTCCTTTTTGTTGACATTTATCCTATTCCTTTATGTTTGTTAGTTTTCCTTCTAACAGACCTCTCTGCTGCAGGTCTGCTGCAGTTTGCTAGAGGTCCACTCCAGACCCTGTTTGCATAGGTATCACCAGCAGAGGCTGCAGAACAGCAAAGATTGCTGCTGTTTCTTCCTCTGGAAGCTTCATCTTAGAGGGTTGTCTGCCAGATGCTAGCTAGAGATTTCCTATATGAGGTGTCTGCTGACCCCTGCTGGGTGGTTTCTCCCAGTCAGGAGGCACGGGGTTCAGGGACCCACTTGAGGAGGCAGTCTGTCCCTTTGCAAATCTTCAGGGCTACGCTGGGAGATCTGCTGCTCTTCTCAGAGCTATCAGGCAGGAACGTTTAAGTCTACTGAACCTGCACCCAAAGCCACCCCTTCCCCCAGGTGCTCTTTCCCAGGGAGATGGGAGTTTGATCTATAAGTCCCTGATTGGGGCTGCTGCCTTTCTTTCAGAGATGCCCTGCCCAGAGAAGAGGAATCTAGAGAGGCAGTCAGATACAGTGGCTTATCCAAGCTGTGGTGGGCTCCGCCCAGTTCAAATTTCCTGGCCGCTTTGTTTACACTGTGAGGGGAAAAATAACCTACTCAAGCCTCAGTAATGGCAGACGCCCCTCTTCCCACCAAGCTCGAGCATCCCAGATTGACTTTAGACTGCTGTGCTGGCAGTGAGAATTTCAAGCCAGTGGATCTTAGCTTATCAGGCTCCCTTGGGGTGGGATCCTCTAAGCTAGACCGCTTGACTCCCTGGCTTCAGTTCCCTTTCCAGGGGTGTACATTTTTCTGTCATGCTGGCATTCCAGGCGCCACTGGAGTATGAAAAATTCTCCTGCAGCTAGCTCGGTGTCTGCCCAAACAACTGCCCAGTTTTGTGCTTGAAACCCAGGGCCCTGGTGATGTAGGTACAGGAGGGAATCTGTTGGTCTGCAGGTTGTGACGACCATGGGAAAAGCATGTTATCTTGGCCAGGGTGCACTGTTCCTCACGGCACCGTCCCTTAGGGCTTCCCTTGGGTAGGGGAGGGAGTTCCCTCACCCCTTGTGCTTCCCGTGTGAGGTGACGTCCCACCCTGCTACAGCTCACCCTCCATGGGCTACACCCTCTGTCTAACCAGTTCCAGTGAGATGAGCCGTGCACCTCAGTTGGAAATGCAGAAATTATCCAACTTCTGCGTTAATCTCACTGGGAGCTACACACCAGAGCTGTTCCTGTTCAGCCAGCTTGCCAGCCACAATCCAACAGTGGCTTTATTAAATAGGGAATTATTTTTTCCCACAGAACAAGAAGTAAGAATATAGAAAATTGCTGGTATTGCTCCCATTGTTCATGATGCTGTCAAGGATATAGGCTCTTTCTACCTTGCATTTTCCTTCCTTCATTTGCTGGCTTTTTCCCCTTTGGCTGAAGGCCCCATGGTTTTTAATATGGCTACCACAACACCAGGCATCGTATCCATGCAGGAAGAAGAAGGAAGAGGGAAGGCGATATTACAGCTCCACTGGTCTCATTTGTTAGAAAATATCACTCCTAGTTGCAAAGGAGAGTGAAAAAAATGACTATATGGCAAAGGGAAAGAACATTGTGATTATCACCTTAGAGTGGTTGTTCATTACCTCCTAGAGATGAGCACATTGCTATTGTATACAGACAAGTTCTGATAGCAGAAACAGGGGAGATTAGTCTTTGGTCGGCAGTTTTTAGTCTTCCACTGTGGAGGAAGAAAATGGAACTGGTGGCAGTGTTGAAGGCCTTTTTTGTAGGTTTAGGAGTTTCAGCTTTATCAATAAATATGTAGTATTAAGTATGTGTCTCCAGTAATTGAATATGTATGTTGTCATAAACCATAAGATATTTCAAGAGTTTTAGGTTGAGTTATGTTTATAAAAATTTTTGATCATATTCTAGTTTTATGTACTAGAAAAAATATTTGTCAAATAGGCCTTACATAGGGAGACTTTTTACAACTTATTTAGCAAAATAACCAGAAATGATGGACCTATTTATCCACCAGAAGCCAGATGCATCCTGGAGCAGCCTATATGGTTTCAGAATTTCATCCAAATTTGAGGCAAGGAGATGGAAGTACCCTCTGCAACCTGGCAGTGCCAAGTCCCTCAATCCACGCACTTAATAGGATTTGTGAACACTCAGCCGACAAGTATATACTCAGTGTCTCATGTCTAAATGTGACACAAAAATAGCAATGAAATGCTTTTGGAATGACATCTGATCCCATACACAGAATTTGCCTGATTCGATGTAATTATGTTAATACTTCAAGTGTTCATTTAATCATCTTTCTGTTAAAATGTATTTAACTTATCATTAAAGTACCAATAATCTTTAGACCAATAAAGTAGACAGTAGGAGGTCTAAAATATAATGATTTATACTATTTTGGAAAAGAAAAATCCCTTTAAGGAAAGTGCCACAAAGACAATTTATTTAACAATTTAACCAGGTATTTTCCTACTTAGTGAATATTTATGTGTATGGAAATTCATCACAGGATTGCTTTTATGTCTTTGCTTCTAACACTTTGTGCTAAATTTTAGTGATTATGTAGATTGGTTAAAGTTTTGACCTTTTGGAAGTTTGTTTTCTTTTTTTGTTTGTTTGTTTGTTTTGTTTCTTTCTTTTTTTATTATACTTTAAGTTCTAGGGTACATGTGCATAACGTGCAGGTTTGCTA
>NW_012115344.1:5690414-5742160 GCF_000951035.1 Colobus angolensis palliatus | reverse complement strand
TTGAAGTCAGGTAGCGTGATGCCTCCAGCTTTGTTCTTTTGACTTAGGATTATCTTGGCAATGTGGGCTCTTTTTTGGTTCCATATGAACTTTAAAGCTGGAAGTTTGTTTTCTTGTTGTTGATTTTAATTACTTTGTAATAAATTCTAGATCTTTGTAAGGAATGTGAGCACTATTGGCATCAGTTTGTAAAAGCTATAGGTCATAGTAGTTTCCTTATATGCAAATGAAAGAATTCTGAGATATACACAGAGAGATTCAGAGGCATATTCAGGAAAGGGGGAGATTATTACATCTTAACCTATTTCTATTATACCATGTTCCTTTCTTGTGGGAAAACATGAAAATGTGGTGATTCATTAAGACATGTTAACCAGGAAGTAGAGTCCCTATGGCCATTTCACATCTAGAAGCAAAGTTTTATAACTGTTGCTAAAATAGATTTAATCAATAGGAACTAAGACTTGAGGTAGTGACAGATAAACAGAGGTACAACAGAGGTACAAGTACTAGAGATATTGCTGTCAAAAATATCTAGTGATTTTTAAACCTCAAAGACTATCTACAAGTATTTTATTAGAATTCCTATGTTGTTATTCTCATATGGGTGATACCACCATTGCGTGTAGCATTGTTCTGCCACAGCTACTAGAAATTAAGAATTGTTGGGGGCGGGGGGGTGGCTAGCGAATGTGCTAGGTCCAGAATGTACATTTTTGGAGCAATCATATAAGGATCTAGCTATAAGGATTGTGGATTCAGATGAATTCTGTCGGTCATCTCAAAATCTCTGCATATCTAACTTTATTTTTTTCTTTTCTTTTTCTCTCTCTCTTCCTTCCCTTTCCCTTTCCTTTCTCTTTCTCTTTCCTTTCTTTCCACAGAGTCTCACTCTGTCACCTAAGCAGGAGTACGGTGGCATGAACATAGCTTGCTGCAGCCTCAAACTCTTATGCTCAAGTGGTTTTCCTGCCTAAGCTTCCTGAGTAACTAGGACAACAGGTGCCTGCCAGCATGCCCAGGGAATTTTTGTATTTTTTTGTAGAGATAAGATCTTACTATGTTACCCAGGATGGTCTTGAACTCCTGGCCTCAAGTGATCATCCAGCCTTGGCCTCCTAAAGTACTGGGATTTTAGACATGAGCTACCATGCCTGGCCTGGATATCTAAGTTTTGTGTATAATACCCTAATTTCTTATGTTGAGGCTTTTCTCTATTCTATATAATAGTATAGAAAAAGGATATATATATATATATATATATATATATATATATCCCCTTTTGTCTCTGTGATATATAGATCACTCATTTCAATTTTTCTGTGGATAGCTTTTAAACACAGATGTGTTTTTGTGACTAATGGTGGCTGTTGGGTTGTTAGAGATTCAAAGACAGAATAAAACCACAGTGAGAACCTTCAAGTATTACACAGCAGGATCAAGTAGATGGTGTCTTCCTCCCTCCATGCTTCCTTCCTCCCTCCCTTCTTTCCTTTGCTTGCTTCTCCTTTCTGGGTAGGCATTTGTAGGAACTGTTTTAGCTTCTAGAATCATACAATATTTGACAAAAGAAAAAAATAAAGATGGAGAGGCTCATAGCTGTAGAATTTGAATTGCTCACTTTTTACTCAATGCACTTTCTAACATTGCTTTTACGTACTAGGTGACAAAATAAAACAATACGCTATTTTAAGGACATATATAGTTTTAGAAAGTAATCAATTGAGTTACAGAATGTAGTCCGGGCAATTAAGAACAGTATTTACCTGTGTTCTTTATCTTGTGACTGGTTTAATGGGCCTACTCTGAGAATAGTTCTATTTGATGATACTTTCCCTTAAAAAGATACTAAGATATTTGTAGCTGCACCAAGTAAGTTACTTCTGTTTTGAAGATCACTGGGTTCTTTATGAAGGGTGTTGATCCATTACGACTGTATAATAAACATAAAGATTTTTAAATCACCTTTGTATTCAAGTAGGTAAATGAAAACTCTGCAAAGAATCTGCTTACTATTGGGGATGGAGGTGGGAAGAGCCTTTTAGGAATGATATGTTACAGAGAAACTTTGCTCTCTGGAGTCTATATATCATTTACAGCAAAAAGGAGAAACACATTGCTTATAGATGGGAGAGTCTTGGATTAGGAATTCATAATGTGCTAGGGGATGCTGATGAAGCTTCTACCTGGAATAATGAATGTGAACTGTACATTCACGGTAAAAATAACATTAGTTATGAGATTCTCTAAGTTGCTTGACATGACATGTTCTAACTTATACTTTAAGCTTGCCTGCCTTCAAATATCTCTTAAATAGCAAAGCTCTATATAAATGAGCCCATTTATTTTGGATGACTGGTTACAGGAGTAATGCATGCCATTTCCATCATCTTGTATGTCTAATTTAGCTGGACTGAAATTATGTTCATCTTTTATGATGGGATTAACATTTGGAAACTGCCAGTTGTCTAGATGCTGGCATTCTGTGGTTTCTAGAGCCTGTAGAACTGTCTTCTGCTGGGGGTGGGAGGCAGGTGGGATGGTTCAGTCTTGATCTACATGAAAATACACATCGCACCTGGTTTGCTCTAGGTGATTATCTGCTAGCTAGTGCGCTTGAGGAACTGGTTGAAAAGGTGGAGGGGGTGTGTGTGTGTGTGTGTGTGTAGTGGTAGTTTTGCTTGTCACAGGTAGCTTCTTGTTTAGTTGGGTTTGTTGAATCTCCTCATAGAAAACATCCATGCCCTGTTTATCAGGTTTCTTTAAAATGCTTTTTCTCGGTCCTATCCAAAATGCACTACTATTTTCCTGTGTGTCAACATGCCTTCTTTTTTCAGCATGGCAAACAAGGCAGCCTCCCTTCAAATGTATTCCAATTCCTTACGGGCAAATATTTTGGTCATCATTTATGAAGGTAATTACAGGTATTCCTTCTGTAATTTATAAAATTATAGGAAGTTTAATTTCTCTTTGTTGTGGGTTTCGATTACAGAAAGTTGTCTGACTAGTTCCAGTGTTTTGCTCTCAAATCTGTTGTAATATATTAATTTTTGACTTTAAAGCTTTATTATTTCTATCACCACAATGGGAATAGGTGGAGTAGAAAAGCTTAAATTTTAAAAAAAATGAAGATCCTTCAAGCAATTCTTATTTTAGTATGGCTGATGTGTTTGTTTTGTTGTTTTTAAGTCTCTTTACCACCACCCCCATCTCCGCCACTGGGATTCAGGAATGGCTAGCAGTTTACAGGTCTTAAAAAAATACTCATTGTAATAATAAGGGTTAGGCTATTTTTCCCTACTTTCCTACAGTGTGTTAGTTTATAAACAAAAGGTTTTTTTAAAAAACAATTAAAATATAAGTAGAGAAGTAAGGGCTAAATTTTAATCATGCTTTGTTTAGAAATAAGATTTTTTAATGATAGTAACATGTTTTCCTTCTCTTGAATAATTTACACATTTTGTTATCAGAATGTCTTCTGCATAAAAGAGGTTAAAATAAATCATTAGATGATTTTAGAGAAGTCAATGTAAAATTAAATATATTATTTGAAACAGTCTAAAAGTGCAGACACTGTGTGCATTTAAATTTTCCATGTAAGGAGTCATCAATCTTTGGCAATAAATTTTTTTGAGTGTAGCAAAATATGACTTCTCTACAGGGAGTAAAAGTAAAGAAATTTAAAACCTATACAAGTTTCACTGGGATTCTGGCCAACCGAGATAAGATGATATAATGTAAAGTTCATAAGAACATTTTTCTCCTAATTGAAACAAAAGGCAAAGGAAGAAGAACCTTTCTTTGGCACAAATATAAATGAAACGTATCTCCAAATTGACCAAAGAAAAGAAGAGAGAGGTTGTTGTTGTTATTGTTGTTATTATTATTGATTATTTTCAGGAGGAAATCTTCAGAAATACTTTAAGCAGGACCAGTTTTTTAATCAAACAGAAATATAATATTTACAGTCTTTCTGCCTAAATCTTTCCTGTAGAAGATGAAAAAATGTGTAACAGTATCAGGGCCAGTAGGTCCTCATGCAATCTTTGTTCTGAGCAGTTCCTGCCTATCATTTTTTCCATATGCTCTTGTAGCTTCTGATCTCTTCTAGCACAAATAAAATTTTCTGTATGATATCTTTTTAGCCTGAAAGTATTAACGTACCTCCTTTTTTAAACTAAGCTTATCCAACCTTCAGCCCACAGACCCACATGTGTGACCCAGGACAGCATTGAATGTTCCCCAACACAAATTCGTAAATTTTCTTAAAACATTATGAGATTTTTTTTTTTCTTTTTTAGCTCATCAGTTATCGCTAATGCTAGTGTATTTTGTGTGTGGCCCAAGATAATTCTTATTCTTACAATATAGCTCAGGGAAGCCAAAAGATTGGATACTCGCCTTTAAACCAATAGTTTATTCTATTTTATTCTTAAAATAGATTATATATAAGTTAATATCTACATAATATAATTTATTATAGCAGTACTTATTAAGATTGTTATTTTTTCCCTCAAGGAAAGCTGTAGAGTAACTTATGTTTATGGGCATGGAACTGGGTTTTGTGGGTTCCGTTGCTTAAGCCACCCAGTGTAATGTATTTTTGTTTAAAAAGCAGATCAAACTGACTAAGACAATATAGCTTTAGAACAGGATATTATTATGCAAGTTCCCTGGGCTCAGGGATCCAAGACAGAGGCAACCAAATGACACCCCCTGGCATGACTTTAGTACATGGAGCTTAGATTTTTGGCAGAGGAAAGTTGGGCAGCCTGTTTACATGGATGTTACATAGGAGATACTATACAGGAAAGACTTTTAAGAAAGAAACCCCGACTTTAAGATATTTTTTTCTTTTTAGCTTAAAAGTTATTAAAACCTACAGGATAGATTGGGTAATGTTGACCTAGTCAAGATGTCAATAAAGTGCAAAAAAATGCAGATATGATAAAGAATACATTAAGAGGATGTGACTAAGTACAACCAGTGAATGGAAAAATGCATCAAGGAAAATTTCCTTCTGGTTCTACAAATAGCTTTACTTGGAATCTGACTAAACAGTATTATTTTGGTAACGTGTTTGCCTAATAGAAGTGGATGTATCTGTGAATGCAAAGAGATGCAACTTTGGGAGTTCAAGCCAGATTTGACACAGTTAAGAACTCCTTACCTTGGCCAAAATCTGAGCTGGATGTTCTGGCAAAGGTCAGAGTGGATTTCTCACTTCAAGTCCATCTCTGTGGGTTGCCCTGGCTCTAGTGGTAGCCATGATAGTGAGCAAGGACATAAGGAAAAGCCAAATGTGATCCATTCAAGAGGCACCTTCAGGTTATGTCAGGCATGGACACCAAGTCTTCAGCATTGAACATGAAACAGCGACACAGAAGGAGGATCTGGAACAACCAGAATTGAGAGCAGTCGTGTAGACCTCCAGCCTAAGAGGGGACATTTAGTTTTGGATCTGTTAGCAATATGAAATCAAACAGTGTTGATGCTCTGTACAGAAGAAACACTACAGAGTAATTGGATATACTGGGGCAAAGAATTAAAAAAAAAATACTGGAAAACTTGAAATTGTACTTTGAAATTTTTCTGCAGAGTAACACCATATCTCAAGTTGTGGAAGAAGAAGATACCAGTGACATGATGATACTCATTGGTCACATACAAAACTATATTGTGCATTATTTCCTAAATCAAGGTTTTCAGAATCGTGCATTTGAATAACTTTACATTAGTTCATGTTATAAATGGGAGAAGACACATTTTGTAAGGTGCTCAATATGGAACAAATGAGAAAAACAGATACATCTAGAATCCAGTCCCATAGTGTACAAAATGAACAGAACATAGGACTGGAGTCTGAGACCTGTGTTCAAATCCTGCTTATTTTTATGGCTATTTTATTCAAGTTATTTAAACTTCCTGAGCTTCATTTTCTTCATCTGCAAAACAGTGGTAATCATATTTGCTTTGCAGGACGCCTGTGGGGTTTAAATAAAGTAATAAACATTAAAGAACATAAGTAACAGTAGGCAACCAACACAAGGTAGCTATTGTAATGTTTTCTGTGCTGGTAAATTATTCAACTTCTCTTTTCAGTGGCGTTTAAATTTCTACCATTAATGTGGCAGTTAAATAAGGCACAGGTTTTTTCTGATGGTGATTTTTGAAAATCCTTCCTATGTTTAAGAGAAAAATGCCTAAAGAAAACAAAAGACCCCAAAACAACCTCCTCCTTTGACACCATCTTTTTCCAAAGATCATTTGCACAATTGTTGATTGGCAACATTACATTTGCTTACAAAAAATAACACTACACTACCTAACACGTTGTATACTCCCATATACAATGTGTTAAGTAAACAAACTGCCTTTACAACACTCAGAAGTTCATGTGGGTAATACCACAAGAAAAATTTTTATAACATAAACAATACTTATTTTGATCATTTTGTTTCTTAGAATTTGTTTATACATACACTATTCCTTTTAAGCTAGATTTCCAAATTATAAAGTAGAGAAGATAATTAAAACAATTATTTGAAAAACAAACCTCTAAAGAAAAGGACATTCATGGTTGACAGAACAAAGATGGCCCTTGGTATAGCATCTGTGAGCTAGGTTTACTTCATAGAGAATGTTTGTCTTTTATCTAGAGTTGTTTGTTTATTTTAAAGGACAAGTAAATTTAGTATTGAAATACTCAACAGTATATTTGTTATTGACTGACATATATTAGCATTTGTTTTAAAATTTCACTTAGTATATTTTTTATTATTATAAAGGTAGAGAATTTGGAAAATGTAGATAAATAAAATGAAGAAAATAAAACCACCTATGGTCCCACCAGTCAAAGATAACTACTCAATATATTTCTCCTTTTAAAAATTCATTTACTCCCGTATACACACATGTATAAAACAACAACACAATCACATATTTTTAATTTACATTTTTTAACCTAGTAATGTATTTTGAATATTTGCCTATGTTGCTTAATGCCTTTTCATTTCATTTTTTTAATACTTACACAGATTTTCATTGTATAAATAAACCATAGTTTATTAAACCATTCTTCTTAGAATAATAAATAATTATTAGTAGTAAATAAATTTTACTCTGGTAAAAATAAATTTCTAATCTTTTAGCTTTTTGCTAATTTTTCATCCACTCTGAATATTTCTACAAACAATTTTGTGGCTCATTCTCTACACAGCTATGATTTTGTACAGTATGAATTTGTGGGTTGAATATGATATGCAAAAATCCTAGTGTTTCATACATGTTCTATACTGCCTTCCAAAAGAAAGGATAATATTTCTTTCTCTGATCCTTCAGTGCATATTTCCACAAATCCTCTACACTGCTTATTTCTTTAAAAAATATTTACTAAATTGTTAGTAGAATGGATACAATTTTATATTTGTCCTTATTATTTGTGTGATTGGATAAATTCATTTCTTGTATGTATTTGTCTATTTTTTGAAAAGGATCCCAAATGTGTGCAAAAGTATTAAAATTTAGCATTGAATATAGATAAAGAATATGTCACTTGCTTTCCCTACTTAAGGCTTTACCTCTTCAGTCCTTCTTGGTATAGCATCTCATACAATTCCTTAAGTAAATTAGTCATATTTTAAATTACAAGGAACTGAAAATCGATTTGACTTGGAGGTTCAAATGATAGCTCAAATCTATGATTTATGCTGTGTAGAAAAGGGCTTGCTAAAAATCAGAACTCCATAAATGCACATTACCTCGAATTAGTCTTGCACCTTTCATCTACAGACTTGGGACTAAAAAAGAGTAAATATAAATATTATTAATTGTCATGCAAGATCTCTGGTGAATGAAAAGGGCCATTACAGTTCTGGTTCACCAACCTAGTCAGTTCATAGAGGAAGCTGGGGCCCGGTGAGGCAATGTGGTACAATGGAAAGCTTTTAGACTCCACCCGGGTTCAAATCCTGCTTCTGCCACTTAAAAATGTAAATAGAAGGAAAATGTACTTAATTTCTTGGAACTTTTAGTTTTGAGCCATTTCTCAGACCTATGAGTGTTAGTTGGTTCTTTGGATCATTGTGAGGTCGGTTCCTCTCCTTTTAAATGACTCGCCCAGGGTCACTTAACTAGTTAATTGGGCAGAGTGGACTAGAGTCTTTATCCCGATTGTTCATCATATGCTCTGTTCACTATACCATGGCTACTTTTCTAGCTAAGGATTTTGAAGCATGCCATATTAAGGCACATCATTTTAATTATAAATAGACTAGAATGAAACCAAGGTGTGACAAATACTGTTGTTTGGTTGATCCCATCTGTTGTTAATGTTATCCAGCTAAAGCCCACCAGGGACAGACCTGTAATCAAGCAAGTCTTATTAATAGATGCAAGAAAGGAGACAAGACACCATGGGAAACGTGGGGGCATTTCAGTAAGAGGGTGTTTGGAAGGCTTATTACAGGATCTGGTCTCAGGTGATTTTCGAGAAGAGCTTAAGAAAGTGGCTTTGCTCTGAATTGGATGCTATCAGGAATTGGGGGTATATATATGATTGCTTATTTTAAAAATCTTATCCATAAGATGGGAAAAATAAAGTGAGGCTAAAGATTAAACTGGGAAAGAAGCAGAAGCTACTCATATTAGCCAGGCTATGAAGGTGCTTGATATTTTTCTGGTTTGCACAATGACCTTGTTTATGTGCTTAGACAAGGTTATAGAGTGGTCCTTTTTTGTTCAGTTCATCATGGTCACTGATGTTAGTGATTTTGAAGCTTGTTTATGTTCAACAGGATATCATCAAGGCCTATTTATGAACACAGCTAGCTTTTCACATCAAGGCCTAGCTATATAGCTGCAGTTTCTGAATGTCAAAAAGTGCTCTTCGTTTTCTCTCTGCATCTCTTTTCTCTCCAGCCACCTTTCTGCCAGGACTGGCTCTGGGGCAAAATTATAGCTGAAGAAACATACACAGAAGTTTTCTGGGAGCTTCCTAATAAAACTTTTACTTTCAAATATTGGTACCACCCATTCTCCTTGCTACATCCTCTTTCTTCTTGTTGGAAAGGGGATATAATTGTAGAAGCCACAACAGCTTTTTTGTAATTATGAGGACAAAGTAAAGTGATCTCAGAGTCTTTGGCATCATTGATCTGCTGAACCAGCCCAGAACTGCTAAACTCTGGATTTCTCATTATGGGAGAAAAATACTTCTCATTTTTTTTAAGCCACTGTAGTCAGGCTTCCTGTTTGTTACCTGTTGCTGAAATCATTCCAAAAACATTGGACATTCACCTTCATTATTTACTAAACTAGATACTCTTCTGGCAGCCAAGTTTTTATGATGACTCAGAGCATATTCCATTTGGAAATAGAGCTTGGCAATGATTCTCCCCTTTTAAAAATTAGGCTTATGTTAAGTAAATGAATTACTGTTCTTTCTGCTTCATAAGGTTTGTCATTATTACTTCACTCAGATGCAGTTGCTTACAGGAACCTGCATAAAAAAGAAAGCTTTAGAAACCTTACAGATTAAGTTCTGCAGAAAGAAGTGTGGGCAAACTTGTAGACTTGATTATTTAAAGGGTGGATACGGCTGTAAACCTAATTGCTGGATAATTGTGACTTCATGATTGCAATTTGTTGAGTACCTAGTCCCATTGTGATTTGTCAAGCTTCACAATGTATTGGTTGTTTTTAATGATCATTGACTTAGAGGTCAATATTTTCCTAGGGGATGATTTCCTGGTTAGTCTGTGCCATAGTGGTTAGAAGGTTAGACTCCATATTACAGAATCAATGCCCACTGGAAAACTAATAGCATGTTGGGAAGTGATGATGAGGACAATAACTGATTACTATTAATATTCACTGTGTAGGAAAACTAAACTGCAGGGCCGGTAGGAATCCAATGCCTGCTAGATGCTGGATGAGAGTTCTCACCAAAAGAGAAGTGAAAAGGTTCAGGGAAACTTCATGTATTGACAGCTGGGATTTGTACATTAAAAATGTTGTGCCTGTGGTCAGAATAAATTTTATTCTGGTCAAAATAAATTTTTTCTCTACCCACAAACTGGTAATTATTTTACAAGTGATACTTTTTTTTTTTCAAAAATAATCTCCTTCTGCACTTTACACATAATAGATACAAAATAATTACTGCTCAAGAAATGCTTGAAAATGTATTAAAATTAGGCTCTAAAGAATGGTTTAATTTCTGCAATAGTGACAGTGATAATTTATCAAAGTGTTCTCTATAAACAATAAATTATTTAGCATATCACCATTCATATATAACAGATATATTACTGAATAAAATATATTAATGTTCACTGTGGTTAACATAAAGTATCCAGATGTGAGGGAATTTAATAATTTATGGGGATGATTCTTGTCCACTTAACTAACTAGGATGTGAATTTTGCATAGAGTGCTTGACTGTTCTGTGAAAATGTGTCTCTGTTTGAGACAGACCAGGATCTTATTTTTCAAGAAAAAGTTAATAGTAAATTACAAGAAAATAGTTTCATAATATAATTTTCATGTCTTACACTTCCAATGCTCACAAAAAGGCTGCTTTTTCTGCCAGTTCTTATAGGCATATGGAATTTGCCTATCTAAATGATGTAATCCATATAAACTTAATCCACTGGTGGAGTATTTGTTGTAGGTCCGTGTTGAAATTACAGTTACTATACACCTTATAATACAACTATACAGTTAAATTACACATGGTTCTAGTAAATTTCAGGGGTTTGGTAAATGAGGAACATGCAGAATCCTAGTTTTATAGCCATATTGAGTGTGATGATTATTACATAGTCTTCTCGGAGTCCGTCACCATTTTGTTTCTCTAGAAAGCATGATCTTTGAAATGGATGGTAGATACATGTTGGAAACTCTATTGCGTAAAAGGGGGGTGGTTACAAGCTTATTCATGTTTTCCTATTTTGGGATTTTTTTAATGATATGATCTATCTTCCTGCAGATTAAGTTCTGGCAAATTATGTGTTTTAATGAACTTATTTTGAGAGAACAAATGAATGAATGAAAGAGAACTCTCAACCTTTATTTAAAAGTAAATTTACTAGGAACTTCTCTCTAAATCTGTTAAAAGCCATAATGAAGGTGGGGAAAGGGACAATTGTAATTCAGTGAAATAAATACAAAATTGGATGTATAAACTCTGCAATGAGAAATACAGGAGGGAATCTAGGTGTGGACTTATTTCTCTGGAGTGATGTTTGAGATAACTCTTAAGAGAGAGGTCACTGTTTTCCACATGGACACAGAGTTGGGAGGGCAGAACAAAGTTTCATACTGTGGCCAGGAATGTCCTAAAAAGTGCCATGAAATACTGTGGAATCTTAGAAGTTTAATGAGCTCGTTATGTTAGAAGTCTTATGGCTTTTTTTTTTTTTTTTTTCTTGACAGAAGAGCCAAGAGATGATGTTATGCAGGTGATTTGGAGTTAGCTCATGCAGGCACTGAAGGTATGCGAAAGAGTTTTAAGTTGTGTCTTGTAGTTGCTATCTGCTAAGCTCCAGTACAGCAGCAACCATGCCTGCCTCACTCAAGTGGCAATCCAGAGGTCTGGGAGAGTGTCTGGCACATTGTAGTTGCTTAGGGTGTTTTTATTAAGTGAATGAGTTAGGAGCAATTCAAAGAATTTGAGGAAAGGAATAACCCATTAACATTTGAATTTTAGGACTGTCACTGACAGCAGGACAAACATGGAAGAGAGTGGTGTAAGGTTTCAATGACTGCTTTAACAAATTGTCACAAAATTAGTGACTTAAAATACCAATTTATCTTATAGTTCTTTAGGTTTGACATCCAGCACAGGTCTCACTGCACTGAAGTCAGGGTATGGGCAATACTGTATTCCTTTCTGGAGGCTGGAGGCGACAAAATCCCTTTCTTTGCCTTTCCCAGCCTCTAGAGGCTGCCCATTATTCTTGGTTCATGGCTCTCTTCCTCCATCTTTCTCCAGCCACATTGCGTTTCTCTGACCAGTCTTCCATCTTCACATGTCTCTAACCACAGACCAGAAATGTTATTTGATTTTAAACACTCATGTGATTAGATTGAGGCTACCTGAATAATCCAGGATAATCTCCTTATATTAACTTTAATCACATCTGCAGAAGTTCATTTTTTTGCATAAAACATATTCACTGGTTCTGGGGAACAGGATGTGGACATCTCTGGTAGGCTGTTATTCTACCTACCTCAAGGGGCCTGAGGGGTGCTCCATATAGGAGACTAGTAATGCAAGAGTGTATGAAGGGATAAAGCCAGTTCCCAGTTCACCAAACCGTTTTGCTTTCCTCTTTGTTAGAGAGGTAGACTGAATTTTTTTTTTTTTTTTTTTTTTTTGGGAGGTGGGGACAGAGTCTTGCTCTGTCACCTAGCCTGGAGAGCAGTAGCATGATCTCAACTCACTGCAACCTCTGCCTCTCCGGTTCAAGCGATTCTCCTGCCTCAGCCTCTCGAGTAACTGGGACTACAGGTGTGTGCCACCACGCCTGGCTAATTTTTTTGTATTTTTAATAGAGATAGGGTTTCACCATGTTAGACAGGCTGGTCTCGAACTCCTGACCTCAGGCAATATGCCTGCCTTGACCTCCCAAAGTGCTGGTATTACAGGTGTTAGCCACTACGCCTGGCCCCTTTTTTTGTATTGTTGTGACTAATATGACAAAGCTCTGTGCAATAGGATTTAATGTGTGCCTTATCCAGGCTCCTAAAACACTTCTCATGCAATCCTCCATGCTTTTTCTTTTCTCTCTTCTGCTGGTTGAATGTAGAGGGATTTGGCACAGTACTTGGAGGCACTGAGGGATGGCAGGGTCTCTAGCCAGAAGCAGCAAGAGCCCTAAGAGGAGCAGAGATCCCTACCAAGCACATTGCACCTGATTTGCATGAGAAATAAAGCTTTTCTTGTGTTAAGCCACTGAAATTTGCAAAGTATTTGCCAGAGCAAACACTCTAACCTGACCTTGAAATTTGAATGTAGTGATAGGGTGTTGATGTTATAACAAAAATACAAATCAGTGCAGATGGCATTGACTTAGTGTTTGGCCCATGGGCAGGACCCTTCTATTAGGGGCTGGAAATAAAGTGTGTTATAAAGGGGAACATTTTTTGTTAAGTTGCTGTCTGGAATAACTTGGAAGGCAGTCATTATGCCTAAGGATCTCTACAGTTTAACACAGTGATTCTTCACCTTGGCTGCATTTGAAAATCACCTGAGGAATTTAAAAAACTTATTCCTACTCAAAGACCACTCCCAGAGATTCTGATTTAATTAAATGGTTTCTGTGTATGTGCTGAGGGGAAGGCGACATTAGTATTATTTCACAGCTAGGATTGAGAACCAAAGCTCTAGGGCAAGGATCAGCAAACTCTTTCTGTAAAAGGCCAGATAGTAAGTATTTTAGGAGTTGGCCTTGGGAGTAATTCTATCTCTGTTGCAATTATTCAACTCTGCTATTACAACATGAAAGCAACCATGACACCAGGTAAGCAAATGGTTGTGGCTGTGTCCTAAAACAACTTTATTTATGAAACAGGCAATGAGTTGTTTTTTATATGCAGGCCATATTTTGCTGATCCATCTCTAGGACAGTGATTCTCAAACTTTTTATTCTCAGGGCTGTTTTACCCTTTTACAAACTATTGAGGACCATAAAAATCTGTTGTTTATAGGTTATATCTAGCAAAAATTACCATTTAAAATTGAAATAAACATTTAAAAATAATGAATTGAAAATAGTATCGTGTTAACATAAATAACATTAAAGAAAATTAAAATTGTCATATAATGGATATATTTGTGGTATATATAGTGATGTTTTGCTACATGTAAAGTGATCAGATCAGGGTAATTAGCATATCCATCATCTCAAATGTTTATCATTTATTTGTGTTGGAAACATTCAATATCCTCCTCTTAGTTATTTGATACTATATATTATTGTTAACCATAGTCATTCTACAGTGGTATAGAACACAAAGAACCTACTTATCCTATCTAGCTATAATTTTATATCTTTTAATGAATCTCTCTTTATCCCCTTTCCACCTCCTCTTCCAGCCAATAGTATACTCTGTTTTCCATTTTACTTGTATGAGATCAACTTATTTTTTACTTTCAACATATAAGTGAGAACATGTAGTGTTCAACTTTCTGGTCAGCACCAGAAAGTGGTTTATTTCACTTAACATAATGACTTCCAGTTCCACCGATGTTGCTGAGAGTGACGGGATTTCATTCTCTTTCATGGCTGAATAGTATTCCATTGTTTGTGTATATATATGTATATACACATACATATATATGCCACATTTTCTTTATCCATTCATCTGTTGTTGGACACCTAGGCTGATTCTGTATCTTGGCTCTTGTAAATAGTGTTGTAACAAACATGGAGGTGCAGATGTCTTTTTGATATACTGACTTCCTTTCCTTTGGATAAATGCCCAGTAGTGAGATTGCTGGATCATATGGTAGTTCTATTTTAGTTTTTGGAGGAACCTCCATACTCTTCTTCATAGTGGTTGTACTAGTTTACATTCCCACCAAAAGTGTATAAAAATTTTATTTTCTCTGCAAATAACATATTTTAGGATAATTGTATTTGCAAAATAAATAGTAAAAAGAACAGCATTGTTTTACATTTTTGCAAAACTCTATATTGTCTAGCTTAATAGAGGACATGTAGATTCTTATTTGCTTTTTCATCCATTCTGTTGTGATATGTTGTCTTTGTTGAAATAAGTGAAGAAAATCTAGTGCCATATAGATGTGTAGGTATTTCTTGTTGGAAGAACAATACTCCTTCTTTTGAAGGAATATTTTAATAGTCTTTTCAGATAATTGTTGACATTCTTTTGTATTATATCATGACTCAAAAGTGATAATTTTATAAAAGTATATTGCAGTGTGGAACTGAAACCATATCAATAAACTTTTCACACTCTAGTACATTAAATCCACTTTAAATGGATCCTTTACTTATGCATGATTTTATAATATCTTGTATTGATTATTTGGAAAATATTATTTCATTGAGTTACGTAATAGGCACATTTCATTATGTAATATTTTTAAAAATAACATTTGTTAATATCACCATGGATCTCATAAAAATTCTTTAAGTATTCAGAAGCTGTCAAGCTGATAGTAGTGGATACAAGTTTTCCAAAATTCTAATTTTCACTTGAAAGCTCAGATTTTATCATTGGCACCAAATACTGTCAGGTTGTTTGCCTTCAAGTGACAGGCTCACTTCATTTATTTTCAAGAAAATGACTGCCAAATATCCAAGTATGAATAACCATATTTTGTTTATCACTTGTTCTTTCAAGCAAAAATGGTATTCCACAAAAAAGAGACAAGTTCAGTTTGCAACTCAAACAATCACACATTGCTTTTCCTCAAGACAACCATTGTACTTGGGTATGCAGCAGAAGTGCTTTGTGTTCTTTCCTTGTGGTCCCACAGAATACTTAAAAGATTTATAACTCAAGTGTTGAGCTTTAATAAAATGCGTAATTTTTACCTGTTTCATCAGCGTATTCTTAAGCAAAAGTTTTTAAACCTGTGAGATCATGGTGATGAAAGTGATGCAATGACATAATAAAATGATATGATACAATATGGTAATTTTGCCTTGATTTATGCTAAAGAACTGATAACGTTTGGCTGTGTTCCCACCCAAATCTCATCTTCAATTGTAGCTCCCACAATGCCCACATGTCATGGGAGGGACCTAGTGAGAGGTAACTGAATGATGGGGGTGAATGTTTCTCATGACAGTGAATAAGTCTCATGAGGTCTGACGGTTTTATAAAGAGGAGGTCCCCTGCAGAAGCTCTTTTTCTTGTCTGTTGCCATCCGTGTAAGAGTGTAAGATGTGACTTGCTCTTCCTTGCTTTCTGCCATGATTGTGAGGCCTCCCCAGTCACATAGGAACTGTGAGTCTATTAAACTTCAGTTCTGTATAAATTACCTGGTCTTAGGTATGTCTTTATTAGCAACATGATAACAGACTAATACAAGCACCAACAGTTTTACTCACCATTGCTTTGGCACCGTTGGTGCAAATGTCAATACAGTGGAAAAAACAAATACATCTTAATATTATTATGAAAATAATCTTGACCTCATGGATCCACTAAAAGTGTCTTCGGGATTTCCAGAATTGTGCAGATTACACTTTGAAAACTGCTGCTTGCGGGGGTTTGTTTTAAAAGAACCACAGTGTTACTGTGTCATAGCTCTTATTGGCTTCCTTTGGTAAGGTGTTTCAAGAAAGAGATGAACTCAGAAAGAAATGGCTAGTTTCCAAGCCAGATGGAAAACAATAGAAAATATCCAGACTTGAGTGAATGATGGTGGAAATCCATCTGCTTCTAGATCCCACACAGAACCACAAGGCCCAGAAAGACTTTTTAGCTGAACAATATGACTTAGCTACAGATCCGATTAATGGACAAAGAGACCTGGAGAGAGGGAGAGAAAAGAGAAAAGATCTGAGAATTGTACAAGGAAGCAAATACAACAGAAGCCTACCAAGATTTCGAAGAACTTGTATTGTCAAGAAATCCAAAATATCTGATTAAAACACCTTTGATTGTTTGACCTATAAAATCACCTTTTTGCTTTGGCTACACTCATTTCAGCTGTGTCCAAAAGGAATAAATAAACAATAAGAACTTCTAAAGGGAAAGGCTTGAGGGTCAAGCAAGAAAAAGACAAAAGACTTATTTCCAGAGAGCAGAATGAAAGTTTAATCCACAAATTTATCATCTCCCCAGGCTAGGGGATATCACGAGGCCTGCCAAACAGGATTGTAGAATTATAGTGGCCTAGTGAACATGTACATCCCCTGATTCCTTTTTTTCTGAATGGAGTTTTAATTGCAGTTATGCTGTCCCTGTGCCACCACTGTATACAGAGCAAGCCCATAACCAAACTCTGCTCTCCCTCTGCTCAGCTGCCTGCCAGATACAAGGGTCTGGGGGGAATTCTAAGCTAATAGGAGATGGTGTAACCACGAGATGGAAGAAGCCAAGTCACCTGAATGAAGCAGATCCTGTCCAACCAACCTGTGCTGGATTGTGACATGAACAAGGAATATATGTTTATTGTGCTGAACCACTGAGATTTTGATTCCAGCATTTGCCACAAACATTCTTTATTACAACACTGAGATGACTCTGAATAATACGGAGGCTATTCCATTGATCTGCTCAGAGGAACTGAACTATGGCAGTGGCAGAAATAAGAAGAAATACGTATTTTAGAGGTAGAATCAATAAGCTATCACTAGTGGGATATGAGAGCAGAATGAGGTAGGGTAAGGAGTCTGGGATGTGTTCCAGCTTTCTGTCTTGGGTTGAAGTGGGTGGAGTTTTGGATGGCACTCAGAACAACCCGGTGAATTTGTCCAATAGGCAAGAGCTTGGGACAGAGATGTGGAAAGCAGGCACATATAGGGCAATCATCAGCTTATAGGTGATGGTTGAAGCCATGAGGCGGGAGGAATAGTGGATAAAATATTTTGGGAATACAGTTCAGAGGGAGAAGAACACAGAGGTTGTTTAATGAACAGCAGAGAGAGCAGAGTCTGCAAAAGAGTGAAAATAAACCCTCAGAATGGAAAACAAAAAAGGCAGAAAAGGATAGGTCACAGAAACCAAATTAGAATTAAAGAACACTTTAAAAACACTTTAAACACTTTAAAAGAACACTTTTAAGAATTGTGAAATGATAAAGAATCATATTTCAAAGAGGTAAAATATAATCAGAGCTAAATATTTATGAAATTTTAGAATTAAAAGAGTATGGATGATCTTCATGAAGATAATTTCAATTAAGCATTGATACAAAATTCAGATTATTATGTGGTAAGTGTCTTTTGATTTTATAAATGAAAAAACAGAAGGGTTACATCTTGACCAAGATTGACAGCACATGTTGGAGCTTTGCTTTGAACTTTTGCCTATTCAACAACATAACCCATGCTCTTCCATTCTTCCAAACTGAATCTGAAAACCTCACTTAAGTAATAGTTGATTCAGATAAAATTTTGATTATAATCTTGCTGAAGCCAGGTAAAATAGAAGGCTATTGAAATCATAGGATTGATATTTTCAGGGAGGAATGTGTAGAGAGGTGACTAATGTTCTATCATATTTCTGAGAGGATTCTTTCTTTTTCTCTCTCTCCTCCCTCGTTGTATTCTCTTGAGCAGATTCTATTGATAATATTGGTAACCAGGAGTTAAGTTTTTTAACATGAACAGGTTAAATGTTATATTGTGGGTATAAATTTTATATTCATAGCACGAATATAAAAATCAACTACTTATGACTATTTAACTGGCTTAAGGACAAAGGTGGTAAGAGCTGTTGGCCACAACTATCTGATCTATATCTGTGTCTTATTTTTAACAATGGGGCTATTTTGGTTTTAGAACATAGGATGTCTGAATCTTCTAAAATCACTTCTTCCTAAAATTATAAGGCTGCAGTTGACTGATAAAACTTTTTCTCTCATATAAAACTAATTGGCAAGATCAAAGGCTGCAAGAGTTTGAGCACTACCTTCACATTTACCAGAGGATTTGGTGACAATTCAGTATTTAAAGTATAATCTCCAAACAAGCTAAAAACAGAGGTAAACATTTTTAGGAGATTTATCCTATGATCTTCTTTTCATTAATAAACATAAAGGTTTATGTTACCCTAAATTCTATCATAGAACACTATTTCAAAATAAGTATATTAGCAAATTAAATGAAAGACATGTCAAAACCTGAAGCAGCATTTTTTCTTGTGAGCCAAGGTGTCTACAAATTTTGTACAGGAAATGTAACTTTTCTTCACTTCATACAGAGACATTTTGTATGTGCTGAAATTTTGAAATACTGTGCACTGATGTGTTTCACAATGAGCCTTCCAGAATTTTGAGGCATTTGAGGGGACACATACTCAGTAGTTGTCTGGGTCAATGCTGCCGTAGTGAGAACTTTTGCACATTCTCACAATTGTAAAGTTTCCCCACTATTTTTGTGACCAATACTACTGTAAATATATTTGGCTTTTTACAGTTCACAGGGTATTAATAAGCTGCAGTACTATGTACATTTAATAAGTCATAAACAGCATTCATTACCTTGGTATATTATTAAAAATGAAATTTTGTATGAAATGAAGAAAAGCAATTGACATTATTTGAATCCATTACTTATTAAATTTTATCATTTTTGTACAAATGAACCTTTCTTGGCATGTACTGATTTCCTAATCTGGAATGCATGCTAAAATATTTTCATTTAGATATCTTATTTTTGGTAGCGAAGTACCTTCCAATTTGGGACTCAGAACATTCAATTGCGAGTATACACAAAGTCAAGAATACATACAGTCAGCATTATTAAACATAAAACTTGATACTGCCCGACTTTAGTTGCAATTTTTTGATAGCATAATTCAGTGTTATTTGTCCCCTTTGCATTTCTATAGCAACTATTTCTGTGAAAGTTATGTGTTTGGTTGAAATTTTCTAGAACAGAAAAGAATCATTTGCAATTTTTATTTGAAGGTTGCTTTGCAGTGATGAGGAATTGAGAGATGTCCTTCATTGTATGCAAAATTATTTTTAAAAGCCCTCTACCCTACACATACAGACGAGTGTGCACACACATC
Organism: Colobus angolensis palliatus; assembly: GCF_000951035.1. Lineage (NCBI taxonomy): Eukaryota > Metazoa > Chordata > Mammalia > Primates > Cercopithecidae > Colobus > Colobus angolensis. The sequence continues at coordinate 5,722,438 of NW_012115344.1, read as the reverse complement.
TTCATGTCCAATGTTATAGATATTAAGTACTAATTACTCATATTCTCTTAAAACAGGATAGCAGATCACAGATAATCATTTTTTAAAAATTAGTTAATTGAAAGAAGACAATCTAAAAAGAGAAAAAACACCTAACCCCATCCTGAAAGTTCATGTTATTTTTAAATTGCATATGAGAATTTTTTGTAAAAGATAGGTTGAAAAATGTACCTATTACCTGCCACTTACACATTTAATGTAAGAGATAAGGCAACATTTTAAGAGACACTATTTGGCAATACACACTACCACACAGAAAATTTAAGGAAAACAATAAAGCTTAAGAAAAAAAACAAAAATAAACTTAATTTTGTTTCTAAATCAAGCTTATTTCTATAGTAGTTTTAAAACATTTTGTTTGGTTGTTCTCATCAAGACTTTCTATCCTATTCTAATAACTAATTAAGAGAATCCTAAAGCTTTCTGCTTTTGTAATTTAATATTTGAAGAGATAGATTTCTAGAGAATATTTTCCAAATCTGTTATACTCTGGAGGAACAGTATCATAGCTTCTGAATTTCTTCTCAAATGTCAGTATGGTTTAACACAAAGGCAATGAAAATAGAAAACTTATATGTTGATTTTAAGTTCTACGTATCTGAAATTCTTAGGCAATAAACATGTTTGTAGACAGGTAAAACTAATAAGGCTAAAACTTTGGTTTTTAAAATTAGAACAGTTACTATCTTTTATTGTCATTAGTTATATACATTAAAGTCAAATGAAAGACGTATGTGGTAATTTTATAATACTGATTTCATTCATTAATTTAACAAGTATGAATTGATTGTTACTCTGTGACAAGATATTATTACCTATATCCCCGGATGCAGAACAAAGGGTTAGCCCCTTAATAGTTTCTGAAACATCAGGATTAATCCTGGCTGTCATGGTGAAGGAAGACCATTTGGTGCATATACTGAGTAAAATTTTAAAAAACACAGAAAACAAAAACTGTATATCAATGAGTAACAAAAACTACTATTTAACTGGGTTGGGATCAAAGGTTGTAAGAGCTGTTGGCCACAACTATCTGAAAAGAAACCAAAATGTCAAGTTGACCTCTTAATGGTGACTGGGTAAATACCAAGGTTCAGTGGTTTGTTCTTGATGCACATCCAAACATTTGGACATCTGTCCAATATTTTTAGCTAGAGATTTTTTACTAACGTAGTTTTTAAAAATGTAAAATATGTGACTTGCTATAGAACATTCATGGTCTATTTTTATCATATTAAATGAAAAAGTTCCAAATTTTGAATGCATTTCATTTTCTTAAGTTCATAAATGAAAGTAGCATGACATTATTTATGAATCATTTCTGATAGCAAAAATTCTGTATTGTGAATTCAGAACTGAGGAGTAAGAGAAAATAAATAAGATTGTTACAGACTGTGATGCAGTTTGTGAAAAAACAAAATGGTTGGAGTGAATCATAGTGACTGGGGCTGGGGTAAGGGTAAGAAAGAGGTCAAGAAGGACCTCTGTGAGAAGGTAACACATGAGCTGAGATTTGAAGGATGAGTCCTGGGAAGAACCAGGAAAAGATTCTTCTAGGTAAAGAGAACGAAATGTAGCAATATGAGGTGAAAGGAACTTCATTAAGAAGAGGAAGGGGAAAAGCTTAAACTCTCCTGAATAGGATCTTTCCGACATAGATTATTTTATATCAGGTGGAGAGTGCTCTGCTATGCAGCAGGACAGCCTAGGTCCTGCAACAGTAATCGACCATCCCCCAATCCCAGATGCTGTAAACCACTAGGTTCATTTCTCACTCACTCTACGTGTCCATTGCAGGTTGGCTAAGTGCTGTGCTCTGCATCCTCCTCTCTCCAGGACCCACGCAGACAGAGTAGTCACTATCTGGAACACAGCAGTTTTGGTGACAAAGCAAAAAGAGAAAGCGTGGCAAATTGCGTACAGGCTCTTAAAGGTTCTGAAAACTTCTACTCACACTTCATTGGCCAAAGCTGTGACTTATCTCAAGTCAGCAAGGAAGTGTATTTCTCCAGTGTGCCCGGAAGAGGAGTAGAACTGGAAATATGAATGAGTGACAGTAACATCTCCTAGAGGGAGTCCGTGAGCAACCTGGAATTGTATGTACATTTGTGTGTGTGTGTGTGTGTGTGTGTGTATGTGTGTATGTGTGTGTCTATGTCGGTATGCGCATGTCTCTGGGGAGAAGATCCATTTCTTTAATCAGATTTTCAAGGGATCTGTGACACGACAACGATTAAAAACCACTGGACCAGTTGAAAACTGCCATGTAAACAGATAATTGCTATACAAGACAATTTGCAGCATGAGTGAGAGGCTGAAATGATTAAAGAATTGTGCTTCTCTGTGTTTGTGTGTGTGCGTTTGCACACATGCATGCTCACACATGGTGACAAGGAAAAAGCTGAGCCAATGTGTAGACTGAAATGTAGAAGGCAGAGTTCAGAGAGTGATAGATTAAAGACACCAAAGTGTGAGGGGACATGCCTGATGTAATGAGGTCCCTGAAGATGCCTGAGGAGATGGTGTCCAATATTCTCTAACTTCAGGGATTTGAAGAGATTACTCTTCTTTGACTTAGAAGAAAGGGAGGGAGAAGCTAGGTGTCCTCATGGGTCGGTTTGCTGACGGAGGGGAAGAAGAGGAGCTCTATTTTGTCTGTGATGTATGAGCAAGGTCATCTGCTTAGAATGAGGGGATTGTAGAGCATGTTAATAGTTTGGAACAGCTGTAAGGGAAATCTGAAACTGAGCTGACTGGGGAGAAATAAAAGGACCGCCAGTAGCACAGAGGGCCCAGCTGATGCCGGAGAACATAGATTTGTCAGAGTGCCAGTAAATGGAGTTATGTGATTTTTCTCTGCCCATGCTCAGCTGCCTGGAAGCAGGAGTTGAGAAAGTTAACAGTTGGATTGATGCAGGGCTGGGGATTGGCAGGGCAGGTGCAGCAACATGTTTTACTTATAATTTGAAGTTCAGAAGTCTGAACAGGCAAAAAGAACTAATTTTGCCTCTAATTTTAAAAGATAAGTTGGTAAATAATGGCGATAATGGTGAGAATAAGCTCTATATGTAGAGCTATCACCTGTAGTTATCCTTTGTGAGTTGCTATTCTTGCTCCCTGGAGTTCATAACTGATATAACTATTATAACTATGGCTAAGGATAAGTAGTGTAGCTTATTTCTTATTGCTTAAGTAAAATTAATCATGCTTCAGCCACATGAGATTTTTTTTTTATGTTCCTAATACTCCCTTATTCCTCTGGTAAAATCTGGCAGAAGGAAGGTAAGAGGAAAAAAAAGCCCTAAAAATATAATTACATACTGAGAGACAGAATCGCTTAGCTAAGCATCTTGCTATTAATTAGTACGTTGTAAATTTTGCTGCCTTGGCTGATACTAAGTCATCGTATTTAGAAGACCCATTAATGAAGACAAAAGAAAAACATCTGGAGTAGCTTAGCTCCGAAGTAGACCTCAGGCTGAAATAGCATTGTATTGCATTTCTATGTTCCCAATTCCTTGCCAAATTCCCCAATTTCCCTGATTTCTGTGAGGTTACATCATAAACATCTGATAAAAAATAGTGTTGCTCTTCATAAAGGCTACATATGCACACTGAAGGCAAACACAGCCCTGATAGTAATTCTGGATTACTGAACAACATTCCGTAAGCTCTGTCATTTTATTTTCCATTTCTTCAGAACAGAGGTTTCATCTCTTAAATATTGATGACTGACAGGTGAGGTGAGCAAGCCAAATGTGATCATTTAGAATTGCATTTGGGACTGAAAGTAAATGTGACTTTTCACATCCTTCCTCAACACAAAGGATTTAGCAGGAGGCAAGCGTGTTAAAATTCTAAAAGGAGATTATTGCTGCAAATGGCTTTTCCCCAGAAGACCCTCTCTCAGAATTTCAGTTGTTGATAACTAGCAGGTTTTATCTCTAAGAACTAAGATCATTTTCTCATCACTTCTGGCCTGCCAACTTGTAGACTGTCTTCAGCTGAAGCAGTGCTGCCAGAAAGAATAACTGGAGAAGTTACTCAACTCTATTTATTTTAGAGTATGATAATTTGAGGGAAAATTAAAATTGTCAGTTTTCCATTACACCCTCAAGCTCTCAGTGCTGGTTATCTCATCAGACCTACAAAACATACTTTGGCGGAAAATTGTGTAAACAGACAGAAAATCCAAGAAAAATAAGGAACTAATGTCTCATCAAGGGCCACATGGTATGTTTAGGGCAGAGCTGAGCACCTGAACATCCTTACTGATCTGACCTGAGGACTTCCTGCTGGAGTCCCAGGACAGGGAGATGTGTAGATACTGAGTATCTGAAGTAAACACTGGGCAGTTATCTGAGGTCTGGTTATCTAAGTGGCAAGGACAATGGATTTTTAAATGTTCACATTTTGACCTGCAATGACCTGTAGCAGAGGCCTAGGGACTCTGAGTGCTCCGAGGGCAAGGACGCTGTGGAGTTCATCTTTGTATACCTGGCCCCAAGCCCAGTGGCTGGCATAAGACTAGAAACTCAATCAACATTTAAGAAATTCTGAATAAATTCAGATCCTTTAAAAATGTTGTCGGCAGGGCTTGGTGGCTCACACCTGTAATCCCAGCACTTTGGGTGGCCGATGTGGGTGGATCACGAGGTCAGGAGATCGAGACCATCCTGGCTAACACGGTGAAACCCCATCTCTACTAAAAATATGAAAAATTAGCTGAGCTCGGTGGCGGGAGCCTGTAGTCCCAGCTACTCCAGAGGCTGAAGCAGGAGAAGGGCGTGAACCCAGGAGGTGGAGGTCACAGTGAGCCGAAATCAGGCCACTGCACTCCAGCCTGGGCAACAGAGCAAGACTCCGTCTCAAAAAAAAAAAAAAAAAAGAAAAAAAAAAGGTGTCAGATAACCTCATTTCTCTACTCAGAATGCTGCAGTAGCTTCTCATTTCTCTCGAGGTAAAAGTCAAAGCCCTGACAGATCTGGTCCTTGCTGCCTCCTCTCCCTTCCCAATTCTCACCCCACTCACCCTTGGGTGGCTCCTTATCCACAGGAGGCAGCTCCCTTTGCACTGGCTGTTCTTTAAGCATGGACTTTTACTCTACATACCTAACAGGCTTCCTCCCTTATTTTCTTTAAATTTTGTTCATATGTCACTTTTCATTGAGTAATAGTTCCACTGTCCTTTACAAAAATTACAGCTCTGTTACCCCCCCTGCCCATTCACACGGTGATCCTGCTTAGCCTGCTCCATCTTTTCATAACACCACTTTCTAACTTTAAATTACCATAACATTTACTATTATTATGTTTATATTTTGTTGTCTCTCTCCTTCTAACAAGGGCAAGGATTTTTGTCACTTCTGTTCAGTTATTCCCAGTGTTTCAGCCAGTGTCTGACACATAGAGAATGCTTTGCAAATAATGGTGTGAATAAATGAACAAAGCTGGATTAGTGAAGCAAGTGAGTGGACGTGTCTCATAGTGAAAGAGGTGTACTCTTAAAGACAGGTGTAAAGGTTAAAGGGACCATTAGTTTTGGTAAATCTATAGAGGTGTACACTCATTTTCATATTCAAAAGCCCTTGTAATTCCAGAGAAACTTTGTCAACCTCCAGACTCAAAGCTATGGACTTTCAACCTGTTAACTGTGAAGTTCTCTTGGTAAGAATGTGTGGTTCAATTCTTGATGAATTCAGACAGTGAGCACACATGTGGATTGGTGTTTCTCAAAGTAGACTTATGAGGCCCCTGTATTAGGAACACTTGCTAAGTACAATATTCCAATTCCCCAGCCCTATCCAGTTTACTGAGTGATTGTTAAGGATTAGATCTCCAAGTGACTCAAATGCATGCTAAAATTAGAGAATTATCAGTACATAAAAATCTGCCAAAAGTGATGAGACTATAACAGAACAGGATTCCCCTGCTGTAGTATAATTGTTCCACATGATGTTGATATGATTGCAGTTAGAAAAATAGTGTTCATTAAAATAATAAAATAAGGTAATACTGAATTAAATGGGTTTTTAAGTAACAGGAGTTCACAGAACCTTTAATACGCTGACATCATCGTGTGTTCCCAAGAGCAGGCTAACGTATATAGCATCACAAATTTATTCCATCATGAACATCTCTTTTTAGGTAACTCATTAGCTTTTGGGGAGAGGTGTTTTTTTTTTTCTTTAAAGAAAAAGTCTGAGCACTTCTGTTATACATAATCTCTAATATTTATTCCTGATTCTAACATTCTATAATTGTCTATATTTGTTTTCTGTCTTGTCAACTACCCTTAGTTTATAATCTAGTTGCAGCTTTTTACACCTAAGAAAAAATATGAAATAGTATTTCTATATTTCATGGTGTCTAGGACTTATCCTTGCAAACGAGAAAGGTCTTTGTGTGTGAGAGACACACACACATGCACACACACACAGAGAGATTGTGAATGAGAATAAAGTAAATGCCAGTCCAGAGAGATGACACAAATAAGCCTGTATATGGTGCAGTTAAGTGAGTGAATTTGCTCGCTAAAGTAAAATTTGGTAGATTTGTAAGTGAGGGTTTTGCCTTTTGTGTAAAGTGCTATATGTTAGTGATATACACATATAAATATCCCACCAGGTATAAGCACACGTGGGGCCTGTTTTTTCTATATTGATTACCATTAATCTATTCCTTATGTCACTTTCCATTGCTGTGGCATGGCCTGTGGAAACAAGATAGGTATGTGCCTGGAATAAACATCTTTTTCCCTTTCCGAAAGCCGTGCGAATTCTACAGCATATTACATCCTTCTGTGTAATGGAAGTATCCACACATGGGCAATCGCTGTCTACAGACGTAATGAACCAAGTGGGAGGTAATGAGAAGTGACTGTCACGCCATCCCTAGGGCCCCCTTTCTCCCACCACACAATTACACTGTGACCCTAGAGAAACCAAGAATACTGCAAGTCTCCCCTTTCCTAATGGTCTTAAAATCAGCCCTAGCTTACCAGGGATAACTAAAATGCAGCATTATTCATTTGGCAGTGCAGAGGATGTCCAAGGAAATGTTTATAATATGGGAAGCGTTCTATATCCACTCATATACTGTTTCCGCAGTGTGGACTTGGCCTCTTGCCTGAAAGATGCCAGCACATGAGGGTCCTTTCCTGTTTTCCCTTAGTGTGTGATTTTGGGGTGAGAACTGTTGCTATGTTTGTAACGAGAGTCCAGGGAGGAGGTTGGTGGTCACAGCCACATTTGTTAAGGCTTTTTTTTTAAACTCCTTTAAATAATGATGAAATTACAGTGATAGCAATGTATCACCCATTTTATTTCTGAGTTTTGTTTCAAGGGGAGCATTGGTTACGGCAACCAATTTTATATGACTTATGCTTGTGGTGAGAGGGAGATGTCAGGGTTGAGGAAAAGGTAGAGGGTTGCCCGCTGAGTCAACTTTTAGAGAGCATACACAAAATGCAAAAAGGTATAAGACTTAAAATTCTTTTCTTTGTCTTCATTTTGCTCTTATAGCTGAGGCTTGCCCACATTCTGGGGGAAGTCTGCCAACTGTTCCCTGAATGGTGAATGGAAACAAGCTGGTCTGCTGTGTTGTTTGGCAAAGATAGAATAGCAGAGCAGGCTTGCTGCTGGCTGGACGACACCATTTTCCACTCCTCTGCTCCTCTGCCTGCAGGAAGCCCCCAGGTGGCATTAGGGAGAATTAGCGTGTAAATTACAGGGCCTGCTAATTTCTCACCACTTCATTAGTTGACAGTTCAATGAAAGAGCTCCCCTGCCATTCACCTCACGTCTGTGGCACTGACACTTCTCATCAGCAGAAGCATAGTTCAGTCGTGTTGTGTTGACATGCTTGTGACTTTTTGGTTCCCCTCCTCAGTGTGTGCTAGTTTATTCTCTGACCCTGTTACTAGCAATTATGTCCTTGGATGTCCTGCGACATCTACCTCAAACCTTCTTTTGGTTCAAACTTGATTTAGTGTCACCAGGAAAAGGTAGAAATTGCTCTTGATCCTGTCCATACCTTTTTACAGAATGGGTTCAAACTGCGCCACAAAGAAAGGAAAAATAAAAATAATACCCTATATAAAAATAACGGTTCTCCATAATATTCTTCATAGCTAGTATTTTTTGAGTGTTTATTCTGTGCCAGACATTGTTCTAAATAGTCTAGAGTCTGTTAAATCTTGTGTGTGTGTGTGTGTGTGTGTGTGTGTTTTATTGTTTGTTTTATTCAGGAGAAATCTGAGGCACAGAGAGGTTAGGTTTATTGCCTAGGACACACAGCATTTGAATATTGGAAGTTTGGATCCACAACCCACACTCTTAAGTATTGGAGCATTTTGCCTTACTTAGCCAATTACTTAGTTAATTCCTGAATTCATTCAACAAACTTTCATGAAGCACCAGCTATATATAACTTACTATGCCAGAGTTTCTTAGCCTGTCAATCCTTCCATTTCCATTGGTGAGAAGCTATTTGTTGAGTGCTTCCTGTCTCCCCAGAGATATGCTCATGTAGATACAAGAGAAATGCAAGGTGGGACCTTACCACCAGAAAATTGAAGTACATGTAGATAGTTGACAAACTTTTCTCTCTAAAGGGCCAGACCCAAAATATTTTTGACTTTGGAGGTCACATGGTCTCTGTCCCAACAAGTGTGAAGCAGCTGCAAAGATTATCTAAATGAATTAGTATGTCTATTATGATAAAACCTTACAAAAAAATTAGTACCAGACGATATTTGGCCCACGAGCTGCCTGCTGTGGAGGATAGAAGAAGCCCAAAGAAAAATACGGGACCATAAATATTGACGGTACAACTGAGAGTGAAGCTTGTGCATTACTGCCTGTCCACGTCTGTGAGGTCAGTGAAACAAGGTGTCAGGGAGCAAGAAGAGCTATGTGCATTTTGGTAATTAGGCAAATTATTTCTAGAGGAGGTGGAGCAGGAGCCTTCCCTCCAGAATAGGAAGTATTTGACATATTCTTGTGAGGTTGTTAGGTGGGTTTCAGTAACTGCCATAGTTCTTATTACTATGTCTGTCAGGCAAGTTGGTTATCTAATGTCCATTTTCCTCTCCTTCCTTATTAACAGAACCCAATTTTTGTTTGGTGACACTACAGGTTCACCCCCAAGCAATGGCTCATAGTTGATAACAGGGAAATTGATAATTGTGTTCTCAATTTCCCTGCCTCTTTTGTAGTTGAAAGTGATCATGTGACCTAGTTCTGAACAATTAGAAGTAGGTTTACCTGCTGGGTAGAGTCAGGAGGGACTCTTGGGAAGCCTTTCGCTTGTCTGATCAAAGGAACAGAAAAGTTAATGTCATACCTCCCTTATATTTTGTTGCCACAAGTTTAAACATGAAGATGAACTGGGACAGACATCCTGGGGCCTTGAGAGAGCAAGCCAACATGTTATAGGTGGAGAATGAGGACAAAGAAAAAAAGCCTGGGCCTCTGATGACTCCAGGGAGCTACTACATGGGTGCTGCTGCCACCCTCAGTCTTCTCATTTTAAGAGTTTACTACTTTTATAATAATTATTATTATTGATTTAAGTCACTGTTAGTTGAATAACGAATGTGTCTTTAAAAATATTTCAGGAAAAGTTAACTAGAAATTACTTACTTCTCGAAATTTCCCATCATCTTAGATAATTCAGAAAATTGTACTAAATCAAATGAGAATTGTTTCTAATTCCTTTCACTTTCTTAGTAATCTTTCTTCACAATATACTACTAAGGAGAGAAAAGTACATTACAGATAAATATTAGCCTATTTTTCATTTAAATATCATAAATGTCTTAAGAACAAAAGTAGTAGTGGTGGTTGTGTCTGGGTAATTGACACTAGCTGTTGGAATTAGTGTGTTTTCTTGTTCTGCTTTGTTTTTCTAACTTTTCCATAGAAAATATAGAAATGAAAAAAATTTCAAATTGTACTAAAAAAATCAAACTAATTTTATTTTTAATGCAAGTTTCTTTTCTGACTTATACTATTTCCCTAACCTAGTTTTTCCTTTGGCTAAGCTCATTTCTTTTTAGTTTTCTTTCTCATACTGTTTTTTGTTCATTAATTGTGTACTGTGCCTGCTTGCCTGCCTTCCTTTCTTTTTCCTCCCTTCCTCCCTCCTTCCCTTCTGATATGGTTCGGCTGTGTCCCCACCCAGATCTCATCTTGAATTGTAACTCCTATAATCCCCACATGTCGTGGGAGGAACTTGCATTACGGAGGTGATTGCATTATGGGGGTATGTCTTTCCTGCACATCCATTTAAGATATGCCTTTGCTCCTCCTTGCCTTCCGCCATGATCATGAGGCTTTCCCAGCCACATGGAACTATAAGTCCAATTAAACATCTTTCTTTTGTAAATTGCCCGGTCTTCGACATGTCTTTATCAGCAGCATGAAAATGGACTGATCCTCCCTCCCTCCCTTCCTCTTCTCTCCTTCCCTCCTTCTTTTTTCTTTCTTTCAACAAGTTCTTGCTTTGTCACTCAGTCTGGAGCACAGTGCTGTGAACACAGCTCGCCATAGCCTTGACCTCCTGAACTCAAGCCATTCTTCCACCTAAGTCTCCCAAGTAGCTAAGACTACATGCACCCACCACCGCACCTGGCTAATTTTTGTATTTTTAGTAGAGACAGGGTCTCGCCATGTTGCTCAAGCTAGTCTCGAACTCCTGGGCTCAAGTGATCCTCCTGCCTTGGCCTTCCAAAGTGCTGTGATTATAGGTGTGAGCCACTACACTTGGCCTATGTACTGTCTGTCTACACTTTTTTTTTCATTTGAATGCAGTCTGTGGTATGATGTTGCAAACTTCAAGTTTGTTCTTGAAGTTTGAGCCTTATGTTGCTAGGTTTCATCAAACCATCATCTTCATTCATTCAATAAATGTTGTTGGTGCCAGTCATTATTCTATGTGCTGTAGAATTAAGAGGAATGAACATTGGAAACTTTGTGCTCTTTTCTCTTCCTCCTCTTTCCTTGGACTGACATACATCTCATCCCATAAGATCCAATATAAATGTGATTTCCTTCATAAAACCTGAAGTTATCAACTCAATGAATTATTAACCCACTCCTCTACATTTTGATTACACTATTATTTCCAATTCTCTTTCTTTTCTTATTTGGTAGTATTTGATGATATGTGTTTATTGGTATATATTCTTGCCTAGACTGTGGGTTTATTTAGGAGGGCTACTGCATCATTTTAATCTTTGCCCGGTGTCCAACCCTGTGTTGCTCCTTTAGGCAGCCACACCCATATCTGTAGGAAAGACCATAAGCCACATAAATTGCATGCTCAGAAATGAACTTTCTGAGAATAGTGTCCTGAACCTGACCTATATTTTGCCACACCGTATCTCGATTGTCAGTCACTTCTCTCGGACTCCAGTGCCACTTTGTGCTGTCCTTTATCTTCTCCCCTCCTTCAGGTATACGTCATCCCTTGTATCTTTTAGACTTTCTCAATCGTGCTGCTTCCCCAGCTTTTTTGCTTTGACACAGCTTTTGCTTGAAGGTTCAGATCCTGGAGAAAGATCTGGAGACCAATTATATTTTATACTGAGCAAACTTTCAATTGTTAGTCTATTCATTAAATAGGTGGGTGGGCAAGTGAATGCTCAGAGGAAACAGACATTTAAAAACTTAATGCTCCTTTTTTATAGTAAGTTTGGGGTAAAAGGCAATAAAAAACAATACCATTGGCTGTTGGTGGTATTTATTGGAATGTGGGAAGGCACACAATGGAGGCCTGAAAACTCCACTGTGGCATGTGGCCAGTATACTCCTGGTCACCCAGTCCTTCTGCGTCACCATTCTTGTTGATACAGTAATCCTCTTTAAATAAGGGGGAAATAAGAAAAACACAACTCTTTGAACTCAAGTTAGATCAGGAAATTGTGGCAATTTCTGGAATGTCAAGAGTAAAAATAAGAAAGGAAGAATTAATCCTGCTAGCCCAAAATGAGAAGCTGTCACCATCAAAGCTGTAACTCTCTAAATGAATATAACACCTCTGAAAACTCTCACAACTGTGCCAAGTATTTACATGTTCTCTCTGAATGTGGCATCTACAGCAAGTGGTTTTGGTCGTGAAGCACACCATCTGTGTGATTACCCACCCCTTGCTAGAGTACTCTGAACTCAGCAGTTGTACAACAGATGCATTTAAATATACAGTATTCCTGCTCTCATAGTTCAGAATGGGTGTTAGAAACTGAGGGAAAACAACCAGCTTCCTTGAAAACTCAGACTCCATCTGACATTTTTCCAGACACCTTTTGTAACCATGTTCCATGCTATCCTGAAAGATAACAACATCGTAATAGATTTACGCATAGTTAAACAGGTCAGCCTGACCCAGAACATCAGCAGCTGCTGTCATAATCATTAATGAGTCAGTTAATCCAGAAGGTGAAACCAGATCACTGTTTGGTTTTCATTCAAGTGAAGATCAGTGTAGTCATGGGAAAAACAAGGGTACAGGAGTTGGATTATAAGCAATCCAGATAGATAAAAAAATGGTTTTACTACAATTCATTACTACAACGTATTAGTAGATGTGTCTTTGAAAAGAAAACGCTAGATGGTTTTTGAGGAACTTATACAATTAAGAATGAAGGGTTGAATTCCATCCCCCTCTTTTATGTTTGTTTAAATACTCCACATGCATTCACCAAGGTGTTTTATTCAGGGATGAATTCATCCTAAATGCAGGACTGAGATCTAAAGTTGCATTTATCAGAATGTATGCCTTAGTAAAGGCTTCTGAATCATGGCCTCTCTTGCCTACAATTGATGCAGTAACGTAATGTTCTTTCAGCTGGTCATACACCATGCTGAATGAAGGATGGATATTTCTTACATAAATAGCACAGTTTTTTTTTTTTTTTTTTTAATTATTTTTTCCTATAGGCCCCTCTCCTGTTTTCCCCATAGTAGTGGTGTATGGGAGACAGGGATAGGGTCCAACACTGAAAAACAGCATATGCCAGGAATGGACTGATGTCAAGAATTTAAGAAGAACTATGGATAAAAGATGTATTATGCACATTTACTGCCTGAGCAGTAAATTTAACATGGCCAGGAAATAAATTGTTATTAACATTTTCCTACAAATTCTGGGTAAGACTTGCATTGTGGTCATCATCATGAGGCACATTAACAACCTTGGGAAGACTCATTGGGAACCAGTGTTCACAGGTGGCTTGATGGTTGAGGAAGCATTGTAAGTGATGTTGTAACCATCATTGTATAAATAATAAATTTAGGAAACTGCAGAGGCAGGAAGAATTAAATTGTATCAATACTGACTCCAAAGAGCCTTGGTATTGTGAGTCATAACAGCATTGCTACTTTCTTCTCTCAGTGGAAAAAATAAGAAAAACATGAGTATTTTTGAACTCTAATTAGGTCAGAAACTGGCAGCAATTTCTGGAATGTCAAAAGTAAAAATAAGAAGTGGAGAAATAACTCTGCTAGCACAAAATGAGGAGCTGTCACCATTAAACGAACATGACAAGATGTTTTTCAGACCTGAACAGGAAGAGATGGTGCTAGGACCCTATGAAGAATCTTCACCTGCCCCAAATGTGATAAACAAATATGTAAGTCCCTCTCCTCTGCCCATTGTTTTAAATCTCCATCAATATATTACTCTACCTCACATAGAACTACGGATTCTGAATACATTTTTGATCAAAATAATTGTATAGACAGGGACTTTGCATAAAAAGATTTGCACCCAGGACTGCATATACCCCAGAGGTGGCCCTGGTCTGGAAAGCCAGATGAGGGGCTTTTAACTGTTTGATAATTAATAAGTAAAAACTGAAAGAATATTTAGATACTGTAACACAATCAAATTTTATTTCAGAATTGTACTATGCAGAGAGGCTGTGTGAGATGAGTTAACGGGTGTGAAAGGAGTGGTCATAGGCATGAGAATGGGCGGGGGGCAAATGTAACTGTCCTCGTGAGGCTGACTCACATTCAAGTGAAGGAATTGAGGGTCCAAACCTGGCAGGAAATGAGAATGGTCATGTCTTTAACAGAATTTGTGATGTCTGAAAGAGAAAGATGGGTTTTGAGGGGAAAGAAAATACATTTGGAATTTTACATTTTAGAACATTGGTTATTTCATTTGAATTTTGAGAATAATGACAATAGTGGAATGTCTGATGAAATTTTGGTTACACTGAAATCCAAAGGTGTTTTGCTATAATTTCCCAGAAATTGTAATTAAACCGTGTAGTTTTAGAAAGTGTATTTAGACATTCAGCAGACCTGCCTTTAAGCATTTCCAAGTTAGTTAAATTAGTTCCCAAATAAAGTAGGAGAGAAATGGTTTGGTTTTCTCTGTTTAGAACTACCTTCATCCTTATCTATATATAGCACAAATTTGAGATCCAATAGAAGACTACTGGTAAAAAGGTAACCATCAATTCTGACTTATTTCTGTTGAGGAAAATACAATTTGAAACACATCACCAAATGATTATTCAGTAACACTCCTTGACTTCCATACTCCCCCAGAATGGAAACAGGCCCAATCAATATTAACACATGGGTACAGGGGCATAGCAAAGAGTAGAAGAAAGGTGTTTAGATGTAGGGGTGTGTGTGTGTATGTGTGTGTGTGTGTTTGATTCGCACAATGTCTCAGGCCCTCACCAGATGGAAAGCACCCCCAGTGGCAAACAATTCAATATCAAGCAAGTATATGAGAGATAAAAATAATTATCAGTGGTTATGAAAATTTGACTAATACTTTTGTTATTGCAATAAAGGTCCCGGACAGTCTTGGTGACTAAGATTTTCATAGAATATTTGTTGTTTTTACCATGTTGCGAGTTTTCATACATCATGATTACTTTGACAAAATTCGAAGTGCTGCATACTGAATAATGTGGTTCACAGCAGTGGTGGTAAAAGGACTCTACGTACAATCAAAGAGTTATATTGGGTTATCTTGGATTTAAAAAGATTTAGTAATAGGCTAATATTGGAATAAAATTAAAATTTAAAATTAATGGTTTTGAAGAATTTGTCATAACAATGATAAGTTGTTTTCTTGAGGTCTATAAAAACTTTCTCCCCAGCATTTTCCTTATTATATATGTAAGATGAGTTAATGGGTGTGAAAGGAGTGACAACAGGCATGAGAATGGGTGGGAGACAAGTGCACCTGTCCTTATGAGGGCTCACTCACAGACAAGTGAAGGAATTGAGAATATGGTTAATAAAAGTAGTGTTTTGATGAGAAAAATTAAAGCACAGAGTTTAAGAACATTTGATAAACTTAATTAAGCCAAAGGCAGAAAAAATAAGAACTAGAACTTCCAACCCCCTCTGTTCACTTTTCTCAATTTAAAATTTCATCTTTAGAAGGTGATGTTTATCAGATATAAAATCCAAATCAATTAGATCTAAATGTTGAGAACCTTGAAAAGGTTTAGTCATTCTACTGTTTAAGTTCTGTAATGACTAAGAACATATCTTTACCTTGTGTTCATCTTCATTGTTCCTATTTTACCCAGAGGGAAACATTCTTTGAGTAGGTTTATAATAAGAATAGCTGATTTAAAACTCAGCTTGTTATACTAATGATTGGCAGTTAACTGTTGTATAATGGGAAGATGTTTTGGCTAGATAACAGAACTTATTATAGACCAGTACTCCCATTATCTAGTTAAGTGTTTTAGGAAAGACTTTCTTTATTCCCTCTCCCCCTCCTGCCCCTCTCCTTCCCTCTGCCTTCCCTCTTTTCCTTCTGTTCTTTAAGAACCCCACTATTCTCACCTGAGGAAAGATTGAGGATAATATGGCCTACCACATAACTAACTGAACCTCTTCATAAGAGAGCTGTTGGGACAATTATATGAGACATGTAAATAACTTTACTCCTTTTTTCCTGTCTCAGTAAATAGTACCACAATCCTTCCAAGTCCTCATTAAAACCCTTGGAGTCATCCTGGTTTTTTTCTTCTCCCCCAAACCTAACCAACTACAAGTCCATTAAGATTTAGCCCATATTTACTTTCTCTGTCTCCACTGCTACGATTTCATTGTAGGCCATGCAGAAAACTATAATCACCTCTAACTGGTTACCCTGCTTCTTCTCTTGTCCTCATTCAATTTATTCTCTATCTAGCAGCCAAAATGGACTTTTAAAAACAAAAATAAAATCATGTAATTTCCCTGTTGAAAAGTCTCCAGCCACTTCCCATAACACTCAGAATAAAATGCAGATTACCTACCATGGCGTCTGAGGCAGCTTCAAGATGGCCACACATTCTTTGACATTCGCATAGAAAAGAGAAGTGTCTGACTTTCTTCCCTTTGAATCTGGGCTGACCTTAACACCTTGTATGATTAACCAAAAAGGACAAAGTGGCAGGAGTGATGTTCTGAGACTTCCAGGAGAGGTCATAAGAATGCTTGGAGCTTGGAACTTGGGTCAAGGCCTGCTGTGGGGGAAACCAGTCGTCACATAAGTCTAACGGTAGTTATAGACAGCCACAAGACAGCCATGATACCAACTTGTGAGAAGAGCACGCCATGTAGGAGATGCCTAGAATAGGAGATGCCATGTGAGGAAAGAGCACCAAGGGAACAGACATTGAATGAAATCACCTAGTTTTGCAGCTTCAGCTGCCCCAGTAATACCACCTGCATCAGAGATAAATGTCCAGGCGAACTTTCCCGTGTCGCTGAACTCTAAATTGTGAGCAAAAGAAGATGTTTGTTTTAAGCCACTAAGTTTGGATATATGTCACGGAAATGAATAGCCCCATAGCCTCTCTTGCCATAGAAGTGTAATTCTTTCCCCTATCTTTGAGTTCATCCCCTTCCATTTTCCCTTTTGCTTGCTGCCCCCGAGCTGCTGTGGCTTCTCTGAACGTGCCAAGCTTGTTCCTGTGCCAACACCTTGACACGTGTCACAGTCTCTATCCAAATTCTGACCCTAGAACTTTTCATACTTGTGTCCTTGTCATGGAGCTGAAGTGTTACAATATCAATGGACCTTTCTGATCACTCCGTCTGAATTAGCCTCACTATCCCCAAGTCATTCTACTTCCTCATTGTACTTTATTTTTCGTAGCACTTATAATTCCCTGAAATGATTTTATTCATTTATTTCCTACCAACCCTTTGGCAAATGGAAAGTAAACTTTTTAAGACAAGGGTCTTATCTGTGTTTTTCACAAATGCTAATTATATTCAGTGCTATTTACATTCAATATTTTTTTTTTTTTTTTTGAGACGGAGTCTCGCTCTGTCACCCAGACTGGAGTGCAGTGGCCAGATGTCAAATCACTTCAAGCTCTGCCTCCCGGGTTTACGCCATTCTCCTGCCTCAGCCTCCCCAGTAGCTGGGACTACAGGCGCCCGCCACCTCGCCCGGCTAGTTTTTTGTATTTTTTAGTAGAGACGGGGTTTCACCATGTTAGCCAGGATGGTCTCGATCTCCTGACCTCGTGATCCGCCCGTCTTGGCCTCCCAAAGTGCTGCCTACATTCAATATTTTTAAATGCATGCATGTAAAAGTGCTTCAGTTCTAAACAAGTTTTATTATTATTGCACCACAAGAAACTATTGCAAAAAACCATTGAGAGCTGTAGAAATATTGACTAGAATCTGCTCAGACATGTACTAATAAGGTATACCAATAAGATGTAGAGAATTAGAAATATCCAACAGTATCAAGCTTTAAGTCCGCTTGAGTCAATCGTAACAGTACATTTTAATGTTAATATCTCCTTTAGAAGACTGACAGTTTGGTTGTACTATTTTTCTATTCTCTCTTGTTACATGACTCAATCTTTAGTTTCTTTTTTTTTCTTTTAACATCTGTCCTTTAATAACAAAATTAAAAGTAAGATGTTTTGGGACATTCCAAGAGAATGTCAAGTGTGTTAATCATTTAATATCGGAGTCAATGGCCCCTTTCAAAGAAGGAAGAATAAACTCACAATCTGATTTATGTGAATTTTTGTTTCACTTTACATTTTAACACCCAGTGATCACTTAGGGAGAAGGCTATCACCAATCGATAATATTTAGGCTACTCAAAAGGAGAGATAACAGAGAGAGCCTAACATATTTGTAGAAAGAGCATCTCTACAAGGATTTAAGAGACAAAAAATTTTGATTCTGTTTCAAAAAACTTATTGGTGTGATAAACTGTGTAATTGTCAGTATGTACAAAGAGAGCAAGTTTAATATATATTACAGTAGTACACATTTTAATATAGTCAGCCAGAGAAACTTACTGACTAGTAAGAAATTGAAATGTTAAAATGAAAATCCAGGCGTTGAGATTCCTAGAATCTCTGAAACCATCTTGCATCTCTCTCTCCATCTGCCTGTCAACGTGACTTTCTGAAATAACTAATCTCAAAGGAAGATTTTAGAAAAAAAATCATGTGGATGTGTTTTTTTCCCCTAATAAATGCCAATCTTAGGCAGTGTTTTTGTCAGGAGTCTCTGTTCAAGCTTTAAAAGCCAAAAGAAAGATGAAAATGAATACACCAAAATGTAATTTAAAATGCAAATGCAGATTCTGCAGAAAAGCAGCAAAAGCTAATTGTAGTTTTTCTTCATGCTTGGCTCTGTAGTCAAAAATGTGTTGATGTTACCTTCCACCTGCTGGGAATGCCCAGGCTGTAGCTGTATTGCCACACTCTGACCTCTCAGATAAAATATATTTGATCTTAAAAAAAACCCAAACCCCAGTCAGAAATCAGTAGGTACTTAACCCTGTACAGGAGTAGGTGGGGAGGCAACCACATGTGACAGTGTGGTTGTTAACCTCTGAGAAATAGAATAGAATAGAATAGAATAGAATAGAATAGAATAGAATAGAATAGAATAGAATAGAATAGAATAGAATAGAATAGAATAGAAAGAGTAGTTTCATATTATAAGGAAAGGGCAACTAATCTATATACTCCAAGGGCTCATGTAGTATAGATTTTTAAAAAATCAAGCCCTGAAGCAAGGACACCATTTGTTTTTAAATGATCAAGGCTTCACAAATACTTTAAATTGTACTCAATTCTAAAATGTGCAATTATAGCTTCTTTCTTTTTTTTTCAGTCCTGTCATACCTGAACACTATGTGCTCTACATTTTGTGGTGAGATTGGATAAATGCATTACTTGCAGCAAAACCTTGTTCACTCTTTTAAAATCTTAGAACTTGTCTAATGAAAAGAAAAGCACAACATCATTTGTAAATTCCAACTTTTACTTTGCTTTTTTTTCTTTTCCTGGAATGGATGGATGTTATAATAAATAAAAGCAACATTTTATCACAAATGTGAATGGTCTTCCATATGTGCATAAGACAGCCTACTCAAAGGTATTGCTTAGAGTTCTGGAGAAATAATAGATTTACCAAATAAAATAACTGCTTGGGAAAGTTTGGGTCAAAAAATTATAATTTAGAATGATTTTTAATAGCTCTGGGACTCAAGTGGGATCCATTTCTCCATTATATGTATTAATTAGGGCCACAGAACCTGTGGACACAAGAGATTGTTTTCGAATTCTCATTCTTCACTATCAAAACTTTGACCTCCATTAATAGAGTTCTACTGGTTCTTCATGCCATTTCCTGCCTTCTAGTGGGGGTAATACTGCTTTAGAAGGAGCTAATGGATACAAGAAGGAGCCTGTAAAGGGAAGAGTGTGGATAATTGTAGGAACCATACCAGGACATAATGTGGTCTCAGATGTCTCCACATATGCCAAGATTGAGAGGCTGTTGGGATCCTAAGTTAGGGAGGTCACAGAGATTCCCTTGTACAGCCTAAGACAGCACAAGGGCTTGGTAGTCACAGCTATTGTATTATGTTGCATTGGACCTATTTCTTCCATTTCTTCATCTTTCAAGATTTGCCATCTGTGTCTTATCCTGTCTGAGAGCCATGGTTCCTTTTAGTAACACATACTTGTACACTTTAAGAGGAAAGGAAGCCTTCCTTGTTAAACTCTATCAATTACTGTGTTCAGGGAATCACGTCCACTTGTCTGCAAGTCTGATATGGTGTGTTTGAGGGTTTGGCAAGCACATGAAAAAGAGGAAAAGGAGTTGAAGCTTGCTTCTGAACTTTGTGGGAAATAGTTTAAGCACATGAAAAGCAAGATTTAAAGCAAGTTTATAGTCCTGTCTTAAAATACACAAAACTGTATTAGGGTTCTTCATGCACAATTGTTTTATTTTCTCTGAGATTTCTTGCCTTTGATTCCAAATTTTTGAACCCATTATTTTTTTCTTTTGAGGAAGGGAGGAAGTGAATTCTGGTGTTTCCTTCTCAGAAGCCATAT
Organism: Colobus angolensis palliatus; assembly: GCF_000951035.1. Taxonomy (NCBI): domain Eukaryota; kingdom Metazoa; phylum Chordata; class Mammalia; order Primates; family Cercopithecidae; genus Colobus; species Colobus angolensis. The sequence goes on along the minus strand of NW_012115344.1, from coordinate 5,702,041 downwards.
GACTGAGTTCACTGGTGTGAAAATAAAACCCTTGTATCACAACACTCAGAAATACATTGTTTTCTTCTAGTAATAACACTTTTGAGTATGACAAAAATTGTATTACTATATTAGCTATAAATTAGTCTGAAGACAATAGATAGAATTGATAGAGAACAGAGAATTCAGCTACAACAGTTTTTGCCGAAGTATCTCTGTCCTGAATCTATCTCCCTGCCCTAAATCCAGAGGGTTTTTTTTCCTGACTTACCAAGAAATTTATATCATCACTTTATTTAAGCAAAACAAACTCTAGGATTGCCTGAGAAATGTCTCCATCATTGTAACAGTAACTTTAAAAATTAGCCCCTTTATCTTCATCCAACTGTCTTTCTCTTCCAACTATGTCTGGCCTGTTCCAGACTATATTCTCTCTTGTATTTACTTTTAATTCGGTCTTGAGGTCTTCTCTGGAGAGTGGCTATAAGCTCTAGCCTTGCCCTGATGGGGTTCCAGGGGTGATCATAGTTGGTGTTTACAATGTGGCTTTCACAGGATTCTTTTTTATCCTGGCAGATGGCCTAACAGCTAAGTATCTGACCTGTGACCAGGCGTCCCTCTCCTAGAAAACTTGTTTATGCCATCAGATGCACTGTGGTTCTTGTCTGGTCTGTGCCCAGTTTATCCCTACCAAGACAGCCACCTTCCAGAACAGCAACGATCAGAAGGAGAGTTAGGTTCAGATGTGTTAGTCAAGTGAGACAGAGGTGGTAGCACAACAAACACATAAAATAACAGAAGAGATTTTTACTACTTACCGATTTCAGAGAGAAGAGGGCAATACGTCTTGCAGGACCAGTGGGGTCTGGGACACACATGCTCAGCTAGCAGGTGGAGAGCAAGAAAGAGAGGAGGGACCAAAGGGCCAAAGCCTTTATTGGGGTTCAGGGTGTTACCCCAACAGGTTTCCCAGGGTAAGTTCTAACTGGTGGGTTTAGAGCAAGCAGGCGTGAGTTCCAGTACGTCCTGCTATGACTGAGAAGTGGTCACTGTGACATACCTGAACAGAGTGGGAGATCTGTGGGGACAGTCAAGTAGGCTGTACCTAGCTGTCCCATGTGGAAGGGGTCACCAGGAAGTTGTTATTGCATAAGGCAAACATCTGGATCAATCACATTGAGGAACTGGTAGGAGGCAGAGAACTGGAAACTGTCAAGAGTGACTATGCCTTGTTTCTGTATAAGAAAGTCCAATTTATAAGAATTCACTAGATCCTGAATTCCAGAGCTGTTTTCTTCTGGTGAGAAACAAGCCACATCTTGATTAGCCATGCTTGGGGGTATTGTTGCTATTTTGGCGAACATAACCATGTGAAAATAATTAAGATTCACCCTCAATGGTGGGGAATGGCTGGTTGCTTCATAAAGCAAGCTGTGGCAGAAATGGAGTGAACATGCTGACTCTCAAGGAAAGTTCAATAGCCCTTATAACTTTTCTAGAAGGAACACCATAATGTGTAATAGAACCAACACTGGCTTTGGAGGAAGAGAGTCCTGTGTTTGAAGCTCCACTCTGCCACTTAGTTCTGTATGTCTGTTGGTAAATAATTTGTCCTCTCTGAACATCAGGTTCCTTGTGCATAAAACAGGGGTAATAATACTTATCTTGGAGGATTGTTGTGAAGATGATGGATTGTATGGACTTATGGACAAAATGCTAATGAAGGACCAGACACAGCAGGTGTTCAGCTCGTAGTACCTGTTATTATTACCAGCCTCGATTGTGATTTTCTTATATTGTGATGAAGAAATGCAATGAAAGCCTCAAGGTCTAAAAGGTGAAAGAAACAAAAAATTAAGAAACAGGGGGAAGTAATAATGCCACAGGAATCAACTTATGTCCTTGTCATGTTCCTGTTTCCTGTTTTCAAGGGAGGATTTTGTCTTTTCCTCCCCTTCACAATCTAGCCCATGACAAGCATCCTCTAAGGTGACTGTGTATAACATGATACTATGGGGGAAGAAAAAAGTGTTACTAATTTATTACCAATTACAGTTTATAATCTGGGATGAGGTTAAAAATACTTGATAACTGAATAGCAGAGGCACCTGTGTTGCACACTCACTAGCCTATATCAACTACTAGCCTATATCAGCACTCACTTCTTTCCAAGAACAGTCAGAACGAACTCTTAGACTCTGCCAGTGTGAACCTTTTCACTATGTAAACAGCTGTTTTGATAAATTAGGAAATGCCTGAATAAGAAGGAACACAACTGTAACTATATGACTTTACTACTCTTATGCCAGCTGCTTGGAGACACATACTCTGTAAAATGCATCAATTCTTGCTTGATTTTCACTTTCAAAAATTGCTTTTGTCAACAAGGAAAATTTCCAATTCCTTAACAAGTGGAAAAAAATCAGAGTTTTAATCTTGCACCTCATAGTAATAACGTAGTAATTGGTATTTTCTCAGTAAGTGCACCAAATATTTAAAAAAAAAACTTGAGAACTTTCACCTTGGCAAATATGTAATTAAAAAAAAAAATCGTGGGAGACAAAGAGTAACCAAATATCCAATATTTCAATTTAGTCTAAAATCAGCAGTAATTCAAGTAAATATGAATTGGGTAGTTTTTTTAAATATTAAAATATGACTTTGTTTCTAAAATTTAGGTTGGCGACATGTTCAATTGGTCTGGGAAGTTTCTAAGAAATCCTTTTACCTTCAGGTTGAGGAGAAACATTTAGCAAGCTCATACTACCAGTGTTGGAAAGGGAAGAAGTATAGGAAACCAAAGCTCATTTTTTGAGTAGCACTATACTCATGATATTTCTTAAGACAAACTGGTTGTTTTCAAAGCCTTTGGCTGGTAGGAATCCCAGGGAATTTGCCCATTGTTGGCACTGTGGTCCTTGGAGTGTGTTTGTACACTGGAAGCCCCAAGGATCCAGGGAGCGTGGGTTGGTTACATATCCTAAACCTTTTAAGGATGACAAAAAAGCACCCACAGCTCTGCAGGGGATGGTATTTTAGGAAGAATCATTGCTTGTACTGTGCTTTATTCCCATTTAATGTATGTTAGGAATGTCTGAAAGGTATTCAGAACCTCCAGATTCACTTTCTTTTTTTTTTTGAGGTGGAGTCTCGTTCTGTCGCCCAGGCTGGAGTGCAGTGGCCAGATTTCGGCGCACTGCAAGCTCCGCCTCCCGGGTTTACGCCATTCTCCTGCCTCAGCCTCCCGAGTAGCTGGAACTATAGGCGCCCGCCACCTCGCCTGGCTAGTTTTTTGTATTTTTTAGTAGAGACGGGGTTTCACCATGTTAGCCAAGATGGTCTCGATCTCCTGACCTCGTGATCCGCCCGTCTCGGCCTCCCAAAGTGCTGGGATTACAGGCTTGAGCCACCGCGCCCGGCCCAGATTCACTTTCTATTAAATAGATGGACCATGCTGGTAGAGCTCCTGGTAGGCTGATTCTCAACCTGAAGCCAATGGTACAGCTAAGGCTGTGTTTTCTATGCCAGTGCAGTGAATTAATCATGGGATAACTGGCAGAATTCAGCTCTGGGTCAATTTTCAGTACAAACTATTATTGTGTCTAACAAGGTTGTATGAACTGCCTATTTGTATATGCAGAAATACTCTATATAGACAACATTAACTGATATAAACTGAACTGCACTCGTGCCAAGAACATAGCTCCACATGCTACAGACATCTTGGCTCTCTTCTGCTGCTTTTCAGGTGGTGTGAATTCTGGCAGGAGCCAAAAGTCACACTCCAGGATAGAGCCTGGGTCTTTGGCCCACCAGCTATGGTGGGCAGCTTCACAGAGCACATGAGGCAGCTCCAGTTGGCAAGCAGCCCCTTCCTTTTAATTAAAGCCATTGGCACCTTCGGTAGGGGAGAAACAAAAATGGGAACGAGCTGGTCTTCACTGTACACTGAGGGTGTCAAAACTGATATCTTCATTAAAATATCTTAAGCTGAACTTATCTGAAAAAATCAAAAATTTATTATAGGGAGTCTAAAGCTTTATCATCATCTTCATCATTGGGGAGGGATCGGGGCAGATTTAAATAGTATCTTGGAACTGTTATGACTTGGCACCAATGTTGCTAGAACATCTTGTAAGCAGGTAAAATGCCAAATGAACACATGTGAACAAGAATGCTCGGCAAGGAGGAAATGTTTATTTTATCAGTGAGTATCAAATCTAACTAGAAATAGGATAGAACTGATCCATCTGCTTCACGGACACGGCCATCCAGGCTTCAAGACAACAGATAACTGGTGCAGAAGTTGGTGGCAAAAAAAAAAAAAAAAAAAAAAAAAAAACATCATGCATCTGTTCCCTAGTCAAGCCTACTAAGCAAGCGTTTTCCAAGGTCTAAGCATGTTTTACCTGCCCATGCTCCCAGAGAAGGGAAACATTGGAAATCAAATCCATATGCTTTGCTTCTCATTAGACCTTGTTATTCTCTGGGCAAGTAGGGAGAAGAGTGGCTAATTGTTTTGCTGCCTTTTGCATGTATATTATTAATGAAGACTACATAGTTTCATTGATAGTTCATAAATTTACAGATAATATGAGAAGGAAAAGGAAATTCAGTGTGTGCCAAGAGTAGACAGCTTGGTTTATTTCTTCTTACATGGTACCCTAACAGTGTCTTTGGAGAGTTTTCCTTTCCCTTTCTTTCTTTCTTTCCTTTTCTTTCTTTTTTAAAGTACAACTTTATTGAAATATAAATGACATACATTATACTGCATATATTTAAAGATTATGTATATATCCATGAAATATCACAAGTAAGATAATTAACATATTCATCACTCCCAAGAGTTTTCTTATGCCTTGTTGTAATCCTTTCTTCCTGTTACACCCCATCTTCCTCACTCTCTTTCCCCTTTCGCAGGCAACCACTCGTCTGGTTTTTGTTACTATAGATTACTTTGCATTTTCTAGAATTTTATATAAATAGGATCATATAATATGTCTTCTTTTTTGTCTAGTTTCTTTCACTTATTACACTTATTTTGAGATTCAGCCATATTATTGTGCCAATAGTTCATTCTTTTGTATTGTAGAGTGGTAGCCTGTTACATGGATAAAGGACCATTTGTTTATTCATTCACATGCTGACAGTATTTGGATTTTTTTCAATTTTTTTGACTATTACAAATAAAGTTGCTATGAGCATTCAAGTATAATACTTTGCGTGGACAGTTTCTTTTATTTCTCTTAGGTAAATATCTAGGAGTAAAATGGCTGAATCTTATTTATTAAGAAACTGTCCACCTGTTTTCCAAAGTGGTTGCAGTGTTTTACATTTCCATCAGCAGTGCATGAGGTTCTAGTTCTTCCACATTCTTATAGACATTGGCTATGGTAAACTTGAAAATTTTATTCATCTTAATAGGTGTGTCATGGTACCTCAGTGCAGTTTTAATTTTCATTTCCTTAATGACTAATGATGTTGAACATCTTTTCATCTGTTTATTTGCAGTCAGCATGAATTCTTTGGGGGAGGTGTCTGTTCAAATATTTTGCCCATTAAAATTTCTTTCTTATTAAGTTTTGAGATTTCTTTATGTATCCTTTAAGTTCATTCTTTATCAAATATATGATTTGCAAATCTTGTCTTCTTAATCTGTGGCGTTTCACTCTCTTAATGGCATTTTTGTAAAAAAGAGGGAGTTTTTGATTTTGATGAAGTCCAATTTATCCATTTTTTTTTTTTTTTTTTTTTACAGATCTTGCTTTTGGTGCAGTACTCAAGGAGTCTTAGCTTAACCTAAGGTCACGTTCTTCTACATTTCCTGTTTCTCTCTCTTTTTATTCCTTGGTGCCTGTAGCAGAAGTGGCAGAGCTGGTTTGTAGATGTGAAGAGATTCCTGTTCTCTGCATTCAATAGCTCTGTGCGATCTGGCTACTTGCCATTTGGATTTGAAGCATTAGAAAAAAGACAGGAGCAGGAGACTTGAAAACTTTCTGTGAAACCTCACATTGTAACTAAGAAAAGAAAGCCACTAATTGCTTTCAGAGAACTTGTCAAGAAGGTTTCAGATGTACTCACAGTCGGTTTTTCCAAGAAAAAGCAAAAGCAGTTTTATACAGTATTTTGAAATGTTAACCAGTGGCATTTATTATTTAGAAAACTAGGAAATGGGAAGAACTTTCTTGGCATTTTAATTTTTAAGTGTAATTAAAATATTCTTTCTTTCATGTTGTGTTCTCTGTAATTGAGATTTTATATTTTTGTAATATGAGTTTAGAGAATGATTCAAAATAAACAATGTTGGTACTGAATGAGCAGTTCTAAAAACTTAAAATTTAATACACTTAGGTTATAATAGTGCAGATCTCAATATTCCATTTGGTCACAATTTTTGGAAATATTTATTATTAATTGTAATTCTGGTATAAACTACATTGTAGAAATTGCTTTAATTCAAGGCAGCTTCTATATGATAGTTTTCAAAACATCCCAGTGTTCTAAGTCATCAAATACAGAAATAAAGCCTGTCCCTTAAGGCATCTACCTTAAAGGAAACCTTTTAACTGTGAAAAGAAAATTATTTGAAAAATTTCCATTTAACTTAATTAAATATTTATAGAGTATATAATCTAAAAGAGTTGCTTAGTTAATGCTAGGTGATCCTTTTACTGAATATTCTGACCTTATCACTCATATTGGTCATTACTTTTAAGACTTCTGAGATTGTTTCACAGAAGACTTAGGTCTTCTGTATTCTGAGGTTTAGGTTTAAAACTATAACACTACACCAAGGAGGGTATCTATTGCTAAAGCTGGTTTGAATAGTTTAACATGCAGTCAGAAAATTTGTTTTGCATTGACAATATATAAAAGCTAGCTGAAGGGTATGGAAATGCTCATATAGGAGGGAGGGAGAGAAGGTTAAATTTCTTGCCATGGGCCACCACTGGAGCAACTGTTAACAATTTAAACAAGGATTGTTTTTTGAAGCAAAACTGTGCAAGTAGGGTTTCTTTCCTTGAGGCAGGCAAAGGACATGGCTGGGCTCATACATTTTTAGCAGCTGGCATGTTAATGAGACAATTTCTATTGAAATGAGCTAAATACTATTACCATTTGTGAACTTCCAACTGATTTCTAAGGCATTTATTGAACTTCAAAAAGTGCTTCAGAATCAATTCAAAGTAAATTTTCAGATTCATGTGTATGTTGGTACCTATATACATGAACAGTCAATGTTTATACTTAGTGGCTTGGCTCATAAAGTGTCCAGATTTCTTAAAGCTTGTGTTTTGATAGCTAAACAATAATAGAAATAAAATCTGGCAGAAGTGGTACCTAATTCAGTAAACTTTTAAAAGTTTTTATTTTCTTATTTTTAGGGAAAATAATAACCGAAACATTCACTGACTGAAAAGTCTGCAATACTAGGGCAAAGCACTTGTTTGGCACAACTGGAAAATAACTACATCATACCAGAGTGGGAACACAGGCAGCTCTTGTCTAGTTTCTGAATCTGAAAGCAGCATTATTATCAGGTGGTGATTACATTTTTGGAGTAAAACAGTGAATTTGTCAAAGCATTTATGTATTCTGCTTTTGGTAATACTAGCTTATGCCTTTTCTTTTTCCAAGTTACTTTTATATAAGCTATCTGATGGCATTCTCATCACTAATATTACTATACATATTAGAGAAGTTAGGAACTTGAAGAAAAGTTAAGTATTTTGCTCAAGGTAACATTGCTAGTTAGCAGGAAAACCAGGATACAAACATTTTCTTTCTCTAATAGTTTCTCCACTCTTAGGTGCTGCCCCTTAAAAAAACAAAGCACCTCTTTCTGTCAATGGGATGTTTAACTGTCCCCAGTTCTGCTTTTGTTAGTATCCATCAATAGATGAGATTTAAAAATGAACGTTAATGGATTTGGTAGCAGAAGAATGAGAGCCCTGAAGAAGTTCTGTGTGCTATCCAGACACCCAGTATCCCAGTAGAAGAAAACAGATGTTCTGCATCATGACTTTTAGATTTCAGACTATGAGTCTGCATGGAGAAGTGTGCCTCTCATTAGAGCTGCTTTCAAGTGATCTTTCCTGCAGATTCAGCTGAGAGGAGGCCTATCCGTGACTGCTTCGCTGTAGGATAATCATACTCCATGGTCTGCTTCTCAACCAAGGTCTGTCTTTGAGATCTCTGCCCCTTTACAAATGGGGAAACTCATGTCCTAATTAACAAATAAAGCCAAATGCCTGTGACATGTGGAGCATAGAAGGGACAGGAGCTAAGGTGACATACTTAGGTATGCCTGGCTGATATTTGCTCTAATTGGACACAGTACATTTGATGGGTGTGTTAGTCAGCTTAGGCTGTCATAACAAAATACCATAGAGTTTGCGGCTTAATAACAGAGATTTATTTTCTTACAGTTCTGAAGGCCAGAAGTCCTGATCAGTGTCTGATGAGAGCTTTTTTCTTCGCTTTTTGATGGCTGCCTTCTCTGTGTATCCTCATGTGGCCTTCCTTCATTGAGTACATGTGGAGAAAAAGAGAGACTCCAAGCTCTCTGGTGTCTCCTTTTTACAAGGGCAGTAATCTCATCATGAGGGCATCACTCTCATTTAACCCTAGGTACCTCCCAAAGATCCCATCTCCAAATACCATGACATTGGAGGTTAAGGTTTCAACATATACATTTGAGGGGAAGACAGACATTCAGTCCATGAGAAATTGCATATGTGACATCCATATGTGGGGAAGTTGTCCCTCAGCTGTTGTAAATGTGGGTCTGGACGCAAGAGTGAGATCTGATGTGGAGTTAGATATATCTTGACAGATATAGATGAGTTTCCTCTGTAGGTCACTGTTTCCCCAACTTCTCTTTACCATGAATATTGTCAAGGTCTCAGTCCCAGGAATTCTTACTTCTCATGCTACTACAAACACTCCCTGGCAATCTCATCCTTACTTATGGCTTCTACCACCACATGCAAATTGGTTAAAAATAGTGCAAAACTTCCCAATCTAGTGTCCTATTTTTTTCTGACATTTCTTCCAACTATATCCTAAACATTTCCTTCTAGATGTCCTTATTGGTGTCTCACACTTGAGAATTTCAGATTTAAACTCATTATTTTTTCTCAAATACCCACCTTCAATAACAAATAAGTAAACTTCTTTTTATTTCCTTTGCCTTAAGTAACAACACCACCACTCATCATTCAGGTGACCGTTCAGTGATGAGGCCCTGTCTCCCTGTACTCGTTTCCTATTGCTGTTGTCACGTATCACCACAAATGTAGTTGCTTAAACAGTACAAATTTATTATGTACAGTTTGGAGGTCAGAGGCTGACATATTTCTAACCGGGCTAATATAAGGTGTCATCAGGGCTGTGTTCCTTTCTAGAGGCTCTAGAGCGTAGTCTGTTTCTTTGCCAGCTGGAGGCCACCCACGTTCCTTGGTTCATGGCCTTTCTTCCACCTTCAAAATCTTCAACATCAAGCCAAGTCCTTTACAGATTGCCGTCTCCGTGTCTTCTGATTTCCTCTCCTACTTTTAAGTATACACTTGTGAATAATTGGGCTTACCCAGATAATTCAGAGTAACCATGCTATTTTAAGGTCAGCTGATCATCTTCCTTAATTCCATCTACACCCTTAATTTATCTTTGTCATGTGACATAACATATTCACAGGTTGTGGGGTTTAGGACTTGGACATCTCTGAGGGGCCATAATTCTTCTTCCAATACTCTCCTGTATTCCATATCCCATGAAGCCACAACCCCTTCAACATACCTTATCCTGCTTTATTTTTCTTCATTGCATTTATTATTATCTAATACACGATTATAGATTTACTTACTTATGTTCTGCTTCCTCCACTGGAATGAAAGCATCACAAGGCAAAGACTTTGTCTTGTCTGTGGCTGCACTAGAGCCATGCCAGAGACATAGTAGGTGCTCAAGAAATATCCTTCGAATATATGAATGAAAGAAAATCTTGTTTCTCACTGAAGACCGTCAGTTTGACCTAGATGGCGTGTTTCCATATCCATTCCCTTTTATTCGTACTCATTGTTCTTTGTATTATTTCACTTTTTTTCCCTCAAGCATTTTCACTATTTTAGTAAATTAATAGATAGTGTACTTCAGTTTCTATCCTGTTTCTATACCACAAATCTGTTCCTGTTAACCTTCTACTAAAAACCCTTCAATAGCTCTTTGGCAAAGTTTATGAGATTTTGTGTAATCTGCCTCTGCCCATCATTTCTTCATATTCTTCTCTACACTATATAGTCCATGTTCCAGAGATTCTGGAATATTTGTTCATGTTTTGTATCTTACCTTCTTTGACTATCTAAAGAAATATCCCTTCTGCACATTGAATTCATCTTTTTCCGTAATTTCAATGGAAATCTCTACAAAAAGTTAACTATTTCCTCCTTTAAGGCCATCATTGTCAGGAATAACAGGAAGGGTGACTCAGACTGTGAACATATATGAGATATTTTGGATATTTCTTAATTCTAAAAGATTTAGATTTAGATTCTGCTGATAGAATTCAGATTATTGTGTTATTACTCATATTGTAACTGTTATTTATTTATTTATTTTTGGGGGATGGAGCCTCACTCTGTTGCTCAGGCTGGAGTGCAGTGGTGTGATCTCGGTTCATCGCAATCTTTGCCTCCTGGGGTTGAAGTGATTCTCCTGCCTCACCCCCCCCAGTAGCTAGGATTATAGGTGTGCGCGACAACACCTGGCTAAGTTTTTTGACTTTTTAGTAGAGACAGAGTTTTACCATGTTGACCAGGCTGGTCTTGAACTCCTGATTTCAAATGGTCCACCCGTCTCAGCTTCCCAAAGTGCTGGGATTACAGGCATGAGCCACCATGCCTGGCAATATTGTGACTTTTGAAATCATTCCTTTTCTCTCCCCAACTCCCACAGACATACATAGCCTACTCAGGTCTTTCGAGTTTGTGAGGTTCATTGAATTTCAGATTATACTATTGATATTTAATATTCATCATTTTATTGTACTAGGTATCATATATATTACAAGTAAATATATTTTTATAAATTATATATGTCTTTATTTTTTTTATACTCCGTGGGCTCTTGTGTCAGTTTTTCTGGGCTCGAATGTTAACTCTTACTTTGCCAGCATGTAACCTTCAGTGAGTTACTTAAGATCTCTCAGTTTCACATTTATCATCTGAAAAATGGAGATAATAATAGTCTCATTTTATATATTTATTGGTAAATAGCACATGTAGCATGCTTAATCAGTGCTAGGCATGTGTGCCTAATACATGTTAGTCTTTATTATTATTCTAGAAGGTGAATTTTCTGAGGGAAAATACTATTTGTAATTCACGTCTGTATCCTCATAATTAGGCATAATTTTGATACATAGCAGACAATCAATGCATATTTGTTGAGCAATGAATATATATTAACTATTCTCAGAGTGTCAGAACATAGTTAATGTATGGACCACCAATCCAGAAATAAGCCTTATGGTGAAAAGATTTTAAAAATTATGGTACTTCTTTCCTTCTTTCTTTTCCCACTCATTCTGTGAATTAGAATTTTGACTTAGGTCTAACATTTAAGTCTCTAATCCATCTTGAATTAATTTT
>NW_012115344.1:5683325-5688998 GCF_000951035.1 Colobus angolensis palliatus | reverse complement strand
CAAACACCACATGTTCTCACTCATAGGTGGGAACTGAAAATGAGATCACTTGGACTCGGGAAGGGGAACATCACAAACCGGGGCCTGTCATGGGGAGGGGGGAGGGGAGAGGGATTGCATTGGGAGTTATACCTGATATAAATGACGAAGTGTTGGGTGCTGACGAGTTGATGGGTGCAGCACACCAACATGGCACAAATATACATATGTAACAAACCTGCACGTTATGCACATGTACCCTAGAACTTAAAGTATAATAATAATAAAAAAAAAAGGATTTTGACTTAGATAGAATGCATCAATATAATAATTAGATGGTGTTATCTAATGTGAAATTTAATAAACAAAAACTAATTTATTGGAATTATTTGTTCAGTAAATAAATATTTATCAAGGGATTAGTACATGTAGGGCATTCTTGTAGGTACTGGAGTCGCAATGTTGCATTCTTTGTAACTGGAATCAGACACAATTTTCTACGTATTTCTAAGCAGAGTAAATGACAAGGGCTGCTAAGGCCTGGAATCTGCTCTGTTTTCTCCTCATTAAGCCTTCAGGGGCAAACTTTGACCAGAGTGAGAAGGGAATGAGCTAAGTGTGCTGTTCTCTGTCTGGTCCCATGTTGTTTGTACCAGGATGACCTTGACTTTGTGGGCGGCATCATCCAGGCTCCACTGCTCAGCTTTCTGAGCATGGATTGCCGCAGGACTGAGTGTCCTCCCTCTCTCTGTTTCTTCTGGTTCTTAGCTCCGTTAGCCTCGCTTTTCTTCCCCAACAGAATATCTCTTTAGCAGACATGGTCCAAAGTGACTCTGGTAATTTTCCTGATTTTCAGGCTTTTAAACAAGGTTGGCTCCTGAACTAGTACTTCAGAATAGAGTGCAGCTCTTGACTGGCTAGTCCTCTTATTGCAAGCCATTTCCATATCTTTGGCATATAATCGACATTCGTAAGTAAAAGCGGGCTTATATGAATCCTGGTTCATCTTTAATTACTGACTCCTCAGATCCCTAGGACTGAATATCTCGCCATATGCCCATTCCAGAATTGTATAATATTCTTCTGTTGGGCAGTTGCAATCTACCCAAGGCTTAGGGTAGAAAATCTGATTATATTCTCCATCTACTTTCTCTGTCAGGAGCAGTTTATCCTATTATAATCTTCTAACCAGCACTCTCTATGGGAAATAATCCCTCATATTTGAGTATGGCTATGTAATCTGAGAAATGTCATATAGTGAAACTTACATTGTTGAATAGTCCTTTCTCTGATTAGCAACATTAATCAGCAACTCCCACCCCTACTTATTTCTGTCTCAGTTTCTGCCTATGTAGAAGGAGAGTGATATTAGTATCTAGTGCTCAGGCTTGCTGCATGATAAAATAAATTAATAACATATGTTGTGCTTAGCATGCTTCCAGCACTTTGTAAGTGCTCAATAAATGATAGTTATTATTATTCTTATTAATATTATTACATAGTTCCCAAGGGACAAAAATATATTAGTTGTAAGTGTTCCTAATATATTATTGTATATAATTGGAATATTGTAGATTCATTTAAAAAACCTTTTGATTTGAGAACAATTTTAGATTTACAGAAAAGTTGCAAAGATAGTTCCATACTTCTTTGGACTTCACTGGTTTTTCTCTCATGGCTCCATCCTGGGCACCCGTGCATGATACTATGTTATGCTCAGTCATTATGTCTCCTTAGGTCCTCCCTGGCTGTGATAATTTCTGAGATTTTCCTTGTTTTTGTTGACTGTCAGTTTTGAGGAGCTCTGATTGGGTAATTTGTATAATTCTCTTTGTTTTGAATTTGTCATGAAATTTTTTCATGGCTAGACTGGAGTTATGTGTTTTTGAGACGACAATGGAAGCAAAGTGCCCTTCTCATTACAGCTTATAGTTAATGCAGTACACACTATTAATCTGACTTATGTTGATATTAACCTTGATCATCTGGCTGAGGTAATGTTTATCATGTTTCTTCATGGTAAAGTTAATTTTACTTTGTTTTAAAAGAAATTTGTCATAGACCTTTGGGAGATGTGCAAAATTTAAAATATCTCACATGTCATGTCAGAATACCAAAGGCTTATTTTAATAGAGAAGTAGAATCCTACATCTCATTTGGAATATATTCCTTGAATCCTATCAGAACCAACTATTGCAATGAAAAGATAGAAAGCACATCACCTCACTATTGCTTCCAACATGATTTTGTCCCTTTCTTCCCACAGTTGGCTGGAAAGCTAGGCAGGTATGAAATTGGTGGTAGGAATTAAAGGAGAACATATTGCTTAGAAGATTTACATAATGGCAAATGGGTCAGGAAGAAAATTGTGTGGTAAGCATAATTAGGATGTCAGTAAAGGAGGAATGACTCAGGAATAGGCTTCTTACTGAAGAAATGGGGTGCTATGAATAAGGAGGGCTTGAAGGACAGGGTTACGGGTTAAGACTGAATGAAATGAGGAAACAAACTATGTATGAAATGGGGATAGAACATCCCAGGTGCAGGCATAGCAACTATAAAGGCCTAGAGGTTTTGCTGGTGTGTTCTAAGAATGGTAAAAATACATTCTAATTGCCAGTGATTTCCAGATGCTTCTTAAGAACTTGCTCTGGTTATGAACTCTGCAGAAAATTTAGCCTGGTTCTGAACTGTGTGAAGTCAAGGATGTGTTTTTGAACCAGCATATTGTCATACTGTCTTAACTTTGAACAGGCTAAACTCATTTTTTCTTTCTTGAAATTTTTCCCAAATAAAAGTCTTTGGAAATACTAAGAAAAAATTAATACAGCAAGGATTTGACTTCATTGTTTACTCCTGGAAATTCTCTAACTCCCCAGGAATATCTGTGGAGATTTTCCTCTAAAATATATTGCTCTCGAAAATGTTTCATTAACTCTTGGCAGTGGGTTAAATCTTGCCATCAGCGTGTCCAGGGAAGCCAGAGAAGCTTTTGTTAAGCCTGGTTGTTTGTAGTAGGTGTTTGAATTTGACATTTGATTTGACTTACCATATTTTGGGAGACTGCAAATTAAGAAAACATCTGAAATATGCAGAATATGTTATGCAGAAGCATACTTACAGATATATGGGTGGAATTAAAGAAAAAAGCTTTCAATAAAACTCTTATTTTTACTTGATGCTTGAAAAGGCTTGATACTTTTCTAATGATCCACAGCCAGGTGATTTCAGTTCAGGAGGCTAAAGGAGATATGATATAATAAGAAACCTGTTCTTGTAAAATTTTCAGTCTGCCTGAAACAAGTCTGAGCAGGAAATGTTTGTGAGGAACTTGTTCTCTCAGAGTCTTCCCTCCTGGTTCCTCATTTCAGGAGGCTTCTGCCCCACCCAAATAATTATTTGAGAGGTTAGTGATTTTTTTCATCCATATTAAGACTATTAATAGAAAATAGGCAGGTGGGTCCAAGTTTTCAATACAGCCTAGTGACATAGCATTTCTTGTTTGTTCCTGATCAATTCAACATGGTTTTGTCATTCTTGCAAGCTGACTTTGATATTCAAAACTTAGGAAAACTGTAAACATTTCATGCCCCTCTCTCCTTTGCAGACCCTGTTCAATGTCACTCCTCTCTAAGCTGTGAAAGCAGAACCACATCTGTCTTGTACTCTACTATGTCTCTCCCTCAGAGAAATGCCTGCCACATGGAATGTGTCCAGTGAAAATGTATTAAATATATGAATGACTAGTACATAACAACTGTCTGTGGTATCTAATTTGGAGAGCTCAAAACCCAGAGCAGGCTCTAGGAACTCTTTGCCCAGAATTCACCATCTCAAGTCTCCAGCATTTATGCAATTTTCATCCTACGAATAACTCAAATTAGTTACTCTTAGTAACTCTTAAGGTAAAGAGGTAGATACTTTCATAAAAATTATTTTTTAGATAAATTCATTAAAACAAAAGAATGTCACATGACATGTTTGCAATCAGATTATTATTTTACTCCTAATTTTATGTTCATAAGAATTATATTACCAATAAGACTGGTAATAGTAGTAATAATAAATAATCTTTAGTCCTTAAAATTTAAAACCATACACTATATTAGAACCAACTAAATATTAAGTACTATAATAGATGCTATGTTTGAATACAGAAGAATCTAAAGAAATAGATGTTTAATTCTGAGTCATTTAATAATAATAACAATATTTATGAACACCTATCATGTGCCAAACACTGAACTAAACCTATACATTAAATAATTTAGTCCTCATAAAAGGCCTATAAGCTAGTTACTACTGGTTTCCACATTTTACAAATGAGGAAGTTAAGGTTTGGGAAGATTAAGTAAATTGTCCATTTTCAAGCTAATAGGAAGTGATGAAAGTAGAAGCTGAACTTGCTTTCTGATATCACAGCCTACTCTTTTTCCTTGGACATTTAACTTCATTGTTTGTTCTTCAAGTTTATATTCTAGTTGAGGATTCAGAACATACACATGAAATAGTACTTGCCAAACAATACATAAGTGACCATAGTAACTATAATACAGATTTCCAAAACCCAAGAAGGTATGCCCAACCAAAGAGGTAATTCACATTGGAAGCATTTTCTGAAGAAAGTAAGTTTGAATCCATATGGGAAACTAGGAAATAATTTTTGTGGATGTGAACGTAAGAGATAGACTGAAACTAATTAGGTTAAAAGATAAACCTTTACTTTTCAAATTTATAATTCTAGGCTCCTGGTTAGATAATAGTAACAACAATAACAAAAATAATACCACTTTATATTTGTATAACATGTAAGGGTTTAAGAAAATGCAATTTGATTTCATTTGTAGATTAATGATCCTTCGTATGCCATGATCCTCTTTAATACTAGAAAAAAGCAACTAGAACAGCCTTCATGGTAAAGCTTGGAAAAGCACAGTACTTGAGAACCTTAACATTCAATATATGCCGAAGTAATGAAAACCATCCACAGTCTTGCCATGAATTCCTTTTAAATTGCTTTTGAAATTGTGAGAGTCAGCCTACAAATTCTTCCCTTCTCTACTACACCCTATCCTACCCCACCCAGTTCCCAGCACACACACAGTGCTGCTGAAAAGAAAGACAAAAATCTCCACTTTATTGGTGTGGTTTCTATGATCATGGGCAGAACTGCTCAGAATATTCACCAACTGGATCCATCCTATGGGAGTATATCTTATCTGACTCGATTCAAGTCTGGTCTTTGCCAGTAGGAATCCCATGTGTTAATTTCTATTTCTGTCATTGTCAAAGATGACACTTCCACTTCTCTATTTTATTTTTGCGTCTTTCATATTTAAGAATTCAAATTTTGTATTTCCTTCAGAGGAGGTACATGTGTTTGTAATAAGGAAAGTCTCCAAATCATGAGGCTCCTTTTGTCTACTTTCCCCTTTTCAGAAAAGCATGTTAAATTAACTAAAGAGGTAACTGGAGAAAAAGCAAGTTAGAATATTATAGAAAAGAATAAAATGATGAAACATGTTTCATTTTATTTTATTTATTTATTTATTTAGTTAGTTATTTATTATACCTTAAGTTCTAGGGTACATGTGCGTAGCATGCAGGTTTGTTACATATGTATACTTGTGCCATGTTGGTGTGCTGCACCCATCAACTCGTCAGCACCCATCAATTCATCATTTATATCAGGTA
>NW_012115344.1:5616656-5678324 GCF_000951035.1 Colobus angolensis palliatus | reverse complement strand
TTCCTATTCGGCCATCTTGCTCCGCCCCCCTCTCATTTAATTTTTTTTTATTTCATATATATGCATATATATATGAGACAAGGTCTCACTCTGTCACCCAGGCTGGAGTGTAACCATGTGATTATAGCTCACTGCAGCCTTGAACTCCTAGGCTCAAGTGATCCTCTTGCCTCAGCCTCCTGAGCATATGAGACTACAAGTGTGTACCACCATGCCTGGTAATTTGTTCATTATTATTATTATTTGTAGAGATGAAGTCTCACTATATTTCCCAGGGTCTTTTCTTTTTTTTTTTTTTAAGCATGCTGATAGGATATAGATAGGAATGAAAGGGGCAACAGAGGTTTGCCTTTACAATGATGTAAAATGCTACCAAACCTTCAATAATAATATTTAGGCGTTAGTGGAATTGAGTGACAGTATAAACTATGTGTTATAGATGTGCATTAATCCATAGTAAGTCTTAGCATTTTTGTATATTTTACAACATATAGGAGAAAATAGATGTCTTTAAAGAGTATCTCCTGAAATTACAAAATAATAAAAAAATTTAAAAAGCAATTGTCTATCCACTCCTTCTATAAGACATAATGAATAAGAGCCTTGTGTGATGGCACAAAGCAAAGCATCATTAGACAGGGGTGACAAGAAAGAAAAGAGTAGCTTTAAGCCAGAGGGAGAAAATAGTGAATGAGAAGACCAAGTTTTATTTACGGAATAGACTGGATTTATCCCAGAAAAATTATTTGTTTTGATGTGAAAATCATACCTTTGGGTTAACACCTCTCCTAGTAATCTAGATTAATTTAATATCCATTTGTAATACATTTTAGTGCCCTTAATAAATGCTGAAAATGTGTATTTTCACATTTACTAGTGTGTGGTCCCCCATGGGAAGGAAATGGAAATAAATAGAGGGATTAAAAGTCACTTCTGGGTCACATGTTACCCAATAACATTTTATTCTTGATCCTACATACCTACTGGTGTTCACAGAATAATAAAAAATAAAGACTCCAAATTCCTTTCTAATTCTAGATGCATTTTTTACCTTACATGTGGTATATTCAATAAACTTAAATATCAGAGCTATTCCACCTCTTAATGTAATCTTTAAATTTGAACCTGCATAGCAAAGTGGCCCTTTTCATACAATAACAAAAATGAATATTGAATATACACTTATTCCCACTCAAAATTAGACTAAAATCAGTTGCATCAAGCTTTCAGTCATATTTGTGTCAAACATTTATGTTTTTCCTAAAAGCAGTAAACAAAAAGTAAGGGTGTCAATGTTTCTTAACCAAAACCTTAAAATATTATCTTTGTATTTGGGGAGATTTAGAACCTGAGAACAAGGTTTCTATGTATTTTAAAGTGAAGTCTATTTACTCTTAACTGCCAAAAGAACTTACAGTAAGGACTTACAAATTTAGGGCAGATTGGCAGTGGATGGGTAGGTTAAGGCCATAAAAATGTTCATTAATTTTTTTTTAATGAATGAAATTAGGTAATCTAAATTCATTCATTAAAAAATAATTTAATGAACATTTTCTACACTCCATAGCTCTTTGCTAAGTCCTAGAGATGTACATAATGGCAAACAAAGCCAGACCCATCCTGCTGTCTTTTAGCTAGCAGTCTAGAAGGGAAGAAAACATTAGTTCATCAACAAACGTGTGAAACCGCCACTGTGAGAAGTATTCTGAGTGGGAGGTAGTGCTGTAATAAGGGGATTTTAAACAGCTGGGGTGTCAGAGAAGGCTTCCTCAAGGAAGATGCCTAACTGAGATCTGCAAGTTGAATAAGACATAGGTGACGAGGTATGTCCCTGACAGTGAAAACAGGAGTAGGAGAACAGTGAATTGAAACCAACAAAACTGGGACAAATGGGAAGCAGGGGCTGGGGATGTAAGTAGAAAGCAGATCATACAGGTCCTTGTAGGCCACATGAAGAATTTATCTTTATCCTAAGATAGGTGGCTTAATCAAACTTCCTGCCTTGCATTTTGAAAGAAGCACTCTAGCTGCTTTGTGGTGAATTGTAGCTAGTATGGGGTGGTTAGGTTAGAGGGAGGCAGTCTCAGCAGGCAATTATTAGGCAAGTCCAGGCTAGTGATGTTGTGTCAGGGGTTAGTGGTGGTGGGTATGGAAAAAGTAAAGGGATTCGAAAGATCTATAAGAGATAGGTACATTGCCATGGCTAGATGACAGAGTGGTTATGAGCTCTCTCCCTCTTTATGTGTAAGTAATGAATTTATATATTATATATTACCCATATTCTCCATTGATATTATATATTATAAACATATACTATGGATATATGTAGATAAATGTAAACATATGTGTAGGAGTATGTGTATACATACATATACATGTATATATTTCAGAATAGTGCCTAATAAAGGATGCTTAAATAGAGCAATACTTTATGGCTAATTTCTCTTTTATAGCAAATCTAATCTTCACACTTTCTCTTATTTTTCCCTACTAAGTACAATAGTCACGAATTTCATGTAAACAGAGAATATGGGATAATTGAGTGAAAATAGAAGGATACATTTTGTCTTTATTGAAATGATTTTGACCAGTTTAAGATAATTACAGCACACACATTATACTTTTCACACTGAATTATGCCAAGCTTCCCCAAACCACTAATCAAATAAGTCATTTAAATAATGACTAAATTATGATAATGAATTACATTTAAAATGAAAATAGAGAAGAATTAAAAGTAAAGAATGCTGAATAATGCTTAATTGTCATTATCAAGGTAAAGCACAAATGAAATAGGGTCAGCCTGAAGAATGATATTGGAAAAGTGACTGGGTTCTGGAATTGAGGCTTAAAGTTACTAAATTTTTTTTTTTGTATTGATTTTTCCCTGTCATGATCATATCTTTCTTTTTGATGAATTTTGCAAGTTTTATAATTCCGATTTGTGATATAGTTTTAAAAAGTGTAAATTATAATTAAAGTTTCCATGTGCTTCTCATACCAAGTTTTATTCAGCTAGCAGTTAAGTTAGTGATCACCTGTATGGTTTCTGCCACCGGATGTTTTATTGAAGAATTTTTTTAGGGGGTAAATTTATATTTCTCTGGTACAGGGCTCATTGTTTGTTGAATAATTGGAGGTGGGTTATATCTAGCTATAGGAGATACCAATGTTTATGAAACGAGCACTTAGATCTTTTGCATAACATTTGGATATAAATGAAATTTCCTTTTAAAAATAATAAGCAATGGGAAATGGCATGCATTTTAAAGGATGAATTAAGTTGACACAAAGCACTAAGATGTGTTAAGATTTTATGGAATGATTTATTCAAGTAGGGCTTTGGTTGACTAAGATGAACAGGTCTTGTCAGCATCCCTGGTAAGTGTTTGAGATGTTTTGCTGTGGTGTGTTTTCTAAATTGTATCACTACAGTTTCAAGACTCTAAATGAAGCAGTGTGCTGTTTATTACTGTATTACCTCAGCCTGCTCATAGCAGAAGGAACATTTTAAAACACATTACAAGTGCTCTCTCACTCAGTCTTTCATCTTCTGTCCATTATTAAAAACGACCTATAAGAAATCACATGGCAACCTAGAGTAGTTCAGGGAAATATTGAGCTTTGACTTTAAGTCTGTCTTCCTTGTAATACAAATAGTCATTTTTATTTGATATGTTCTATCCTGAATGATTAATTTGGCTTGAAATGTCTTTCTATATTACCATTAATATTTTTTGTTTGTTTCTGAAACAAATATGAAATGGAAATGTCATGGACAGGAAAATTTTAAATGGCTACTTCTATGACTCACAGCCATTTTAGCTTAGGCTTCCTATTTGCAATACCTTCATGACAGCAATGTTTCTTTCTGCCTTTTCGACAATATTATTTCTGGGAAATCAAGCTAATTTCTATTTTTCATTCCTTGTTGAAAGGATTACTCATATCCTCTTTCTTACTCCTTGTGTGTCCTTATCTCTGATTAAGATGGTCAATAATAATCATCCATTTGACTCTTTTGAAATTGTTTTTCCTTTAATGAATGCTATTAACTTTTTTCCCCATTTAACTCCGTATATTGATTTTTGGATCCAATTCTACCACTTTTATGTACCTTTTCTTTTTTCCAATTCTTCTTTCACCTTGGAATATTCTTTGACGCTAAGAAGATAAATTAATTCAAGATTTTATATGTTTACAGTATTACTTATAACACAATTTATGTTATATTTTTAAAAGTTTTATAAAGTATTTACAGACTCAATCACGTTATTTTTTTACTACGGTAGAGGTAATTGTCCTTATTTTATAGTTGAAAAAATCAGGGCTTAGAGAAATTAAGTAAGTGACTTACCCATGGTAATATTTTTGGAAAATGACAAAGTCAGGACATAAGCTAGGCAATATTATTACTTTAAAAACATACAGCCTAATATTTAGTAAATCAGATATGTGAAGCAATGCCCTTGGCATTGGGGATAGGGTAGAGTTATTTCCACAATTGGATATTTTGACTCAATTTGTTTCCTTATAAATACAAAACCCAGATAACATTGCTTATGTAATCAGTTTATTAGGCATACATTATTTTATTATGCTTGATCTCATTGTGCTTCATAGATATGGTGTTTTGAAGGTTCGTGGCAACCCTCCTTGAGCAAGTCTATTGGTGTCATTTTTCCAAAGTATATGCTTACTTTGTGTCTCTGTGTCACATTTTAGTAATGCTCACAATATGTGAAGCTTTTTCTCATTATCTGTTAGGGTGAGCTGTGATAGATGACCTTTGATGTTATTCTTGCAATTGTTTTAGGGTGCCATGAACCATGGCCAAATAAGATAGTAAATTTAATCCATAAATGTTGTCTATGTTCTGACTGCTTCACTGACCAGTCATTCCCCTATTTCTTTCCCTCTCTTTAGGCCTCTCTATTTCCTAAGGCACAGCAATATTGATTTTAGGACAATGAGGAACCCCACAATGATTTCTAAGTGTTTAAGTGAAACGAAGAGTCATACATCTTTCAATTTAGGTGAAAAGTTAGAAATGATTAAGCTTAGTGAGAAAGGCATGTCCAAAACTGAAACAGGCTGATAGCTAGGCATCTTGTGTCAAATGGTACCCAACTTGTGGATGCAAAGGAAAAGTTTCTAAAGGAAAAGTGCTATTCTAGTGAACACCCGAATGATAAGAAAACAAAACAGATTATTGCTGATATGGAAAAAGTTTTAATTGTCTGGAGAGAAGATCAAACCAGCCACAACATTCCCTTAAATCAAAATCTAATGCAGAGCAAGGCCCTAACTCTTTTCAATTCTGTGAAGGTGGACAGAGGTGAAATGGCTGCAGAAGAAAAATTGGAAGCTAGCTGGAAGTTGGAAGAAGAAAACCTCACAAACAAAAGTTGGTTTGTGAGGTTTGAAGGAAAGAAGCCATTTCTGTAACATAAAAGTAGAAGATAAAGCTGCAAATGCTGATGGAGAAGCTGCAGTAAGTTATCCAGAAGATTTAGCTAGCTAAGATCATTGGTGAAGATGGCTACACTAAACAATATATTTTCAATGTAGATTAAAAAACCTTGAAAGATGAAAAATCTTAAAAGAATATGCCATCTAGGACTTTCTTAGATAGACAGAAGTAGAAGTTAGTGTTTGACTTCTAAGTTTCAAAGACTGGCCCTCTTATTAGGGGCTAATGCAGCTGGTAACTTTAAGTTTAGGCTAATGCTCATTTAGCATTCTGAAAATCCTGGGGTCCTTAAAAATTAAGCTAAATTTACTCTGCCAGTGGTCTATAAATAACACAACAAAGCATGGATGACAGCACATTTATTTACAGCATGGTTCACTGAATATTTTAAGCCCACTGTTGAGACCTACTCCTCAGAAAAAAGATTCCTTTCAATATATTATGACTCATTGACAATCCAGCTGGTCATTCAAGAGGTCAGATGGAGAAGTACAAGGAGATTCAGGTTATTTTCCTGCCTGAGAATACAACATTTATTCTGCAGCCCATAGATCAAATAATAATTTCCATTTTCAAGTCTTATTATCTAAGAAATATATTTCACAAAGCTATAGTTTCCTTGAGTGATTTATCTGATGTACCTAGGCAAAGTAAATTGAAAACCCTCTGGAAAGGATTCACCATTCTAGATATCATTAAGAACATTTGTAATTCATGGGAAGAGTTAAAAATAGCAACATTAACATGTATTTGGAAGAGATTTATTCCAACCCTTATGAATGACTTTAAGGGGTACAAGACATCAGCAGAGGGAAGTAGTTGTGGATGTGGTAGAAATAGCAAGAAAATGAGAATGAGAAGTGGAGTCTGAAAATGTGACTGAATTGCTGCAATTTGGAATGGTCTAGGAGTTGCTTCTTGTGAATGAGCAAATGAGCAAAGAAAGTGGTCCCTTGAGATGGAGTCTACACCTGAGGGAGATGCCGTGAAAATTGTTGAAATAACAACAAAGGATTTAGAATATTACATAAACTGACTTGACAAAGTAGCTGCATAGTTTAAGGAGACTGAATCCAGTTTTGAAAGAAGCATTATGGGGGTAAAATACTATCAAATAGCATCACATTCTACAGAGAAATCTCTTGTGAAAGGAAGAGTCAATCTATGCAGCAAACTTCATTGTTGTCTTACTTTAAGAAATTGCTACAGCCACCCTAGCCTTCAGCAACCACTACCCTAATCAGTGAGCAGGGATCAGCACTGAGGCAATACCCTCCACAGGCAAAACAGTTAAGACTCACTGAAGGCTAAGATGATCGCTAGCAATTTTAGCAACAAAATATTTTTAAATTAAGATATTTACATGGTTTCTTTAGATATAATGCTATTGCACATTAAATAGACTACCATATAGTGTAAACATAACTTTTATGTGTGCAGAGAAACAAAAAAAATTATGTGACTTGCTTTATTGTGATATTTGCTTTATTGCAGCTTTCTGGAACAGAACCCACAAGATCTCTGAGGTATGCTTATCCTTAATTTACCCTAATCATGGAGCTGCTTTTTATTTGTTTTAAAAGAAAGGAACATCATATTAACATGACCACTGAACTCATATAAATACAATATGTTCTTCAAATTTCTCTTCATGGAATAAGAATAGAGCTTGCAATTTTTTTTTTTTATTTAACTGATAGTGTTTACAGATAGCATTTAACTAATAGGATTTTCAGAACAGTTGGTTGAGTTGAGGGGTGCTGTGGCAACCATTATATGGAGTCAGGCTACTGATCTGTACACAGAATGGTCTCCCAGTCTTGGCCAAGCTTTGAACCTCATGAGTGGGCCAGCTAATAGAACACGCCAAGAGACCATAGTCTAGGTGCTGCTGGAGAGCTTATAGGGACTGCTGACATTGATAATTATTCTGTTAACTTATATCGAGAAATACTTCCTCTCTAAAACCCCTAATACAGAGCAAAAATTATAATATCTACATCATTTTAGTACATCCCACAAAATAGCAAGTCATGTACTATATGAGTTAACTGCTCCATGTCCTCTAAGCACTTAGCTGGAAACTTGGTGACCCCCAAATATGCTGGAAAAGATTTTTTTCCCTGAACTTTTCTGTAAGAATTCTTAGAAGGTAGAGTGTCTGATTAATATTCTAGCATAGCAATACAAGTTTAGAGTCTTTATTTGTGCGGAAAATTCTTAGAAGAAAATTGTCACAGAGATTTAACCCTTGGGATAGTATTTAGAGTGGAAACAAAATAATTACCTACAGTGTTAGAACATTTTCCTGATTTTAAGTTTCTTTGAAAATAATACATTTGGAGGCCAGTAAGTCAAAGACTTCTAAGAAATAATAGAGAGGACCCAAGTTTGATGCTCACTGGCTGTTGCCTACAATTTTAAACAAGATAGTGATTAAGCTCCGTACAAAAAATATAAAGCTGTATCATTAGAAGAAGCTTTGTCTTGGGTTTCTGAAATGTTTTGAAATAATTTTTGCAATGAGTAAATTAGTTTCATATTGGCATTGTGATATAAAGCCTTCTTTAAGACAAATAAGCAAAGAAATAAACGCATACCCCTTAGGCTTGATACATGTAAATGGTTGTTAAAAAGATTCCTTCCTTTTAAATTGTATTTGGCCAGAGTAAAAACCTGCAGTTCTACATATTTCCAGCAGGGGTCAATATGTTTTCATCATTACTGAATGCTCAGTGAGCCAGCAGCAGAAGTGTTGATCCTAATTGGAGCAGACACAAGGATCTTCTATAATCCTCTGACATCCTTTTCAAATAATAATTCTTAGGTGGGTGGTGGGCTGGTGGCTGCAATACCAGTGCAGGCTTCTCTACAATGAAGCCTAACCATTGTCAATTATTTTTGATGTATGCTAGCTTAACTTAAGTCTGTTCTTCCTGGCTTTTCCAACCCACAGAAGGGTATTCTTCCTCCTAATTATTGTCACAGTACCCAGGATGGTCAGAACAAGTATGTTATTTTGGCTTAATGTGCTCTCCAAAACACATTCCCTTCCTTTCCAGTCTCTCTGTGCTCTTCCTACAAAGTACAAAGAGCAAGCATATACTTTCAGTCAAATATCTGGGGAGTATTTTACTTATAACCTTAATTGCCATAGCCATTGGACTTTAACTCATTAAATGCCAGCATTTGGAGGCAACTGGAGATATGATAATGAGTATATATGATTATAGTTGCATATATATAGCTTCCAGTAGGTTAATAATTGGGACTAAATCCTCCTCCACCCACACACTTTCTAATAATTTGTTCAGTGGCTCTGCCAGCCAGTGATATTCAGGCAACAAATTGTCATTCTTTATGTGCATTTTAAAGACTGGTGTTTGCCAGAGTCTCACACTGGCATGCAGAAGCTTGAGTTCTCTGAGTCAAAGAGAAAAAGACAAAACAAAACAATGTATGTCCTGCCCCACATTTGTAAGCTCGTATTTTACTCTCCTTGGCCCTGACTACAGCCCTTTCTGTTGAGCGGGGAAGTGAATGTCTCCATGTAGAGACATTTTCAGAAATCCGATTCTGGAGAGCTGAGGAGTGTTGCGGCAGGAATGTATTACCGGGACACTTAGAAGGCGGTTAACTGCTTGAGTGCTGCTGCCTGCACTAGAGAGAGAAGGGAGGGACCGTAGCTGTAATATAGCTCCAGGGCCACTCAGCTTAGCCAAAGTGGGATTTCAAAGTGGTGCCCTCATATATCTCTGTAGGTAGTGGGGGTGTCTTTTGCAAGGTAAAACATGGGTAAAAGGTAAGGGTAGAGCTAGCATGGCAAAAGCAGCAGTTATTTATCTTGAACTAGGTTCACAGGGATTGAGATAATTTTTCACTTGTATAGAGCCTGAGAAGCTCCTAAAAATAAATATTCTATCACGGGTTTCAGTCAGATAGAAAGGAATACATTCATTCATACATGTAGGTACATTTTAAATATTCTCTTTAAAATTGTGGAGATTTCTTTTGCTTTCAGAGATTACCAGTACCCTTTAATGAATCAATAATGAAAACAAATTCATTTATCTCAGTTCTTTGCAAATCTTGCTTTAAAGTTCATAGTTAAGCAAAGCAAGTGATAAAATTCTTTGATGGGACTACTCCTTATCTCATTTACTTTAATTCTATGTTTACTTTAAAAACAAAACTTAAATACCTTCCTCAAATTTAGAGTAAGGTGTGAGGCATAAATGCTGTAAGTTGTTGGAGAGGACAGCAGTTATTTCAGCTTGGGTCTGACAGCCATCTGACAGGTGATACTCTATGTCTCTGACGGATAGTCAGGAGAAGCTGGGAGGAATTTTGAGCTCATTCTTGGCTGTTGCGCAGCAGATTAATTTATTTTTTTTTAAAGGTTATCATTAGCATGAATGGAAAAATGGGTTGGATGCCTAATAATGCATCTCTGAAAAGAAGCATATATTTATTTAGTCAAGGCATATTTATTGAGTGCCTACTACATGCCAGACACTGATAGAACTATTGGGACTATATTGATGAATGATATAGGCAAGGGCTGTATTCTCATGGGGCTTACATTCTGCTTGTTAAAATACACATGCTTTGAAAGTATATAAGTATATATTCTAAAAAAAAAACCTCAGTGCATTTTTATTTCCTCATTTCACACATTTGCTTCTTCATATTTAAAATGTAGGCTGAAACACTCCTTATATTCTTTGAAGGTGAAAAAAATATATCACTGCAGGGTGAACTACAGAATTTCAGTGACTACAGAAGTGCTTCAAAACCTAAATTGGGAACAGAGTGGATGTAAAATGGTTTACAAATAATTAGCAGATTAAGATGCTTTTTAGTTACTGTGTCCATTCATAAAACTGAGCAAAATGTGTCTGGAGCAGCTGACACCAGAGTTCAAGGTTGCCCATCTCCTCTGCAGGAGGTCGTGATAACTAAACATGACCATTTCTTGTTCTCACAGCATGGCTTCAGGAAAACCAAATGGTCTCTGCCCTCAGAGTCCTGACCTCATGAATTAGAAGAAGTGAAAGAAGATGGCTTCCAAATTATGTTTTAAAACTTGTGAGGATTTAAACTCTAGCCATAGAACTTACCATTAAACACTGAAGCATCCTTGAAACAGAATAAATTGATGTCTGTTTCATTTATTTATTCAAATATACCTCTATACTCAAAAAATAATCCCCTACTAGAATAATTTTTTAGAAAATATTTTTGAAAACTTAGATGAAACCATAATTTAAGCTATGCTATCTCTATTTTGGCAAATGTTTCAAGGTGTCTGGGAAGTGGGGCCTTGGGCAGCTAGCCTCTATGTAATGGGCATGCCAATTTCTGCAAGCTTAACTTTGAATCTTTACTATCTACTCGCTTGGAGAAGGAAAACTCCAGGACCAAAGATCAGACCCAGTCTTTTCTTTTCTCTATGACTTTTGTTCTAACTTTCATTCCTCTCTGCTTTTCTTCTCAAAATATGTGATATCCAACATTTTCTTGTTCACAGTTAGCTTGAATTAATAAATAGTCACAAACTTTCAGATCTCCCTGCTTTGAAGACTTTTTACTATAAGAAATCAGTCAAGATTTTTAAGAGTAATGTTGAAATTTTCTTTTGGAAGGTGTTAGAAAGTCAGGTACTCCCTTACTTTTGAGACTCTTTTAAGAAAAGAGGTCATGGTTTTCCTAAAGCGCGTTTTCTGTTTCTAGACTTATGACAACTCCTTGCTAGATAATGTACTCTTCACAATAAATAGAGAGTTGACCAACAGGGAAAATATTATTGCTTCTCTTAAGAGTTCTCTTTCCCCCACCTCCTTCTCTTTCTCCTGGCCCTCTCCTCCCTCTCTCCCCCAACCCCCATCATTCTGTCTTGAAAAGATTGCCTTAATGTTTGGGCATTTATTATGCATGGGTATTTCTCTATTTCTTACATGATTGTTGATTTTCTTGACTATTGCAAAGGTGTTAAAAGTTATAAATAGATTTTGAAATAAAAGGAGTTCGTTATAAGAGTTTTTCAGAAACTGCCCAGGCTGTAATTTTCTCAGGATGTTAAGATAAATGTTTAAGGAAATAATCATTGCCGAAAATTATTCTGATAGACAACTTTTTAGATAATTTTTGGTTTTCAGCTTGGAGCAGAATATTTAGTTTTCACTATATAAATTTGCTTTTATTATAGTGAATTTCCTCCTTCTCTACTAGATGTGAGATACAAGTATACATAAATCTGTGTATTCCATTGAGGCCCATTAACCTGAGGCAGTGGGCAGTAGCTCAGACCTTAGACTATATCTTGAAAATGTAGTATCTCTAAGTTCTAATTCCTCTTTTACATTGTTACTTGACCTTGAAGAAAAACAGGTGAACTGTTTCCTTTTTTTCTTATTTACTAGGAAATTCAAACAAAATTTGGAAACCATCTGTAGCAATTATATGCCTCAGGAATGCATTTTGTGGCTTTCGTTTTGTAACTCTATTTTACCTTTTAATCTTTTCTTCTTTTGATTTTATTTTTTCCTGTTGAATTGTTTATGTGTTCACATATACCATCTCAAATAATGTTAGAAAGAAATTAGGTTATAAGTAAGTAGATAAAATTATAGTTACGTTTATTGATTGCTTGCTACATGTTAGATTTTCAGTTAAGCATTTTATACACACTGTCACACATGATATACATAACAACCCCATCAGGTACCATATCAGTTAGAAATGCATTCATTTGCCAGTAGCTGAATATCTAGTGAATAGTAACCTAAATAAAGAAGGGAGTATTTATCTTTTAACATAACAAGAGGTCTAGAGAAAAGTAGCAGTTGACATTGATTTGAAAGCTCATTGGTGTCAGAACTAGCATCACTGAGGTTCATTTATTCTTTGCTTCAGGTACTTAAGATGGTTTCAGTAGCTCAGAACATTATGCCAGTATTTAACAAAAGAATAAGGTGGAAAGGTAGAAAAGTCACGTGTGTTGCTTTTATCAGGAAGCTTCTGCTTACATCTCATGGCCAGAAATGTGACACGTGGCCCCTTTTAGAACTTAGAAATAGCACTTCATGTCTAAAACACCAAAAGCAATGACAACAAAAGCCAAAATTGACAAATGGGATCTAATTAAACTAAAGAGCTTCTGCACAGCAAAAGAAACTACCATCGGAGTGAACAGGCAACCTACAGAATGGGAGAAAATTTTTTCAGTCTACTCATCTGACTAAGGGTTAATATCCAGAATCTACAAAGAACTCAAACAAATTTACAAGAAAAAAACAACCCCATCAAAAAGTGGGTGAAGGATATGAACAGACACTTCTCAAAAGAAGACATTTATGCAGCCAACAGACACATGAAAAAATGCTCATCATCACTGGCCATCAGAGAAATGCAAATCAAAACCACAATGAGATATCATTTCACACCAGTTAGAATGGTGATCATTAAAATGTCAGGAAACAACAGGTGCTGGAGAGGATGTGGAGAAATAGGAACACTTTTACACTGTTGGTGGGAGTGTAAACTATGGGAGTGTAAACTAGTTCAACCATTGTGGAAGACAGTGTGGCTATTCCTCAAGGATCTAGAACTAGAAATACCATTTGACCCAGCCATCCCATTACTGGGTATATACACAAAGGATTATAAATCATGCTGCTATAAAGACACATGCACACACATATGTTTATTGAGGCATTATTCACAATGGCAAAGACTTGGAACCAACCCAAATGTCCATCAATGATAGACTGGATTAAGAAAATGTGGCACATATACACCATGGAATACTATGCAGCCATAAAAAGGATGAGTTCATGTCATTTGTAGGGACATGGATGAAGCTGGAAACCATCATTCTCAGCAAACTATCGCAAGGACAGAAAACCAAACACTGCATGTTCTCACTCATAGGTGGGAACTGAACAATTAGAACACTTGGACACAGGAAAGAGAACATCACACA
Source organism: Colobus angolensis palliatus (assembly GCF_000951035.1). Taxonomy (NCBI): domain Eukaryota; kingdom Metazoa; phylum Chordata; class Mammalia; order Primates; family Cercopithecidae; genus Colobus; species Colobus angolensis. The sequence continues at coordinate 5,664,867 of NW_012115344.1, read as the reverse complement.
CCGGGGCCTGTTGTGGGGTCGGGGGACGGGGGAGGGATAGCATTAGGAGATACACCTGATGTAAATGACAAGTTAATGGGTGCAGCACACCAACATGGCACAGGCATACATATGTAACAAACCTGCATGTTGTGCACATGTACCCTAGAACTTAAAGTATAATAATAATACTAAAAAAAGAACTTAGAAATAGATACTAGCAAAAGGGAAGTGATTTGACAGTGGATATGGAAAAGAATAAGTTTAAAAATATTTAACAACTATGTTGGGGTCTGCGTGTTTCCTAAACAAAGGAATGAACACACAAGACAACACAAGAGAAGACAAAGATGGCAGCCGCCCCGAATGGCGCGCTCTGCTTTATTTTATACAGTCGTTTGTGGAATGTTGCCAAGTCACAAGACACATTGTTGCTTTTCTGACCTTTCCCTGACTTTCTGGATTTTCAAGATGTTTACACATAAACAAGCCCCCAGGGTCTGCCGTTTGCAGCTGGCTCCTTTGTCCTCCCTGCAAACAGGGAAGGAACACCCTGCTTCGTTTGCAAGAGCAGGACTATCGGGAATGCCCTGCTTCGTTTGCAAGAGCAGGACTTATCGGGAATGTCTCGTTTGGGAGCACATAGTCCTTTACACAACTGCTACAGCACAGACACTAAGAAATTAGAATGGACACACTGGCTATAAATAATCAGTAGAAACTTATGAGTGAGTGTATATGCAATATAAACCCTGAGTGCAGGATTAATCTGCAGCTATTTTTAGCCAATGCACTACACTGTGTATCCCAAAATACATACTTTTAAAAATAATATACATGTATGCATACTGATATTATATGAGCACTAATAAAACTCGACTTCCCAGGACACATTATGGTCTTGCTTGATACCTACTAAAATGAACTCACATAATCAATTCCAAAATATATTGAGGTAATTCAGCTTTTGATCATGGCAGAGCAGTTTGTACTGAACTAGCCCTGGCATAGATAACAATCATAAGTTCTGGGTAAACCTTAAATCACTAGTAACAACAGGTATTTGAAGACTGAAATTAGAGGGAAGCCAGCCTTTGAAGATAAGATGGTGCATTGTGTGAGAAGCAGTTCATATAAATCAACTCCAAGATGTCACAAAGGGTAAAATTAGGAAACAAAGACTTTAATGAGGTTATTAATTTGTTTAACTCTAGTAATCATTTCACTAGTACATGTATATCAAAACAGTGTGTGGTATGCCTTGAATATATTCAATAATAAAACAATTATAGTCATGTTTAACAAACAGGTAGGACATCACAGCCAAGAATGAAGACTGTAAATAAGAGCCAAATGGAAATTTTCAAACTGAAAAGTTCAGTAACTGAGATTACAAATTTTAATGGAAGGCTTACGAGCATGTTGGAAACAGCAGAAGAAAGATTCAGTGAACACTGAAATATGTCGAAAGAAATTGTCCAATCTGAGAAACAAAGATTGAAAATAATGAACAGAACTTTATCACCTATGGAACAATAGGAAGTATTCTAATATATGTGCAATTAAAGAACTAGAAGTTAAGCAGAGAGAGAGAAAGGAAAAAAAAATGAGCAAAAATAGTATTTGAATACATAACAACAGAAAAATCTCCAAATTTGAAGGAAAATGTCTTACAGAGTCTTAAAGTTAAGCAAGAACTATCCTATAAATAAATTAAAACCCCACATGGGCCAACTACCAGAAACCCATGTTTAAAGCAACCAAAGAAAAATGACAAATTTTATAGAGAGGCTGGTAATATGAATGATGGCTGATTTCTCAACAGAAATAATGACACCAAAAGACGATGGGGAAATGTCTTTAAAATGTTAAGAGAAAAAGGAAAAAAGAAGAGTCAACATAAAATTTTATTCCCAGTGAAAATATCCTTAACGAAACAAGGTGGAGTAAAGAACATTTTCAGATAAAGGAAAACAGGAAATTCATCACTAGAAGACCTGTCTTGCAATAAACGCCAAAAAAATTATTGAGGCTGAAGGAAAGTCACACTAGATGGAAATTCATATCTCTAGGAAGGAATGAAGAACATTAAATGGTAAATATAAAATATATTCTATCACTTAACGTCAGAATGACATAAATGTGTATTTTCCTAACAAAAAGACTCAGAATTACATAAAGCAAAGCTGACAAAACAAAGGGAAATAAAATTCACCATCATTATTAGATTTTAACATACTTTGGCATTAGTTTGGGTCTTGGAGAAATAGAATCCAAGGCAGGATTAGATTTATTGAGAAAGAGAGCAAAACAAGGAGGGTACAAGAAGAGAGAAAGAGAGAGGCAGGAAAGAGCACTGGATAGAAGAGTAATACAATACCGTTCAAGAAAGATTTAGACAAATGAAGAGCTCTTGAGCCAAAGTTGCTCTTTGGAACAGTTCTCTGTCTTGCCAAAAAGGGCCTGTCTCAGTCCTCTCAATGTGCTTAGTAATCAGCTGTGAACAACCTGTAGAAGCAATTTTGATGACCCGTTGGAGGCTTAGTGTGCACTAATGTGAGAGTGAGAAACTTTTGGAGGCCACACACTTTTCTAGGCTTCTCTTTAAACAGTACTGCCAGGTTCTCATGGGGGAATATCAGAGAAATATCCTTTCACGGCTCTGGCAGGGAGAAGGAAAGAGCCAACATTAAATATGCCCAAAGCCTTCATGAAAAGGTCCTTGGAAAAGGACTTTGCCAGAGTTCACTACTGAAACTTTTTCCTAGCTGAACTTCTCCGTATTCCCATTCCCTCCAGTCTTCTTGTCTCACCAGGGGAAAAGAAAAAAAAGATAATAGTCAATAGGGTGTTAGGCTTAAAAAAGTAGATTGATAACACTACAACCAGGGAAGGGAGTGCAGTGCAGGTAGAAAAAAACTATACACTGGAGAGACTTTTCTGAAGATTATAACCTCAAGATACAGGCCCACTGGGTGACTGAACTTTAACTGGGATATTATAGAATGTCTTCCCTCCTCAATGTCTTATTACCACATTAAAATGGCTCTAGTAACCATGGATTACAGTTGAAAGAGCTGCAAGACACAGTCTTTTTCTGAGCAGGAGTACATAAGGAAGCCCAAAATAAAAGGGGAGACAAAAACAAGGACTCTAGATCCTTGCCCAGATCAGTGTTGTGGAGCTTTTCCCCTGTGTTTTCTTCTACTAGTTTTAGTTATAAATCTTATGTTTAAGTCTTTAATACATTTTTAGTTGATTTTCATGCTTCATAAATGTAACACAATTATGATTCATCAATGAAAAATAATATTAATGAAAAAGGCATCAAAGGAATATATGTCAAAATAATTAATCTATGGCAAAATAATTAATCTACAGCCTGAACAGGCAAAAGCTAGAAATAAAAAACACATGAACAGAAACGAAGAATGCCTTTGATGGAAATATTAGCAGACTTGACATGGATGAGGAAGGAATTAATGATGATAAAGATAAGTAAATGAAAACTTCCCAAACTGTGATGCAATTAGACAAAAATAAAAGAACATTCAAACACTGAAAGGCAATCTTAAAATGTATATCATATGTGTGATTAGAATACCAGAAGAAGAAAGAAAGAATGAAGTAGACAAAAATAGTTGATATAACAATGGCTGAGAACTTTTCAAAAATAATAAGAAGCACCAAACTACAGACCCAAGAAGCTCAGAGAACACCAAATAAAATAATTCTCATAATATAAACATAATCAGCAAAACCCTCAAATATACTCTGGCATATTATAGTCAAACGGCAGAAAATCAAATACAAAGAGACAATATTAGGGAAATGACAGAAGAAAAATAACCTTACCTATAGAGAAACAGAGCAAAATTATAGTGGATTTCTTATAACAATGTATTAAGTAAATACAGCATGTGGATAAATAAAATAAATAACCTCAGTATCATAAGACACAAGAGAGAGAAATTAGGAATACTCTGTTATAACATACACTATATGTAAAGTGCTATTATGCTATTTGAATATGGATTTAGATAAGTTTAATATATATACATTGCACGTAGTAAACTCCAGGGCAACAATTAAATTTAAAAAATGTATAATTGATATATTCTAAGACACTAAAGTGTTCAATTAAAACCAGAGAAGATAGAAATGGTAGGGAATGGTGGTGGGGGAGGGGACAAAGAGCTAATTAAATGCATCAAAAACAGTTACAAATATGGTGCATACTAATCCAAATACATTTGCAATCACTTATGTTAACAATCTACATACATCAGTTAAAAGAGAGAGATGGACACAGTGGATTAAAAAACAAAACCCAGTTATATTTTGTCTACCAGAAACCCACTTTAAATATAAAGATTCAACTAAGTTAAAAGTAAAGGGATAGGTTAAGGTATACCATGCTAACACTACTCAAAAGGAAGTTTTAAAAAGAAAAAAAAAATGAAATTGCTATATCAGTTTTAGACAAATGAGACTAAAGAACAAGGAGGATTATCAAGAATACAAAGGGAGATTATGTAATCATGAAGGAATCTATTTTTCAAGATGATCGAACAGTCCCAACTATCTGTGGACCTAACAACCAAGCTTTGCAATACAAGAGGCAAGAACTGAGAAAAGACACAGACTAATCATATATCCACGATTACAGTTGGAAACTCTTGTCTATATTTGATAGACTAAACAGGCAGAAAATCAGTAAAGACAGAAATAGCTGAAATAGCACTAGAATATTTCATATAACAAGAGCAGATTACACATTTTCTGAAGTCCACCTGAACCATTCATCAAGATAGATCACATTCTGAACCAAAAAATACACCTTAACAAATTTAAAATAATAAAAATTATATAAAATACATTTTTTTCCAACCAGATGGAATGAAATTAAAAATTATTACCAGAAAGATATAGTTCAGTTTTGTTTTGTAATCCACTATGGCAATCTCTGCCTTTTTTTTTTTTTTTTGAGATGGAGTCTCACTCTGTCACCCAGGCTGGAGTGCAGTGGTGCTATCTCAGCTGACTGCAGCCTCTGTCTCCTGGGTTCAAGTGATTCTCCTGCCTCAGCCTCCCAAGTAGCTGGGATTACAGGCGCCCACCACCATGCCTGGTTAATTTTTGTATTTTTAGTAGAGACAGGGTTTCACCATGTTCACCAGACTGGTCTAGAACTCCTGATCTCAAATCATCAACCTGCCTTGGCCTCCCAAAGTGCTGGTGTTACAGATGTGAGCCACCATGCCCGGCCTGATCTCGTTTAATCAACGTATGTAGACTACCCATATATAAAGTGATTACAAATGTAGTTGGATTAGTAGATACCATATTTGTAACTGTTTTCTACTCATTTAATTTGGTCTTTGTTCCCTCCCCCACTACCATTCCAAATTCTAAACTATTTGGAGATTAAGCCATAAACAAGTAACATATGGGTTCAAGAAAAATTAGATATTAAAAATATTTTGAACTAAATGTAAAAATACATAATGTTATAGCATGAAATACATATATTACAACAGAAGAAAGGTCTAGAGTTAATATCAAACTAAATATCACCTTTGGAATCTAGGAAGAGGAAATTAAAGCCAAACAAAATAATGAAAGAAATAATAAAGATTAGAGAAAATAAAGAAAATAATAAATTTGGAATGGGCTGAAAGAGCTCCCAATGGCCAAAGCTGGAACAATTTGAACAATAAAATATAGCAGTTATGCAGTTGTAAGGAATGAGATCATGTCCTTTGCAGGGACATGGGTGGAACTGGAAGCTATCATTCTCAGCAAACTAACGCAGGAACAGAAAACAAAACACCGCATGTTGTTACTCATAAGTGGGAGCTAAACAATGAGAGCTCATGGACACAGGGAGGGGAGCAACATACACTGAGGTCTGTGCAGGGGGTGAGGGGAAAGAGAGAGTCAGGATAAATAGCTAATGCATGTGGGGCTTAATACCTAGGTGATGGGTTGATAGGTGCAGCAAACCACCATGGCACATGTTTACCTATGTAACAAACCTGCACGTTCTGTAAATGTATTCCAGAACTTAAAACTAAAAAATATATGTAGTAGTATTGGATTGTAACTGAAAATACAAAATAAATATCTATAGGTTCATACTGATATACATAAATGATGAAATAAATGGCACAAATAGACAATCTGTGTGGAACAATTTCAGATAATTTATTCACATACTTCATCCTCAAAGAAGTAGAGTATTACTTCCCATTCCTTACATGTGGGTTGGACACAGAGACTTTTCTTCCCAAATACTTTAATATAAAAAGGAAAAAAATAAATAAATAAATAAAACAAGCTCTAGCTTGGCCAGGTAATCAAAGTAATCAAGAGTAAGAAGTCATATTGATAGTATATACTTTTGCTGTGATATAAGAATGTCATTTACCTCTGTAACCTCCCTCTTAAAATACCCATAGCCCCAGATTATGATAAAAAATCCCAATTGATAGATATTCTACAAAATATCTGACCAATATTTCTCAAAATTGTCAAGATTGTCAAAGACAAGAAAAGTCTGAGAAATTGTCACAGCCAAGAAGACATCATGACTAAATGTAATATGATATCCTGGATCAAATCTTGGAATAAAAAAAATATTAGGTAAATGTTTATGAAAAAATCTTAAACTATGGGATTTAGTAAATTGTTTAATTTTGACGTATGTAGCATATTAATGTAAAATATTAATAAAGGAAAATGACATATGGGATATATGGGTATTCTCACTACCTTCACAATTTTTTATAGGTTTAAACTATTTTATTTAAAGCTATTATTATTATCTTTGAGACAAGTGTTTCGCGCTGTTGCCCAGGCTGGAGTGCAATGGCGCCATCTTAGCTCACTTCGGTGTTGACCTTGCAGGCTCAAACAATCCTCCCACTTCAGCTCCCAAGTAGCTGGGACTATAAACGCATGCCACATGCCTGGCTAGTTTGTAAATTTTTTGTAGAGACAGGAATTTGCTATGTTGCCAGGGCTGGTCTCAAACACCTGGGCTGAAGAGATCCTCCCACTTTGACCTCACAAAGTGTTGAGATTACAGATGTGAGCCACTGTGCCTGGCCTACACCTATGTTAAATAATTATTGTTTAAAAAGTCATAAGGAGCAGCTTGGAGGGCTTCCCATTGGCCAAACATGGAACAAATTATTATTAAAATACAAATAATATAATGGATATGATCCATTGGATAAAATAAAAATGAGTTCTTACTGATATAAATGAACAACTAAACAACTGAGAGAGAAAGGAATCCTTTTACAGTAAAATATCAACTAATGTATGTAGAAGGAATTATGGAATTGGAATATTATCAATGGATTCTAAAACTAGTGAATGAATGTTTGATGAGGAATAGGAAATTTACATGTTCTCAAATATTGCCCCACAAATGACTAATTAACTATAGTGGAAAAATTCTTAATTTTATAATTGAGAAACCTGCAGAAACCACCTTAACCACGGGACCAAAGTTAACATTACCAATATTGGTCTGATTGCCATCATGTGCCTCCTGATGTGATATACTGGGAAGTATTCAGCATCATGTCCATCATATACCTGACAAAAAAGAATCATCTGAGTTTAACTATGTAGAAGCATCAGACAAACCCAAACTGATAGAAGTTCTACAAAAACAAGTCAAAAACAAGTCAGTACAGTAGTCTCCCCTTGTCTGCAGTTTTGCTTTCCCTGGTGTCAGTTACCTGTTGTCAACTGCAGTCTGAAAGTATTACGGTATTTTGAGAAAGAAAGAGACAGAGACCATAATCACATAACTTTTATTATAGCATTATAATTGTTCTATTTTATCAGTAGTTATTATTGTTAATCTCTTACTGTGTCTAATTTACAAATTAAACTTCATCATAGGTGTGTATATATAGGAGAAAACATAAGGATTGGGTACTATTCATGGTTTCAGGCATTCACTGGGTGTCTGGGAAGGCCTCTCCTGAGGATAAAGTGGGACAACTATATTCTTAAAAGTATCAAGGTCAGGCTGGGCATGTGGCTCATACCTGTAATCCCAGCACTTTGGGAGGCCGAGGCAGGTGGATCATTTGAGGGTAGGAGTTTGAGACCAGCCTGGCCAATATGGTGAAACCCTGTCTCTACTTAAAATAAATAAATAAAAAAAGTTAGCTGGGCATGGTGGTGGGTGCCTGTAATCCCAACTGCTCAGGAGACTGGAGAGACTGAGGCAGGAGAACTGCTTGAACCTGGGAGGTGGAGCTTGCAGTGAGCTGAGATGGCACCTCTGCACTCCAGCCAGGGTGACAGAGTGAGACTTACCTCAGACAAACAAACAAACTAACTAACAAACAAACACAAAGAAAGAATCTCATGACACTTACAAACCTTTCTAAAATGTAGACATTCTCTATCCCATGATCACAAACAGTATTTCACATTCTAATTGATACTGCCAGCTTCTTGGGAGGCCAAGGCAGGAGAATCACTTGAACCCTGGGAGGCAGAGGCTGCAGTGAGCCAGGATTGCACCACTGCATTCCAGGCTGGGTAACAGAGCGACTATCTCAAAAAAAAAAAAAAAAAAAAAAGTTTTGAGGCCAGAAACAAAGACAAACTGAAGAAACTGTTATGGGTTAAATGACACTAAAGAGATTTAACAACTAACTGTAAGTCGTGGTACATTGTTAGCTCTTAAAAATAATATGCTAGAGCTAATCTTGTTAAATTTCATTTGATGAAGTCCTGATGTAGCTCCTTTTTGACTAAGAGATATAAAGCAGAACTTCTGTCATTCTTGAAATCTAAAGACCCTTTGTTAAAGTAGATGGAAATAGCTAATTTGAGTGATTATATCTTTGAAATATTTGACATATTATTACTTTCAAGACACAAATTAACTTAGATTATTTCTAATTTTGAGGAGAAATTCTGATTTGGGACATCAGCAAATTATGTTATTTGCACATGAATAGGTGCTTCCAGTTTTAAAACTAGTTCTTTTAAGTAAACATTACAAATCAACAACATCTTTCTTAGACTACTATCACATTTACACCCACTGTTGTTTCTTAGTGCTTTTGGAAACTTTACATTTAAAGTTAAAATTAAATCACTAATTTGAAAAGTAGTATCTAAAGATCTCAGTAGCTAAGTAAGTTTTGTTTCACCAGCTGTAGCTTAAGCTCAAAGTCCTATCTTGCTTTTCAGTTAGATCCCTACAGCCATGTTCCACAATTTCTCTCAATGCCCTGCATTTTCATCATTAAAAATAGCACCTCTAGGCACACACACACACACACACACACACACACACTCCTGCATTCACCCTACCCCCAACAAGACAGGACTTCTGACATGCCTTTTACAAATACACTAAGTGATGCTATTCACTGAAGTTTGGCCCTGCTTAATCCAAGTTTCAAACATCACTTACATGTTTGATTTAGGTAACTGAGGAGTTTAAAACTGGGTTTAAGAGCAGTTGAAAAAGCAGTTATCTTTTATGAAATTTTCTGAAATAGCTGCTGTATCTCAAAAAAAAAAGAGAAAGTTCAAAGGTATTATTAGCTTTCTTGCAAAGTTAATATTTTGATTATAGTTGATAATTTTTTTCCTCATATGTGTTTATAATCTTGAAATCAGGGCTCTAACTCATCTGTTAATGTTTATTTTTCAGGTATGTGTGTATATATATATGTGATTATATATGTATGTTCATAATATGTGTGTGTGTATATAGGTTTTTTTGTACCAGCTTCACCGTAAACATGTGAATAGTGTGTTGTGCTACAATGTTACCATGCCTACCAGTAGATAGGAATTTTTCAGCTCCATTATAATCTTATAGGATAGTTGTATATGTATCCATCATTGATGAAAACATTGCTATGGGGTGCCTGACTATATTCATAAAGTGTACATACACTTTCAAAATGTGTAAATGAAAGTATTATTCCCATAAAATGTTGTTGATCCAGTGCATAGGTGCCATATTAAAACCTCTTTTGTTATTGCCAACTTAAGGAAAACACTAAGTTTTTGGAAATTTAGTTGTTTCTTTTCTTTTCTTTTTTTTGTAGTTTTAGAGGTAGGACTTCATTTTTATGAAAACTATTGCACTCTATTGGTAATTGCCAAAAATACTTGAGTACTTAAAATTTTGGCTTCATTCTTGCACCTACAGGACAAATTCTGTTATGTGCTGGATCATTCTGTCTTTCAAAAATAAATAGCAGTGGTAAATGTGACCCCAATGGTCACAGATGCCAAACTACTGCATTTCTGATTTCAGTTCATACTGCGGAGTTATATGCACTCTGAAACCATAATGATTTGATGAATTTATTAAGTCAACAAATATTTGTCAAGCAGAAACTCTATTAGGAACTGCATAATAATGGCTGTATTTTGGATATATGTTTATCACCTAATTTTTCCAGCTTTAAAATACTCTTTTAATATTTTTATTTAAAAAACTTTAATAAGTTTTTGCTTATTAGAGTAAAAAACTCTAAAATTAACCGAAGCTAAAATCCTCATTAACTCTCCTCATTTTATTTTTGTACTTTGAGAATCTCGTACTTCCTTGCGAACTCTTTATGTTTCAGTCAACTCCACCTATTCCCATTTCTGTTGAAGAATATTCCTCCTTTTCTATCTGCTTTTTGTGCTATTAAAATTTTTTTCTCTACCTGAGAACAAGCCTAGAGAAAAAAATTTCAAGTGTTTATTAATCTATATGCTAAGTTGTATACTCGCTGTGTCTGGCATATTGTATATTTGTATTGGGTAGAATGTGGGAATAGAATGGGAATATATAAAGATAAATAATATATGGCTGTGATCCTGTAGTACTTTGTCTTCTGTAGGCAGAGTCAAAACTAAAGAATTATATTAAGAAACTCTGTGAAAGTAGTAATAACAGAGATACAATGAATATAGCAGGAGAGAGCATAAGGACAGATAGTTTTGATGAGTAAAGAAGAAAATTAATTTGTATAAAAATATTTAAATATTTGAATGGCAACTATGTGAAAGATATTTTATCTAGGAGCTGGGTATAGAGTGAAGAATGAGAATGTTCTCTGAATTTAGGGAGCACACTTTCTAGTGAGGGGACACTGACAATAAATGAGTAAGAAAGAGTAAACAAGGTATTTTAGACAATGGTAAGTCTCACCGAAGACAGCAAAACAGGCAATATTGGAGAATGACTGGGAGCTTCTTCAGGTAAGATGGCAGGGAGGGTGATATGGCTTGGCTGTGTCCCCCATTCAAATCTCAAGTTGAATTTTATCTCCCAGACTTCCTGTATTTCCACATGTTGTAGGAGGGACCCAACGGGAGGTAACTGAATCAAGGGGGCCTGTCTTTCCCATGCTATTCTCGTGATAGTGAATAAGTCTCATGAGATCTGATGGGTTTATCAAGGGTTTCCACTTTTGCTTCCTCTTCATTTTCTCTTGCCACCACCTTGTAAGAAGTGCCTTTTGCCTCCTGCTATGATTCTGAGGCCTCCCCAGTCATGTGGAACTATAAGTAAAATTAAACCTCTTTTTCTTCCCAGTCTTGGGTATGTCTTTATCAGCAGCATGAAAATGAACTAATACAGTAAACTGGTACCAGTAGAGTGGGGCATTGCTGAAAAGATACCGGAAAATGTGGAAGTGACTTTGGAAATGGGTAACAGGCAAAGAATCGAACAGTTCAAAGGGCTCAGAAGAAGGCAGGAAAATGTGGGAAAGTTTGGAACTTCCTAGAGACTTGTTGAGTGGCTCTGCCCAAAATGCTGATAGTGATATAGATGATAAAATTCAGGCTGGGGTGGTCTCATATGGAGATGAGGAACTTGTTGGGAATGGAGCAAAGGTGACTCTTGTTATGTTTTTTTGCAAAGAGACTGGCAGCATTTTGCCCCTGTCCTAGAGATTTGTGGAACTTTGAACTTGAGAGAGATGATTTAGAGTATCTGGCAGAAAACATTTCTAAGCAGCAAAGCATTTAAGAGGTGACTTGGGTGCTGTTAAAGGCATTCAGTTTGATAAGAGAAGCAGAGCATAAAAGTTTGGAAAATTTGCAGCCTGAGTATGTGATAGAAAAGAAAAACCCATTATCTGGGGAGAAATTCAAGCCAGCTGCAGAAATTTGCATAAGTAGCAAGAAGCCTAATGTTAATCCCCACGACAATGGGGAAAATGTCTCTAGGCCATGTCAGAGACCTTCATGGCATCCCCTCCCATCACAGGCCTGGAGGCCTAGGAGGAAAAAGTGGTTGTGTGGGCTGGGCCCAGGGTCCCAATGCTGTGTGCAGCCTAGGGACTTGGTGCCCTATGTCCCAGTTCCTCTAGCTGTGGCTGAAAGGGGCCAAGTGTACAGCTTGGGCTGTGGCTTCAGAGGCTGGAAACCCCAAACCTTGGCAGCTTCCATGTGTTGTTGAGCCTCCAGGTACACAGAAGTCAAGAATTGATGTTTGGGAACCTCTGCCTAGATTTCAGAAAGTGTATAGAAATACCTGGATGCCCAGGCCAAAGTTTGCTACGGGGTGGGGTCCTCATGGGGAACCTCTCCTAGGGCAGTGTGAAAGGGAAATGTGAGGTCATAGCCCCCACACAGAGTCCCTACTGGGGCACCACCTACTGGAGCTATAAGAAAAGGGCCACCATCCTCCAGACCCCAGAATACTAGATCCACTGACAGCTTGCTCTGTGTGCCTGGAAAAGTCACAGACACTCAACAGCAGCCCATTAGAGCAGCCAGGAGGGAGGCTGTACTGTGCAAATCCACAGGGGTGGAGCTGCCCAAGACCATGAGATCCCTTTTAGGTCAGCGTGACCTGGGTATGAGACCTGAAGTCAAAGGAGATCATTTCAAAGCTTTAAGATTTGACTGCCCCACTGGATTTCAGACTTGCTTGGGCCCTGTAACCCATTTGTTTTGGCCAATTTCTCCCATTTGGAACAGCTGTATTTACCCAATATCTGTACCCCCATTGTATCTAGGAAGTAACTAGCTTGCTTTTGATTTTACAGGCTCATAGGTGGAAGGGACTTGCCTTGTCTCAGATGAGACTTTGGACAGTGGACTTTTGGGTTAATGCTGAAGTGAGTTAAGACTTTGGGGGACTGTTGGGGAGGCATTATTGGTTTTAAATGTGAGATGAGATTTGGATGGGCCAGGGACAGAATGTCCCCACCCAACTCTCAACTTGAATTTTATCTCCCAGAATTCCCAAGTGTTATGGGAGGGATGCAGGGGGAGGTAATTGAATCACGGGGGCCAGTCTTTCCCATGCTATTCTCGTGATAGTGAGTAAGTCTCCTGAGATCCGATGGGTTTATCAGGAGTTTCTGCATTTGCTTCCTCCTCATTTTCTCTTGCCATCACCATGCACGAAGTGCCTTTCACCTCCTGCCAGGATTCTGAGGAACCCCCAGCCACGTGGAACTGTAAGTCCAATTAAATCTCTTTTTCTTCCCAATCTTTGGTATGTCTTTATTAGCAGCATGAAAACAAACTAATACAGAAGGCTTCATTTAGGAGGTGACATGAGAGCTATGAGTGAGTTGATATCATTTTGTCTTTCCTTCTAAACCAGTTTTCCTCAAAACTAAGTTGGTATCTGGCCTGCCAGAATTGTTGCCCTATCTCCTAACATGTCTTCACTGTCAAGTTTCTGGAAAGTCTAGTTGAATCAATTTATCCTACATATTGATGATATAAACATCTAATTACTAGCCCAGGCCTGACTCCTGAACAACACAGCAGAGATCCACTGGAATTATCCGCTTGGCTGTCCCAAAGGCAAACTGAATGTCACACTGCATAATATACTCTTCATCTTGTATAGTCCATCTTGGTTTTGGTTACCTACCACACAATCCTTCAAGTCATCTTTGACCTTCTCCCATCTAGTTTGTGATGAATACCTTTCAATTCTGTCTCTATCATATGACCTTCTTTTTCCTATGTTCCATTACCATTGACATGGCCTTTGTTCAGACACTTGTCATATCTCTCCCTGAGTCTACTAGAGCCTTCTGACCAATCTCTGTATTTTCAAGTATGTTCCCATACTCTTTTTATTTGCACTGAGGCAGATATAAAAGGATTTATAATCCCAAACTCTTAAGCATATTTCCATTCTGCTTAAAATGTGTCAATGGCTCTCTTTGCCTCTAAGATGAAATTCAAACTCCTAACATCACCATAAAGCGTTTCATGTCCTGGGCCCTGTGTATTTCCCAGACACGTCTCCATTCTTCCCCATTCTCCAATCCTGAACTCTGTGCAGAGATGAGCTGCAAGAGATGGTTCTTTTTTCAGTTCTTGTTCTAAACATGCAAGCTCTTTCTTCATTTCTTATTTTCAAATAACATATAATATCATAAATTCTATTTTAAACAATATTTACTTTGACCTCTATGGGTACTAAAATTTGATATTTATGAAATGAAATTAATATACTCTAGGGTTTACTAAAGACTCTAATTTAGTATTGTATTGCGAAGTCTTGTTACCACTACTCATGTGCACATTTAGACAGAATGTCCACATTTTGAGAAGCAGGCTCTATTAGTGGGTTGTCTTTGTTGTGAATTAGTAGTGATTTTCCAACAGCTGTGATTCTGACTTGGATTGTCTTTACTGTAAGTTTTAGTATTCCTGTGGATTATTTTATTTAACCTACAAGGTTGTATTAGGCCATTTTTACATTTCTATAAAGGAATACTAGAGGCAGGGTAATTTATAAAGAAAAGAGGTTTAATTGGCTCATTTTCTACAGACTGTACAAGCATGGCACTGGCATTGGCTCAGCTTCTGGGGAGACCTCAGGGAGCTTTTACTCATGGTGGAAGGTGAAGTGGAAGGAAGCACTTCACATGGTGAGAACAGGAGCAAGAGAGTGAGTGGGGGAAGATGTCACATACTTACGCAGCTAGATCTCACAAGAACTCACTATCACAAGGACAGCACCAAGGGGATGTCTCTGAAGTATTCATGAGAAATCTGACCCTGTGATCCAGTCACCTCCTACCAGGCCCCACCTTCAACACTGGGGATTACAATTTAACATGAGATTTAGACATAGCATCCAAATTATATCAAAGGTGTAGCAGAACAAATCTATATGGCCGATGGTTTTGTAAACACCAATTTCTAAGAGAGTTTAGACTATAGTTCATGTGTGAAATATTTATATTTTATTGCTAAAGCTAGTGTATATACATAGTTTATATGCTCTACATTTATTTGTACAACGATTCTTCATCAGAATGCACTGCCTGTGAATGTGCGCTATTTAAATGATTTTCTAAGTGATACAATGTCTGCAAGCCATATTGCAGATGAAAGTCTGATCTCCCTAATATATGGCTCCCATAAATAGCTCCCATAAATTGATAAAAAATAAAAAAGACCAATTACTGCATTAAAAAATAGATAATAGATGTGAACAAACATGTATGGATAAGGAAGTACAAGTGACTCATAAACATATAGTAAGACATATATAAATTAAACTCTACTGAAACATTATGTATCAACCGTAAAATTAGTAAAAGTTCTAATGCTCAGTAATACTTTCTGCTTTTGAGACCTTGGCGTATACATTTTTGTAACCTGTATTTAAGGCAACTTGGTTATAAATATTAACATAACAGTACTTATATATTTTGATCTAGCAATTAACCTGGAAAACTATTCTAGATATACTTGCATATGTTGGAAATAATGTATATATAAGGCCATTAATATATATGTAGAGACTTTCACTGTATAGATTTGTATTAAAAAAGTAACTATATTTTAAAATTTATAAATCTTATGAGTTATTTATTAAAATTAATCTATAATAGTGTGTTCTCTATGCATTATATCAAGCAGCTCACGTTTTATTATGTGATGTTTATCATTATCACATGATTAAGTTAGCATATGTCAACTTTTTTCACTGTAAAGTTATTTTGTCTTTTGTAGTTAATAGTTGCTAGTAGGAGATACCTTGTGAAAAGGTAAATTCTGTTTCTCAAACTTTCGCCCACAAATTTTGTCAACAATTTTTTGCCAAATTTGTAGATCTTGTCTGCAACAGTTTGGCACAGAAAATTGTGTGGTGTTTGCCTAATGTTGATTTTTTATTTTCTCTTTTTAATTCATTAAGTTGAATTTTATTGCAAGAGCTATTCTTTTTCTCATTTACTTAATTATTTATATGAATATATACTTATGATTTTATTTTATAGATTAAAATTCAATACCATCATTTGCTGCTCAAATCAATTCAGCATTGGTCATTAAGACCATAAGGTCATTTGGTCATAGGTCTGACTGGCCCTTATATTCTTTCAAAATGCTCCCATCTTCTTCTGAGCATTTTCTTACTTTCCCATACCACCAGATATTCCAGTGTTACCTAGGATTTTCTCTGTCTCAGCCCTGGAATGAACTACTTCTTAAAGTGTCCCTAGAGGCATCATATTTTGTGCCAATCATGTAAGAAATGTGAAATATCATTCTAAGTGTAAGAAAACATTAGACAAAGCCATATTGAGGGAAATTCTACAAAATTACTGATTAGTACTCTTCAAATATGAAGTGAATAAAAAAACAAGGAAAGTCTGAGGAGCTGTTACAGACTGGAAGACAGAAGGGGAAGTAACAACTCAGTGCAAGGTAGAATTCTGAATAAGATCCTGGAATAGAGACATTAGTGGAAAATTTGCTGAAATTGAAATAATATCTATGGTTTAATTGATAATAATGTAACAGTCTTTATTTCCTGTTTTTCATAATTACAGTATAGTTATGTAAGATATTAACATTGTGGAAAATGTGGTGAGAGATACAAGAAAACTCTTGTAGTTTCACAACTTTTCCATGTCTAAAATTAATTCAAGTAAAGAGTCAAAAATAGTAAATTAAAAAAGCATAACATTCATTAAAGTAGTCTGGAAAGCTCTCCAAAATATATTTTAATTTTGGGAAAGAAAAGTTCACCAACTGTATATATGTGTGGAAATATATCTGTTTGTGAATGCATATAATACCTTTGGAAGGATACACAGGAAACTAAATATATGTAACCTCTGTGGGGATATTGGGAGACAGGGAATAAAACTTAATTTTTTGTTGTTCTTTTTTTTCAGTCATGTGCATGTCTTACCTGTACAAAAGAGCAAAATTTAAAAAACTGGCATCATATTGCTAAAATAAGTATAAAGATTTACAGAGTTAATTTTAAATATGTAGATTATTATTTAAACATATAAATATATGTAGTGATATTATCATATTAATAAAAATAACACGTTAACATTAAAAGTTTACTGAAACTTATTTATTTCATGTCTTTTGAATTTCTTAATTACTTCTTTCCCTAAGGAGAGGAAATAGTTGTTTTAGAAGGGCTGTAGGTCTTGGACTCCACTCTAGTGGCCTATAAATTGTAAAATGCTTGATCACCACTGATGTAAAGCTCTGCTTTCTCTCAACAATTGATTCTTTTTCACAGCTATTCTCTTGCCTAGAATGCCTTCCTGGCCTTTTAATTACCTGGCTATCTCCTCTTCTTTGAAGCTTAACTTACATGTTCTCTTCCCCAGAAAGCTTTTTCTGATCACTAAACCCCAAATTTGGGCTTGAAACCAATCTTATATGCCTCCATTATACTATGTGTTTATCTCTCTCATAACCTCTACTTTATTATAATTGCTTATTTTTTGTCTGTTTCTTAGATTATATGCAATTTAAGGTAGTGATGAGATTATTATATTTGTATCTACCATTTATAATTCAGAGAATGACAGTCTTGCAATTAATATAAGTTTAAAATACAAATCTAGAAATCTCATGCTTCCTGGAATGAGCAGATCAAAACAGGGTTAAGTCATGTATATCAAAACAGAGTGAAATCACAAGGTCTAAGACCTGAAAACATTACACAAAGTTTAAATAAAATAGTAGATAATAGCACTTGAAGTAATCTTGGTGATGAACAACCAGATCCCACTTTTTATACATGTAACTTGTTATCTATGTTAGTTTCTTTGGACTTCGTGAAACAGATTCAATCAGCAGAAGAAAAGCTTATTCTAACATTTCAGTTGGGGTGATAAGGGTGGAGACACAGTATTCAAATTAGAAGGCACCTGGACCAAAAGTATGAATCCTGAAAGGTGCTCCTTTGTCCACGCCACCATAACATTAAATGTAGGCTGTGTATCACTGCTGTCTCCCAGCCTGGTCCTGACACTTCTGCAAAAGCACAGCCCTTAGAAACATTCACTGTGGTCCTAGACAAGAGACATTAAACCTCACAGGAACCTCAGAACAATTAGATGCACAGAAGGTAAGTTCGGATCCACTGTAGTACTGGGAACCTAGTAGTAAGAGTACTGGGTATCCTTCCAATAACAATCCCCATGACATCTTTCTCTGTATATCTGTTTGGTTCTACTCTTATTACCAGTAGTCTCCTTCTAATCTGTGTATATTAAAAACAAAAAGCAGGGCGAAAACATTATCTCACAGCTTCTTCTAAATAAATTTTGTGATTTATCCTAACTTTGACTTTGAAGATCCTCATGGCCTCTACTTAGGGTTTCTCTTTATATATATAGATTTTTCAGACTTAGTTCTCACTACCTCATTCTCTCTATTTTGCAGTTTTGTTTCTGGAGACAGTTTAATCAACCCTGCTCATTTATTGCATGTGTATGTGAGTGTATGTGACTATGTTATGCATTCCTGGCTGTCTTATGAAATAGCTACTTTTGAATAGGTTAGGATTCCACATTTGATAGTCTCAGGTGTAGCTATATGAGAGGGTTGGGAAGTGAGGTGGGGCTTCTTTTGTTCAAAATATGACTTCCTAAATGTGACACAGCCTATGTTTAGTGTCATGGTGGCCAGTATTATGAAAAAAAAAAAATCAAAATCAGAAAATAAAATGGACAAAATTAAGATTACAGTTCTTTAGGCATTGCTGGTCTATAGAACAAAATTGAGTTGGAAATAAGGCAAAAATATAATGTTAGGTTTTAAGAGTCAAATTACATAGATGTTGCACTTGTTTGTTTATATACATAGTAAAATGAAAATCCTGGGGATCAATAACTGCTGTGGATGTGTTAAGTTTAACACCTTATACACCATGGACATTCTATCAATATTGAACAAGTGTTTTAACAGCTGGAGCTATTTCACATGATGCATTTTTTTTTCTCTTTTCCTGTTAGTGTTCTCAAGCTTTGCTTACAATACTTGTTTCAATAAATATTTCACATAAGTTTCTAGAACTCCAAATTTAATGTCTATGAAAACATCCTGATATTTAAACATCTGAACCTCATTTAAGGTATTTTTAGATAGTTATTAATTAATTTTTTCTTTGTAATGAAGTAATATTTTTCAAAGTTATTGTTATTTGAAAATGCACAAGCAAACCAAGATATTGGTGCTATTTTTCTCTGAAGATCTTAAGATTTCTTTCTACAGTTATTTAAAGAATATGCTAAATCATTCCTTTTCCTTCTTTTTCAACATCTGGAACATGATTCTTTTATGATAGACCTCAATAGTTATTCAATAATCTCTCTTTCTCACTCTCAATGTAGCATCAGAAGTATAGATATTGTTTGGGTTGGGTTCACGTCTATAATATAGTATATTTAATGTGTTATAGAAAAAAAGTCCATATATGCAGATTTTATAATTGCAACGTCAAGAAATGTAATTCCTTGTATAAATGAAAGTGATTCAGAGTTCACAGCCCCTAGCAAAAATTTTAGATGCTGTAAATAATGAAGATAAATCTTACAGACTTAGTGTGAAAAAAGTGATTCTTAAGTAGTAATGCTGTTTGCTGATTGCATACCACCAAGTTTAATCCACTTAAAAATGGTTATAGCTTCAGGCACCATTTCTATGCTATTGGTTTCCAATATCTGTTTTCAGTTGAACTCATTTTTCTAAACTTCAGGCCCATATAATCAAGTGCCTACTGGACATTTCTATTTGGATATTCTACAAAGAACTGAATAAAAATGTACCAACATATCCTTGTCAGTTTGCCATCTCATTTGCCTGGGTTCCTATTTTATTGAATGACATGGGCATCTACTTAGCTATTCAAAGCAGAAATTTACTATCTTCCTTTCTTTCATCCTCATATTGGATATGTCTCCCAAATAACCAAATCTTGGTTTTTCTACCTGAAACATATTTCTTAAATACAAGTTTTCTATTTATTTTTATATGTAGTCCTCAAGCTATCAATTTCTTTCATTTTAAATACTGTAATTATTTTAACTTAAATACTGCAAGTAATATCTCTAACCTCATTTTGTAAAGTTTTTTTCCCTCTCTGAAGCCAGAGTGATTTTTCTAAGTTGTGAACCTGGGCATTTCTCTTTACTGAATACTCTTTAACAGGATCTCTCTCACCCTCACACTACATTTTAGCTTTCCTGAAATTTTTTTGTTTTACTGACTGCACCACAGTCTCACACTTTGCTCAAGGACTGTTCGCTTACTGCCTGTTTATCTGAGAAACACTTTCTTAGTTTCTTTGTCTGGCTAATCCTTACCAATGCTTTGGCCATCTGCTTCAAAGTTGAGTTATTTGTGTAGAATTCTTCAGTTTCACCTAGGAACTTCCAGACTGCTCTCTTATGATTTTGAACTAAAATTGTTTATTCAATTGACGTTTGCCTTGTAGGTTATAAATGTTATGAGGATGGAAACCATGTCTACCTTCTTCATCCTCTTAACTCCAACATCTACAAGAATTTCTGTACCTAGTAGGTTTCAATAGATGCTTGTTGAATGAATGAATGATAGAAAGTGTTCTGATTTAACATCTTAAATTTCATGATAGTATATGCTTAATTGATTATCAGATACACAAGTCTTCCCATAATTGCTATGGAGAGGACACTTTTATTTCACAATCCTAATGATTCTTGCCATGTGAACAATTCCTTTCATATAACAATCATGGCCTATCTTCCCATCACAACATGCTTTTTTTCTGGAGGGAGTGAGTGGGTTATGTGACTGCTATATTTTGGAGGAATAAGTTGAGTATGCTAGCTCAGTCACTTCTTGTTTGTCTTTCTCTTTGGGTCCAAACCTATTTCCAGAGAGTATGCAGTCTGCTCTGCTTTTTTATGTGTAAGGTTGACAAAAGCAGGATCTCGTATAAGAAGGTCTACGATGACTTAGTGCTGCCTGTGTCCAGGTTGGTGCCTGTTAAAATCTAGGTTCACAAACAAATTCTGCTTGCTACATATAAGTCTCATTTTCTCTTATCAGATTGTTTAGCATTAACAGCAATATTTGTATTAAGTTTTCTATTTCCCTTTCTCTCTTTTGTTTTTTAACTGGTTCAGAAAAAAAGAATGTTATTTATTGGGCCTCATTGCATCCCAACATTGTCACGATAGCATTACTGCATTCTAAGCTTATTTCATCCATTTATTCATTTAGGCAACAAATACTTATTGTGTTACTACTATTTGCCAGGTAATCTCAAGGAAGATTAATTCTTCCACTTGAGCTTTAAAAACTAGAAATAGGCATTAGAGAGTTCATGATTCTATTTCCACTGGAATATAAACTTTATGTTGAAGTTGGGTTGGCTAGTATTGGAGTTCATATTCTAAATGAATTTCAAAGTATGTATAATTTAGTTTGAAAATATTCTGTTTGATTGTTCATCTTAGGGGGCTAGTTTATGTATTTTTTCCTTTGCCATTGCTCTTCTTAATTCTTTTAGGTAAGTAGAATAAACTGTTCTTTAGGCTTCTAAATGTTTCCAACATTGTATCTCTGCCTTCAATTAATTTAATTTGTACTTAAAGGATATCTAAAACTACATTTAAGCAAAAACAGTTTCCATGGAAACATCATAGACTATCTAAATTCAGGCTATGATGTAATCAACTAAAATGACTATCATACCTAAATTCTTGTTTATTTCATCTGTAGTATTTTTTATTTAAATCTATTGTATCAAACACAGATTTTCCACATCTGAATTTAATTTAGAGGTATAGGACATTTTCTCATTGTTTCTATTTTAGAAACTTGTGTTGGATTTCACGGTATTTTAGAATTCACATTTCTGCTAGAGTTAAGATATCGACAGAATGGGCTGGATTATGTAGAATGTAACTATAGGATGTTGACCTAGTTTTACAAAATTATGGAAATTTTCTACCCATGCTGACAGAGTGTGGAATGTCATTGTAGTCGAAATATTATGGAAGAGTGAATCATACACACTAAATTGATTGTTAACTGTTTGACTTATTAACATCTTATATTATGAGGTCGTTGAGAATCTTGCCCTTGACTTTCTAAAGTACACAATCTAATAAGACTCTTTTTGACACACACACACACACACACACACATATATATATTATATATATATTATATATCCAGCCCAGTCTGTCGATATCTTAACTCTAGCAGAAATGTGAATTCTAAAATACCGTGAAACCCAACACAAGTTTCTAAAATAGAAACAATGAGAAAATGTCCTATACCTCTAAATTAAATTCAGATGTGGAAATATATATATTATATATATATATAAAACCACTGTTTGATTTAATTGCTTTTATTTAAGGAGTAGTTGTGAATAACTATTCTATATATACTGATATGTAATTGACATTATTGTGTAAAGCACTGTACTGTAATGGTGAAAAATGTCAAGATCTTTGCATTTGAGTTCAGATTTTAGATATTTGTTTGTGTAAGTCTTGCCTTTTGAGCCTGTGAACTCTGGAGGGATAATTTCAAAAGTGGCTTTTCTTTACTTATATAAAATTATTCTTCTTTTGCTTATTTTTTACTTTGTTTCTCACTTATGGCCTCAATCAGAAACATAAAGATATGCAGGATAGACTATCCAGAGTATTTGTTTGTGGAAATAGTGTAGTTATGTCATAGAGCATAAATGAAATAAAGAGAAAGGAGAAAAAGTCATTATATATGTTAATACTGTCCCAGATGCCTCATATAAGGCCCCAGAAGAGTTCTAAATGGTCAGGGCATTTATGGAGCTATAATTCAGTGGGAATGCTTTATAATAATTTCCCAAGATAGATGTAGTTGCTTTTTTCTCTCTACATTTATAGAAGATTACTCATTTTATAGCATATCACATATGTAATATGATTATATATGTAAATATCTCTTCTACAAGTCTCAAAGTTCGAAGAGGATAACATGTTGCAACAGCGCAGTTATTAACATTGGCAACAGTTTCAGAGAGGTCAGATAAGGATGAAAATGCACTGGGTTTGAGAAATTTGGAAATTACAGGTGATATTTGTTAGAATAGATTCAGGGAGGTGTTGGGTATATTTCCTCAGCACTCAGGGTAAATACACCATTCCATGGGTATATTTCTTTAGCACTCACGGTAAATACACCGTTCCATGTACTCTATGCATAGAGAGCTTAATGTAAAATTAGGGGTTTGAAGACTGATGGAATGAAGCTCAGGGAAGTTGCCACTGAGGATAAGGGAAGCTATTGCCCAAAAGTCAGAGAAATTGATTCTGAAGATCACAGTCTAATAAACTGAAGCAAATTATTTTCAAAAGTTGCTAGAAACTGGTAGATGTCTCAACAATCTGTGGGAAGCTCCAAGCAACTGTCTCAGTTTATGAAGAAGGTGGGTCTCAAGAGCTTCTCTGAAAGCCATGGTGACTCACCTCTCTATATCTCTCTCATATGTCAATTGCTTCTAGGGAATGTGGCTTCTGCTTCACTTCAGGCAAGTTCTCGTCTGAATATCTCACACTGACAAGTTTTAACCTAGAACCAGGTTGTGAGGAATGAATTTCACAGGCTTTGATGAGAGTGATAGTAGTACTGAGTTGATAACAAACAGTCCAGGTCCAGAGTGTGAGCAAGAATGGTTACCATGACCTAAGAAAATAAGTAGGCGAGAAAGTAGATTTTGTTTTCTTGAAAGAAAATTGGTAGAGTAAAAATGAGGGATAACAGGACTTATTAGAGGCCAGCAAATGATTTAGAATTTTCTTTTTTGCTTTTAAGGAGTGGTAATACCTGGCTAGATTTTTATGCAGAAGGGAAGAAGCTAATAGAGAAGGGCAGATTGTAGTATGATAAAATGAGATGATTGTTAATGAGGCAAGGTTTCTGAAGGAGGTGGGAAAGGTTGAGAGCAACACGTGATTGGAGAGTTTAGTTTTGAATATGAGGCAGGACAAGGCTTTCTATAAAACTGAAAATGAGACAGTGTGGTGCAAAAATAGATTAATTTATTGGATTCGGAGTGATGAATTGAGGGAATGTATGGGTGATGACCTCTATTTTCTCTGTGAAGTAGGAAGTAATGATGCCTGCTGAGAGGAGGTCTGGCAGGGGTTAATTTTGAGAAGAGTGGATCTGTTTGAAGTAATGCTGAGGGGAATGGAGACAAGAGTTATCCATGAACAAAGAAAAGAGTGCTGCATTTACTGAAAGCCCAGAGAAGGCCAGAGCCCATACATGGGCAGTGACATCAGTCTGCATAGCTGCTGGATTTTCCTTACCCGAGCTTACCATCTTTGATGAATTTATAGCTCACTTGGGTTCCTCTTTTCTGTGATGTTAATGAGTGTCCTGTGCTTGCCTTCCTCTTGCACATTCCCCTGGATAGCAAAATTTGCCTATTTTGTCTATTTGTGTCTTTTTTTTTTTTTTTGTAGAAATGGGTCTTGCTACATTTCCAAGACTGGCTAGAGAGACTTGACCCAGGTTTAGTGAGTTGCGGAGTATGTAATGTAAAAACATAGAGAACTAGGGAGTTGGTGGGGAGTATCTGTGACAATGTTCTTGCAGTGATTGAATAAAGAGTCTAGGCTGGGTAGAAAAGCAAATGAGGCCTGGAATGGGGGCTAATAAAGGGTAAAAATGAAGGGGAAAAGAGAATAAATGTCTTGAAAGATTTAAAAACAGACTTTGTAGGAATCAAGGGGTGAGAAAACTAGAAAAAGATACAACAGGAATTGTAGTCAAAGAGTGGATTATTAGATATGTTTTCAGGGATGTAGCACTTCTAGATAATAGAGAAAAAAGATTCCAATAATATCCATGAAATCAGCGAAGGACAGTGAAACTCAGAACGTCATAGAACCAAACAATATAGTGCTGGGCAGAGCCACGACTTACAGTTGTGTGCTATACCACTCCAATCTACATTAAAATCATGGATTATTCCCACAAAGGTATGCATTGCACAGCTAGTGTGGCCAGCCTTGGTGTTCCTGGGCTGGGTGTTATTCATGTGGACCTTGTGTTCACATACTACCATGGCAGCTATTTCCTATTTCCATATGGTCCTTATAGTTACATAAGTGGGAAGATAGGTCAGTCTATGATTTGAGGCTCTTTGGAGAGAGCAGAAAGAGAAATAAAATCCAATCGAGAGTTTTATAGCATAGTATGGTACCTTAGATATGAGAAACCTTTTGACAGACAGAAAAAAGCAAATAAATGCCTTATAAATGAGAGACCAATAAGAAAAAAGGCCTAAAAACCAAAGATTGCTTTGTTGTATAAACAATACATTTTGTACTTTTCAGAGCTGTTTAGAAGATAGACTTTACCATCATAAATGTTTCATGATATTGGCCTTGGTCTTATGATGAGAATAAAAATCCTGAGTAAGGGAGTCTATTGGCCCTTGGAAAATATATTCCAGTAAAGGGAAACAATTTTGGACCTAGAAGAGCGGGTCAGGGTAGGAAGTTATCTACTTTTAATGGATGAACAGAAGATACAAATCGGAGCCAGAAATTCTGTGCTGCTTTTATACAAAGTACAATTTAGATTTTAAAAAAGGAAATTGGATTTAAAAAATTAGCTTTCTTTATTACTGGAGAAAATCATTAGTATTTTCTGAGTGTTTTAGCTTTATAAATATAAAAAAGAAAAAATGGGTAGATTGTGCCAAGTGCTTTCTTGTTTCACAATATTATTCTGATATATGCAGTGTTTCCTTCAGGGAAACAATTGTTTCTACAAATTAATGTTTTGTATTTATATTACACAGTGTTCATTAAAATTAAAGTATATAGTAAAATTAGTATCATTATTTTACTTTGTATGAAGACTTGGCTCCAAGGACCCCTGAAAGATTTATAAAAATGCTGCACTGATTCCTATAATATCCTTATGTAAGAGGTAAATTTTATTAAGATTTTGTTGGTAGTAACTCTCAGAAGCAGTGAACTTGTCACCTATGTAAAAGCAATATTATCAAAGGAAAGAAGATGCATGGCAGAAAAGAAGAAAGGGTTCTTTAAATTTCTGCCATTGAATTAGCTATGATTAGCTGCTACAAGAAGTAAACTCTGATAGCTCAGTGACTAAAAACAGAAATTTATTTTTAGCTTCTCTGCAATCCTGTTGATGGTGAGGAGTGAGGAGTTATGTGAGAGTGAAGTAGACAATGATGTAGGTACAGGAATTTCAGGAACCTTTATTATTTTCAATGTATGTCTTTCGAGGCTGACCTAGACGTTGTCTTATTGACTACTGATGGCAGAGTTGAGGGATAGAGAATTATGCATGAGATTTTTATCAGTTACTCGCTCTCCATAGGCCAGAGCATAGTCACATGAGCACACCTACCTGCAAAGGAGACCAAGAAATGTAGCTGAATATCAGAAAGAAAGAGAAATGGGTTTGAGGGACAACTTGTCAGTTTCTGCTAAAAGTATTATTCAGCAGCACACAAAACATGCATACTTTCTGATGTGAGATTATAAAATCTGACCTGAGTTTCTTTAGCAGCTTTTTGACATTTTGACATAGGCTAAGGTACAGTGAAAATTTCCAGGAAACAGAGTTCCAGAATAACACTTTCTGAAGTAAAAATACTTGGCATGACATAATTATTTGGGCCATGTGTATATGATTGGATGCTGCAACTTTAAATGAATCCACAATAGTGAAAACAGAGAAGAAAGAAAACATTCCCTCTCACCCATCACACACACATCCATTACAACACATAAATATTCTAAACACAATAATAATACTGTCTCAGATACAGTAGAAGGAGGAGAACAACTAAGATTTGTTTGTCTCACAAGAAAGTCAGCTTGGATCTGAATCAGGGAAGTAGAGGCTAAGAATATTCTGATTACGAGGAACAGAAAAGTTCTGAGGAATGATTCCTATGTCATAGAAATGATATCTAAGGATAGAAACAGCACCTGGAAGAATATCTATATTACACAAACAGCAATTTCCAGTTTTGGTCACATGGGGTACTGTTGTCCTGGACTCCTTTTCCACTACCAGCACATGAAAAGCATGAAAAAAGAGAGAATACAAACCATGATTTTAAAATATCTAGCCGAGAACAAAGAAATAAAAGGAAATCCCAAATGTTAGGGGCAAAGATATAGTAAGCTCATCACTCATCAGTCATCAGGCATTTCTAGGTTGGACTTGGAAAATAGAGAGCACATAAATAATATCTAAAATTTAGATTTTAATATTTAGATTTTAGATATTTATATTTTGATATTATTTAAAAACCCATTAAAAGTGGCATTTTAATGTTCGTGTAGGAACAGAAGTTATGGCCTTGGGTCTGTATGAGAAGAGAATGAGATCCTATGTAAAGCCTGGAAGCTGAAGTGGCTCTCCCTATGAAAAGGGAACTGTAAAATAATTCAATCGCCAGTCCAACTAAGTGGCAAAAATTTTCTGTTTAGGTCTCTGAGTATTAAAAAAAAAAAAAAATCTCTCATAAGAAGCCTGGGTCACACATAGTAAAGATCCCAAGTTGAAAAGTTAACAAAAATACCAGTCCCAGACTGGATTCTCACAGGATACCCTAGTGTGTGGAGAAATAATCCTCCTTGAAAATGAGCTCTTAAAATAAAATAACTTATGAACACAAAGAAGGAAACAAAAGACACCAGCGTCTACTTGAGGGTGGAGGGTGGGAGGAGGGAGAGGAGCAGAAAATATGACTATTGGATACTAGGCTTAACACCTGGGTTGTGTAATAATCAATCAGCCAGGTCTGATGTACAACAAATCCTCACGACATGAGTTTACATATGTAACAAACCTTCACATGTACCCTGAACCTAAAATAAAAGTTAAAAAAATGAGAAAATAAAATATCAATATTTTATTAAATATTTTATTAAATGTAAATGTCTAAGTATACTGACAAAAGATAAAGATTAACTGAGTGGTTTAAAAATATACCCTACTAGACATTCTGTCTATAAGAAACTCACTTCAAATATAACAGTACAGGCAAGTTGAAAGTAAAAGGAAAGAAAAAGATGTATCATGTAAACACTAATCAAAGAAACACAGAGTTGTTCTATTTATATCAGGATAAGATAGACTTAAGAGCAGCTAAAATTACCAGGGACAGAAAGTGATGTTATGTAACGTAAAAGGGTCAGTCTACCCAAGAAATCATAGCAACCCTAAATGTGTCTGCACCAAACAACAGAGCTGTAAAATATGTGAAGAAAAAACTAATAGAACTCAAAGGAGAAATTAACAAATCCACAAGTCTAATTGGAGACTTCAACAACTCTCTCTTTCTCTCAATAACTGATAGAAGAAGTAGACAGAAAATCAGCAGTGTTACAGGAAAACTCAACAACATCTCATATCTAGTCATTTACGGAACACTCCAAACATTCCACCAAACAGGAGATATACTTTCTTTTCAAGTGCTTTTATGTACCTCGAGATAAACTGTATCCAGATCCATTAAGCTCAACAAATCTGAAAGAACTGAAACTGGAGAGAGCATGCACTCTGACTATAATGACTCAAACTGGAAATGAATAGGAGAAAGAGAGAAGGAAAATGTAAATTCTTGAAAAGTAAACAACACAATTCTAAATAACAGGTCAAAGGAAAAAAAGAAAATGAGCTCCAAAACGTAAATTACAAACTACACAAATGACTTACTCTGAGTTACCAGACACAATAAAAAGCAGGATTATTCCTCCAGATAATAGAAAAATCTGAAAGAATCTAAAAATAAGCGTTTATAAAGTGAGTAAAAAGTAAAGTGATAAAATGAAGGATAGAAAATATCATGAAAGACCAGAATACTGTTTGAAAATGAAATAAGAGATTTAAACAAACAGTAACATCTAAAGATAAATTTGAATTTTATTTGCATTGACACAGATGTCAGCAAATGAGTTAGATGAATATCCAAAGGATTATTGAACTAACCATATTTTTAGTTACTTTTTGTTTTTGACTCAATTATTTTTTAACTTTTATTTTAAGTTCAGGGGTACATGTGCAGGTTTATTACATAGGTAAACATGTGTCAAGAGGGTTTGTTGTACAGATTATTTCATCACCCAGGTTTTAAGCCTTTTACCCATTAGTTCTTTCCCTGATCCTCTCCCTCCTCTCTCCCTTCACCCTCTGGTAGACCCCAGTGTGTGTTGTTCCCCTCTGTGTATCCATGTGTTCTCATAGTTAAAGCATATTCTTAATAAGAGTCCCAAAAAGGAGAGACAAGAGAAAAGAAGATAGATGTCAAAAGACAAAGGCTTCAAAATACCCAGTAAAACATAAATCCTTAGATGGAGAGGAGCATGCCTGGTCTTTAAGCAGACTGAAGCACACTTGTCCACACAAACACAACCTAGTGAAATCATGATTACTGCATAAAGACATCTGAGACAAGGAGATCTTAAAAGCAATCAGAGAGAAAAGACAACATAATCAACATTCTCTCAGCAGTGGTTGCAAATGGATCTACCAAGCAACTGGAAGAACAATGGAAAGATATGGGGAATGCAGGACAGGCCTGAAGCAAAAGCAGATGGTTTCCAAAACTGCAGAGACTGACCCTCTCAACAAGAAAGTGGTATACTTTTAAAAAACAACATTAACTCGGCTCATTCTCCATTTTTATGAGGGCTTTTTTTTTTTCTTTTACCATATGCTTGGCTTTTTTGGTTTTTTTTTTTTTTTTAAGAAAATTAAGAAACCTGACAACTGCAGGATAACGCTGGATTTTTTTTCCATTCAGGTGTTTTATATTCGCATACATGTTTTACCGTGAATTGTACACCATTTTTGAGTGTGTAGGATGAATCTACCAGAGCAGATGCTTTGTTAAATTTGTCTATGTGACTTTGATTACCGGATGTAGATGTATGTTACTTCATCTCACAGAGTTTCTAAATAGGCATGTAGCAAGAAACTACATTTTAAAATGGGGAATGTGTTAATTAAAACATTAACCCATTCTGTGTGTGTATGTGCATGCGTGTGCTTAGATTTATATCTTATGTTATTCCAGTAAGGATCTGAGATGATGTGAAAGAAAAATAAAACACTGAAACAATAAGGCCAAAAACCAACCCAATGCAAGTGAAAAGCACTATTAATAACACTGGAAGGAAACCATAGATATTAAGCAGAACACTGTAATTTCTTACTGCTAAGAATGCTAGTTCTATTTTTGTTGTTATCTAGAAATAGAGGGGCATTCAATTTCCAGATCACTCAACCACACATGTCATACATACATTATTGTACATAGTTTTTCTACACCACCTCATTTCAGATAAAGTGATATTCAAGTATGTTAATTTTGGTTGACCAAGATCTATAATGTTTTAATTTTTATTTTATAATCCGAAACACTCGTGATGTTCCTCAGACTTACATTACATTCTAATTGTAGACTTTCAAAGTCTGTACTAAACTAACCCTCTCTATATTCTTCTTTGACAATTGCCTATCTTTTTTTTTTTTCCCCACACGTTGACTTTAGGAATACTCTTTTAAAAAGCCAGCTTAAATACAAACAAAAACAAAACAAATGCAAAGTAATTTTTCATATAAACTTCCACATAATGCTTTTCAGGTAACTTGAATGCTTGACCTTAAATGCCAAGTTCCATATTTGTTTCTTATATAAAGCCTTCAAGACTATATCTACTTAGCTTCCCTTAATGTGACTATATTAATTTTATAGATTTTATTTTTTCTTTTCTTGAAAACATAGAAATAAAAAAATAGGAAAAAATAGAAATTAACAAATGGTTGGCATGTTTACACAAATTCATAATAAAGAGAAAATGACCCAACAGAAAAATTTATATAGAACAGGGAGTAGCCATTAAAAATTAATTAGTAAGGTTCTCTTTTTGTTTCCATTAGAAAGTAGAATCTTTTGTTAGATTAAGAAAACAGTTGCCTCGATGACTTTTTTTTTTAAAGTAAAATATTTATGGTTGGAACCTTGCTACTGAGCAATTCAGTAATATGGGCAGTAAAAATTTCAAGGACACTAACTCATTCACATGTGGTAGTGATGTCAATAAACAAAGAAAACCTCAGCAAACTAATGAGTTGGTATAGAAGTATTAAATTACCTTAATAAATGCGTTTTATAATAGTTTTCCCCCAATCTATTAACTCATTTAGAGGAATGTTATATAAGCACTTTGGAGAGAGAGAGAGAACTCATCTTAAGGATAGCTGGGAGTATGCATGCCCTACTACTGTCAGTAGATAAATGGTATTGATTGGCTGTTCATTCTTTCACTCACATAATCCACAGAAAATACTCAAGTTCCTTTTCCCAATTTAATATTAAATAATAAGTCTTAAAATGGACAAATACTCTAAAATGAAATTGGGGTAATTAAAATATTAGTTTTTATTTTTAATATGTTGATATATTCTATTGTGATGTTCTGCAAATTTTTCACCTTATGGGGAATATTCTTTCCCAGTCTCATTTTTCAGATTTTCCAACGAAACTGACATTAAATAAAGAAAACTCTTCAGTTGTCTTTTAAAATTCTAGGTGATAGATGATGGAGACTTGGAAGATTGAGGGGCTGTAAGGGGTAAGGATAATAAGAAATTAAATAACAGGTACGATATATGTTATTTGACTGATGGATACTCTAAAAGCCCTGACTTGACCACCTCACAATCTATGCATTTAAAAAATTGCACATATATCATATAAATTTATGCAAAAAATTTCTAGGAACACAATATCTCCTTTAGGAAATTCCATGGCAACTTCTTCTATCTGTTAACAGAAAAAAAATATGAAGCCAGTCATTGTGACAAGTTAATACAGTCTATTATTTCTTCATTAATTTCTGTCCTGTACATGAACATTTAAAGTCTAATATTATTCATCAGCTTTCATGTATTTGACCTAAATATGAAGCATTCTTTAATTTAAAAGTTCCCAGATTAAGTCTGAACAATTTAATTCAATCAGTATTTATTAGGTTTCCAATTTGTGCATGATATTTAAGAGATATACAAATAAATAAAATGTTTGCTGATGTCAAAAAAATTTTACTTGCTTTTATACATACATATTTTTGTAGTCGATAATGGTTTTACTATCTTTGAATTCTGCAATATGTCTGCTGCAAAAACTTGTAAATGACTTCTCTGTATTGTAGTGAGAGAGTTTTTAAAAGCCCGTTGCTTTTGGTGGGAAACAACATGTCTCTAAGACAGATGCTATCAGGAATCTTTTCTTGCATTTTTCAGAGACCTTTACATGATGTTTACTTCCTGTGTGATATTATCAATTTCTGTACTGCTTTCAGTAGTAGTTAAGGTTAAACACTATTCATTTTCTGTTTCCCTGTGGTTTGACTGTGTAACTCTTTCATGTTTTCTTATATTCACATTACCATTTTACTATATAAGGAATCCTGAAAAAGTTTAGAGGGCCTAAAGTGATGCTTCAATAAACAGATTTTACTTTAGTCTGTTATTTTCCCTGCCATTTCCCCAACCTCACTTTTGCGGTTCCCTTTCCTCAGGCAAGCACTCTTGTATAATAGATATCTGCTCTGAAATCCCAACAATATGAGAGGCAAAAAAACACACAAAGAAAGTGTTAGCATCACACACCAGGCCTGTTGGGGGATGGGAGGCAAGGTAGGGAGAGAATTACGACAAATACCTAATGCATGCAAGGCTTAAAATGCAGATGACAGGTTGATGGGTGCAGCAAACCACCGTGGCGCACATATACCTATGTAACTAACCTGCATGGACTGCACTTGTGTCCCAGAACTTACAATTTTTTTAAAAGAAGCATATGTGCTAAGACAGAATTGCAGAGAGATACCTCTTCTAGGTCTTTGAATTGTGAATTCTCTGACACAAAATATACAGCAAAGAAAAATAATCAGTACAAATCCAAAAAGTTACCAAGTTATGATTTTTAAAAAATCTTAGGAAAATTACAGAAATTACTACATTTGCTTCCACTGTTACGGATGCCTTGGCTTTAACAAAGTTTAAGAAGACAAGGGACTGTCTCTCTATAACTTTTAAGTTTTACTTTGTGCTAAATTTGAAGGAGTTATTTCAAAATTCTGTAGTTGTCCCATCAAATTCCAAAGTTTGGCTTAGGTTTGGTGGCTAAATAATTGATAACGCCTTGTCTTCTCGTTTTTTTTTTTTTTAAATTTGTATAAATTTAAGCTAGTGCAAGTGCCAAGTTCAATGTTGTTATATGCATATGTTGTGTAGTGGTGAAGTCTTGGCTTTATTGTATCGACCATCTGAATAGTGTACATTGTACCCACTATGTAATTTCTCATCAATTTCTCCCTTACCCCCTCGCCCACTTCCAAGTCTCCAATGTCTGTCATTCTCTTCTTTGTTCGTGTGTACACACTATTTAGCTCCCACTAATAAAAGAAAACTTGGTATTTGAAAAAAATAACGAGTTACCACATTAGTTTCCTTAGAATTGCTAAAATTAACAAGACTGACAATGTCAAGTCTATTTGAGGATGTGATGTAACTGAGACTCTACGCATTGGTTGTGGGTAACCCAAATGTTACGATTGCTTTGACAAACAGTAGAAATTTGCTCAAGAGAAATGAAAACATAGGTCCACACAAAGACTTGTACACTAATGTTCACAGAAGCTTTATTTATAGCAGCTCCAAACTTGGTCAACTTTAAATATATATCAGCAGGTTAATGGACAAATTGTGTTATACCCATACAGTGGAATACTATTTTATACCATTAGCATCGATATTATGCAATATTATTTATACTATTTGGCTATAAGAAGTAAACTACTGATATACTCAGTAAGCAAAGTCATTGTGCTGAGTCACAGAGACAGTCTAATATAGAAGATAGTTTATGATTCAATTTTATGCAATAGAGAGACAAATATAGCCCATTGTTACTAAAAGGAAATCAGTACCATAGTTGTCTGTAGCCAGAGTTTAAATGGGAACCTGATTGCAAAGAATTATAGAGAAATTTGGAGGGGGCAGTAATAATGTTTTATTACTTGACTGGATTGCTATTTCAGTGCATATGTTTGTCAAAATTCATCCCATGTACATTTAAAATGAGTTTATTTTATTTATACTAAAATGAAGTTGTATTTAAATACAACTCTTACAAACCTAAAATAAGAAGTTCAAGTATCAGTGTTAGATGAAAGTGGTCGGAGCTGCCTTCTCTTTTTCATTCTAGTAATGTGTAATGGTGTTTGCCTATTATGATTGAATATGGACCCTGACAATGATACATACAACTTATTCCAATGGGATATTCAAAAATTTGTCTTTATGTGTATGTATACAATGTGTGTATTTGCATCAAAGTGTATATATATATATATATATATATATATATGCACTTTAAAAATGTGTGACCAGGCAAAGTTTGTCAATGTTCATCGTAATAGAAGTTTAATTTCAATAAATAATGAACAGGTGTGAAGACAATGTGTGATATCAGGAGCAATGAAGAGGAGAGCAGGGTACTTTGCATAGGAGGCTGTGGGCACAGCTTGTGTTATTATATAGGAGTTAATGTAAGGGCAATAGACAAGTTTTTGAGGGTGTCTGCTGGTAATGTAGCACCTTTGAAAGTTGGTTTTAGAGCCTGTATCTCTGTCATAGGGCTCCAAGTCCCACCAGTAAACTGATTTAGATGGTTAGCCTACTTTGATGTGAGCTGGGAACTTTACCTTCTCAGGTATCACTCTCCCTCTCATCTTTGTTCTTGTCTTTATTTTCTTTATGCCAGAATGTGTGGCCATCATATCTAGTATCATATCAGTCAAGGAAACAGCACCTCTTCCTACTTATACTAACAACTTTCTCTCACTTTTTATTAAATAGTTTCTTAATGTCTGAAAGATAACTTATGTGGAAGAAGATCTCCCATGATCATGCAAGGTATTTTCAGAGACCCGTCTCTGGGTGTTTTTTGTAAGCCCCCTCCTTTTTTTTCTAGTACCAATTCTTATTTGCCCAGTATACATGACTCTTCTCCCTATATTAAACAAATGAAAAACACAGAATGAAAAAGTCTAAGAACCACTTCAGACTTCTGTTCTCTGTACTCACTGCCTCCCCTTTTCATGTGCCCTGTCCCCAACCACTTTTTCATACCTTCTGTTTCTTTTAAGTTCCAAAGTAGACCTCATCAGTCTTGTTTCTGTAGTACTCCTTGTCCTCAACTTCACCTCACTGCTCTTGCAAATCCTCTGACATGCACCCATGCAATCTGGTTTCCTGGGAAACAAACTTGCTTATTCCTTGAAAGCTTCAGTTACTCATATTTATACAGTGACTATCATTCTCACTTTTTATAGACTATATCTTCATTGGCTCTACATAAGCAAATAATTGAGAGCCAAAGCAGTTTCTCCTTACAATGCTCAACACACTAGCTGTAGCTAAAGGCATTTGGAATCACTTGTAACCTTGTCTTAATACCTTTCTCTTTCTACTTAATACTATAAGGATATCAGAAAAAGGGTTAGTTGTCACTTGTATTTTTCCATTTCTTGTAAAAGATAACTTACTTTTCTTGTTCATGTCATTAGCCTCTGAGGAACCTTCATTTTCTTGTGTTCCCTATTGTCTTAGTTAATTTGTGCTTCTATAACAAAATATCTGACTCTGGGTGATTTATAAAGAACAGAAATTTATTTCTCACTCTCTAGAGGCTGAGAAGTCCAAGATCATGGTGCTGACAGGTTTTGTGTCTGTTGAGAGCTTCCCTCTCTGCTTCAAGATGGCACTGTTTCTGTGTACTCATATGACAGAAGGTGGAAGGGCAAAGTAATGAATGTCAGATGATGCCTCTTTTATAAGGCATTAATCCCATTCATAATGACAGAGCCCTCGTGATCTAATCCTCTCCTAAAGTCAATACCTTCTAATATATCACTTTGGTGATTAAGTTTCTTCTTTTTTTTCATTATACTTCAAGTTCTGGGATACATGTTCAGAACGTGCAGGTTTGTTACATAGGTATACAAACGCCATGGTGGTTTGCTGCACCCATCAACCTGTCATCTGGGTTTTAAGCCCCTCATGCATTAGGTATTTGTCCTAATGCTATCCCTCACATTGCTCCCCACCCCCTAATAGGCCCCAGTGTGTGATATTCCCCTCCCTGTGTCCACGTATTCTCATTGTTCAACTCTCACTAATGAGTGAGAATATGTGGTGTTTGGTTTTCTGTTCCTGTGTTAGTTTGTTGAGAATGATGGTTTCCAGCTTCATTCTTGTCCCTGCAAAGGACGTGAACTCATTTTTGTTATGTCTGTGTGGTATTCCATAGTGTGTATGTGCCACATTTTCTTTATCCAGTCTATCATTGACGGGCATTTGGGTTGGTTCCAAGTCTTTGCTATTGTAAGTAATGCTGCAATAAACATATGTGTGCATGCATCTTTATAGTAGAATAATTTATAATCCTTTGGGTATATACCTAGTAATGGTATTACTAGGTCAAATGGTATTTCTGGTTCTAGATCCTTGAGGAATTACCACACTGTCTACCACTCTTCCACAATGGTTGAACTAATTTGCACTCCCACCAACAGTATAAAAGTGTTTCCATTTCTCTACATCCTCTCCAGCATGTTTCCTGACTTTTTTTTTTTTTTTTTTTTTTAAGATAGAGTTTCGCTCTATCTCCCAGGCTGAAGTGCAGTGGCATGATCTTGGCTCACTTCAACCTTTGCCTCCCAGGTTCAAGCAATTCTCCCTGCCTCAGCCTCCCGAGTAGCTGGGATTACAGGTGTGTGCCACCATGCCCGGCTAATTTTTGTAATTTTAGTAGAGATGGGGTTTCACCAAGTTGGTCAGGCTGGTCTTGAACTCCTGACCTCAGGTGATCTGCCTGCCTCTGCCTCCCAAAGTGCTGTGGATACAGGCGTAAGCCATCATACCTGGCCTGTTTCCTGACCTTTTAATGATCACCATCCTAACTGGCATGAGATGGTATCTCATTGTGGTTTTGATTTGCATTTCTCTAATTACCAGTGATGATAAGCTTTTTTTAGTATCTTTGTTGGACACATAAATGTCTTCTTTTGAGAAGTGTCTGCTCATATCCTTTGCCCACTTTTTGATAGGGTTGCTTTTTTTCTTGTAAATTTGTTTAAGTTGCTTGTAGATTCTGGATATTAGCCCTTTGTCAAATGGATAGATTGCAAAAATTTTCTCCCATTCTGTAGGTTGCCTGTTTTCTCTGATGATAGGTTCTTTTGCTGTGCAGAAGTGCTTTAGTTTAATTAGATTCCATCGGTCAATTCTGGCTTTTGTTGCAATTGCTTTGGTGTTTTAGTCATGAAGTCTTTGCATATGCCTATGTCCTGAATGATATTGCCTAGGTTTTCTTCTAGGGTTTTTATGGTTTTAGGTCTTACATTAAGTATTTAATCCATCTTAACCTAATTTTTATATAAGGTGTAAGGAAGGGGTCCAGTTTCACCTTTCTGCATATGGTCAGCCAGTTTTCCCAGCACCATTTACTAAATAGGGAATCCTGTCCCCATTTCTTGTTTTTTGTCAGGTTTGTCAAAGATTAGATGTTTGTAGATGTGTAGTGTTATTTCTGAGGCCTCTGTTCTGTTACATTGGTTTATGTATCTGCTTTGGTACCAGTACCATGCTGTTTTGTTTACTGTAGCCTTGTAGGATAGTTTGAAGTCAGGTAGCATAGTATCTCCAGTTTTGTTCTTTTTCCTTAGGAGTGTCTCAGCTATACATGCCTTTTTTTTGTTCCATATGAAATTTAAAGTAGATTTCTCTAATCCTGTGAAGAAAGTCAATGGAAGCTTGACGGATATCATTGAATCTATAAATTACTTTGGACAATAAGGTCATTTTCACGATAAGTTTCAACATGTAAATTTTGGAGCAGGCATAAACATTCAAATTATAGCATCTATTTTTAAAGCATTTGTTTTCAGTAGAATCTTTGTTTGTTTGCATTCATTCTAGTTTTATTGTCATATGCAGTCTCTGAAGAACTCTCCAAAGGAACTACCTCCTTAACAAGATTTTTGGGGTTTAGAGTTGATATTCAATTACATTTTATTTCTCTTAGTTCTATTACCTCTGATTAGTAAAATTCATTCCACCTAGATATATCATTGTTTCAGAAGTTGAGAGGGAAATTCTTAAGATTAGTTAGCTAACATTTTATGTTATATATACATTTTTAATCCTCAATTTGTGGACAGAAATCCATACTATAGTAGAATATTTGAGATATTCTAGGAGCTAAGTAATATTTGTTGAATTGTCATTAGATGTTTTCACCGTGTTCAATATGTTATCTTTACTGGTCAGAATAGG
The DNA here is from genome assembly GCF_000951035.1 of Colobus angolensis palliatus. Lineage (NCBI taxonomy): Eukaryota > Metazoa > Chordata > Mammalia > Primates > Cercopithecidae > Colobus > Colobus angolensis. The sequence goes on along the minus strand of NW_012115344.1, from coordinate 5,626,188 downwards.
AGATACCCTGTCTCTGTAATTTGGGAAGTTTGTATCAAAAAGTCATAATATGGGAGAAATTACAACAAATGCTTGGAGTTTTCTGTTATGTTTCCCTGGTGAAAAGTTCTAAGATAACTTCTTAGCCTGATTTTCCCAGAAAGAAGAGCCCAAACAGTCTAATGTGCTCTTATTTTATAGGAAAGACAATTCCAGGGACTAGAAGTGAAGAACAACAATAAAAAAAAAATTCAAGAAAGAGGTAGAGCCCAAATGGGGCTGTGGTATTGAGCTGACTGTAGTGTTACACCATGAAAATGCCTGGAGAGGAAAGGTAATAAGGTTTGGTTTTGTGTCCCCACCCATATCTCACTTTGAATTGTAATAATCCGCACATGTCAAGGGTGCGGCCATGTGGAGAAAATGGAGTTATGGGGGTGGTTCCCGCATACTGTTCCCGTGGCAGTGAATAAGTCTCACAAGATCTGTTAGTTTCATAAATGGGAGTTCCCCTGCACAAGCTCTCTTGCCGTTGCCATGTAAGACATGTCTTGCTTCAGTTTCACCCTCTGCCATAATTGTGAGGCCTCCTGAGCCAGGTGGAACTGTGAGTGCATTAAACCTTTTATTCTTTATAAATTACCCAGTCTTGTGTATGTCTTTATTGGCAGCATGAGAACAGACTAATACAGAAAGCAAAAAGCAAAAATAATTCATCTACTGGGCCTTCTTAGCAATTGGTAACTTTACCCCATGATGTAATAACTCCCCCACACCACCAGGTTGTGCATGCTGGGCATAGGAGCTGAACAGAGCCCTGTGGTATCACCAGCGAGGCAGCCCATGAGTGGGAAGCCAGAGGGGAAGGGAAGGGGCTGAAGATGAGGCAGTATCCAGGCACATCTGTGTGAATATGGTCTGAACACATGGAAACCTGGAACAGGGATGTCAAAAGGGTCTGAAGAAAAGGATAATTGGTGTTGGACACAAAGGTCTTTATTTCTTTCTACAAGCATGTATGAGCTAAACATATCCTAATACCTCATGGTCTTAGTCTCTGGACTGCAGATGTCCTCTTTCTTGTTGGGATTATTTCCTTATTGTATATTGCTGATGGGATTTCTGCTGCCAAATGATGCATGGTGAATGTTCTAAGATGGATGGAGAGTCTTATGGGCCGTATCTGTAGAGGGAAGAATGTAAGAACATGCCTGGAAGCACACTTCTTCTCTCCTTTGACTGCTTTCTTAGGAGTGCTCTTTAAGGACAATTTCTGCCTTGTTACAAGGAGATCTCACATATGTGAGGGCTGCGTATTACACACTTGAGAGTGGCTAAGAACAGCTGGCCATATAGTTGCCAACATTATAACTGACAGAAAAAGGATGCTCTGAATCAATGCCCTAGTGAGGATGTGCAGACTCCTCTGAGGGAGATGAAAACACATTAAAAATAATGCTGAGAAAGAAGTCTCTGTTCACAAGACAATACTGATTTCAAATTTCTTGAAAAGTTTTCAGGCTGTAATCATAAATATTACTCTACTTAAAATGCACTGCTATATGAGTCCTGTCATTTGCAAAAAAATAAGAGAAATGGTAACCAGGTGAGTTAGTGTCTACCCACTTTAATTGTATCCTAGGACTAGAATGCAGTCAGATCTTTTTTCGTTCTGGGGGAGGCAGTGCTCTACCACGAAAGCTATAAATATATTTTATCAGAAAAATACACTTTGCAGATGAACTCTACAGAGATGGGTGCACATACACACGTTGCAAGAAATGTCAGATCCTTGAAGTTTCCTTCTTTAATAAATGCAGAAAAAAGGATAATTTGACATAGTCTTTTATGAAACTGGTAATAAGAATTAACTTTTAGCAAACCCAATTTCCCCAATAGAATTGCATGCTTACTTTCTAACACATTAGGTAAATAATACATAGAACTTTTTTTTTTCATTTTTAGGCAATTATAAAATTTTAAATGCAAATTTTCTCTTTATGAACAAACCTAAATTCAAATATAAACATCAAAATATGAGAAATTCAGGAAGGATAGGATGTGTGCTGAAAGGATAGTAGAGCTGAGAATTTCCCAATATGGAGACAAAAAGGTTAAGGGGAGATATGATAGCTTCTGAAAATATGTTAAGTGATGTTATCAGGAGGACAGGGACCAATTCTTATTAGTCAATGAGAGCAGAACAGGAAGTAATGAACTTCAACTGCAGTAGGGAAATTTAAGTGAAATATAAGAAAACTTTTAAACCATCAGAACAATTAAGCAAAGGTACAAATAATAAATTCACCTTTACTAATCATATTCATAGTAGCACTAGATACCCATCCATCAGGGATAAGTTAGAAATAATAAAAAACAATTTTACCAACATTCTGGGAAGAGACTAAATTATTTAAGAGGAATACTTCTCAAAATCTCCACCATGTACTAAAAAACAGACTCTGAAAAAGAATAGCTTTTAAAATATGTAAGAGGAACAAAATATTAATTCTACAAGTAGTTGTTAGTTTTCTACCATATACAAAACTCAAACTTAGTCTTTCTGGAGGAAATAAAAATAAATTCTAAAAGGCTCAAGACCTCATGTCACTTATTTGCTAGCAAATTTGTGCTCCAAATTTTTTATTATGTATTCTGATTATAAAAAAACTTTGAGCACGCAACCCAAAGTACATTAATTTATTTATGAAATGTAAAATGCATTATGTCCATTATAAAATTAATGTGATATACATTTTAAAAGGTGAGATAAGATAAATCTTTAATTTTTAAAAATTTTTATGGATGCATAAAGATTATACATATACATGGGTGCATATGATATTTTGATACAAGCATACAATGTGTAATGATCAAATCAGAATAATTGGGATATCCATCACCTCAAGCATTTATCATTTCTTTGTGTTAGGAACATTCTAATTGGACTCTTTTATTTATTTAAAATATACAATAAAGTATTATTAACTATGGTCTCCCTATTGTGCTACCAAACACTAGATCTTATTCCTTCTACCTAACTGTATTTTGCTCCCATTAACCACACCTCTCTATCCCTCTTCTCCCCACCACTCTCCCAAGCCTCTGATGAGTATCATTTTACTCTCTCTCCATGAGTGTTTTTTTTTTTTTTTTTTTACGTCCTATATATGAGTGAGTACATGCAATATGTGTCTTTCTGTGCCTGGCTTATTTCACTTAACATAGTGTCCTCCAGTTCCAACCATATTGTTGCAAATGACAGGATTTTATTCTTTTTTTGTGGCTGAATAATATTTTATTGTGTATATGTACCACATTTTCTTTATTCATTTATCTCTTGATGAACACTTATGTTGACTCTATATCTTGGCTATTGTGAATTTTGCTGCAATAAACATGAGAGTGCAGACATCTCTTCCATATACTGATTTCCATTCTTTTGGATATATTCCAAGTAGTGGGATTGCTAGATCATATGGTTGCTCTATTTTTAGCTTTGTGAGAAACCTCCATACTGTTCTCCATTGTGGTTATACTAATTTACATTCCCACCAACAGTGTATGAGAGTTCCCCTTTCTCCACATCCTTGCCAGCATCTGTTATTGCCTGTCCTTTTGATAAAAAAAAATTCAAACTGGGGTGAAATGATATCTCATTGTTTTGATTCATGTTCCTCTGATGATTAATGATGTTGAGCATTTTTCATATGCCCACTGACCACTTGCATGTCTTCTTTTGAGAAATGCCTATTCAGATTGTTTTCTTTTAAAACATTTTTGACTTTTAAGTTCAGATCTTTTGCCCATTTTAAAAATTTCTTTTTATTAGAGAACATATACAAAAGAAGGGAGAATAGTGCAGTAAAACTTCATGCACCCACCACCCCATCCCCCAGTTTCCACAACGATCAATGTTTCGCCCCTCGTTTTTTGGGGGGTGAGTAATATAATTATTATAAGTTAATAGCATAATTATATAGAATTTAGTTATTAAAGTAATAATTATATAGTTACTATGAATTGTATTGTTATAGACTATATAATATGCAATAATTTAATATATAATTTATGATACAATAATTATATATACTATATAATAATCTTACTGGCAAGGAGCTATTTTTTTCTTTATTTTAATAGGTTTTTGGAGAACAGGTGGTTTTTTGGTTATATGGAGAAGTTCTTTAGTGGTGATTTCTGAGATTTTGGTGCACCCATCATCTGAGCAGTGTACACTGTACCCAATGTGTAGTCTTTCATCCCTCACCCCCCTCCCACCTTCCCCAGAATTCCCAAAGTTCATTGTATCATTTTTATACCTTTGTGTCCTCCTAGCGCAGCTTCCATTTATGAGTGAGAACATAGGATGTTCGTTTTTCATTCCTGAGTTACTTTATGTAGAATAATGATCTCCAACTCCATCCCATTTGCTGTGAATGACATTATTTTGTTCCTTTTTATGGCTGAGTAGTATTCTATGCTATATACATACCATATTTTCTTTATCCACTCATTGATTGATGGGCATTGGGCTGGTTCCATATTTTTGCAATTGCAAATTGTGCTGCTATAAACATGTGTGTACAAGTGTCTTTTTAATATAATGACTTCTTTTCCTTTGGGTAGATACCGAGTAGTGGGATTGGTGGATCAAATGGTAGATCCACTTTTAGTTCTTTAAGGACTCTCCACACTGTTTTCTATAGTGGTTGTACTACTTTACATTCCCACCAGTAGTGTAAAAGTTTTCCCTTTTCCTCACATCCACACCAACATCTATTATTTGTTGATTTTTTAATTATGGTCATTTTTGCAGGAATAAGATGATATTGCATTGCTGTTTTGATTTGAATTTTCCTGATAATTAGTGATATTGAGTATTTTTTCATATGTTTGTTGGCTATTTGTATATCTTCTTTTTAGAATTGTGTATGCATGTCCTTAGCCCACTTGTTGATGGGATTGTTTGTTTTGTTCTTGCTGATTTGAGTTTCTTGTAGATTCCAGATATTAGTCCTTTGATGGATACATAGTTTGCAAAGATTTTCTCCCATTCTGGGTTGTTTGTTTGCTCTGTTGATTATTTATTTTGCTATGCAGAACCTTTTTTAGCTTCATAAATTCTCATTGATTTCTTTGTTTTTGTTGCATTTGCTTTTGGGTTCTTGGTCATGAAGTCTTTGCCTAAGTCAACATCTGGAAGTGTTTTCTTCGGTGTTATCTTCCACAACTTTTTGTGATTTCAGGTCTTAGATTTAAGACTTTGATTCATCTAGAGTTGATTTTTGTATAAGGTGAGAGATGAGGATCCAGTTTCATTTTTCTACATGTAACTTGCCAATTATCTCTGCCTGCTGCCTGTTTTAAAAATCAAATTATGATTGGGCGAGGTGGTTCACGCATGTAATCCTAGCACTTTGGGAGGCCAAGGTGGGTGGATATCCTGAGGTCAGGAGTTTGAGACTAGCCTGGCCAACATGGTGAAACCCTGTCTCTACTAAAAATACAAAAATTAGCTGGGTGTGGTAATGGGCACCTGTAATCCCAGCTACTCCAGAGGCTGAGGTAGGAGAATCGCTTGAACCCAGGGGGCAGAGGTTGCAATGAGCCAAGATCATGCCACTGCACTCCAGCCTGGATGTAAGAGCGAGACTTGGCCGGGCGTGGTGGCTCACGCCTGTCATCCCAGCACTTCGGGGCGCCACAGCAGGGAGATCACGAGGTCAGGAGATCAAGACCATCCTGGCTAACACGGTGAAACCCTGTGTCTATTAAAAACACAAAAAATTAGCCGGGCTTGGTGGTGGGTGCCTGTAGCCCCAGCTACTCAGGAGACTGTGGCAGGAGAATGGCGTCAACCTGGGAGGCGGAGCTTGCAGTGAGCTGAGATTGTATCACTGTATTCCAGCTTGGGCGACAGTGCGAGACTCCGTCTCAAAAAACAAAAAACAAAAAACAAACAAAAAAAACAAAAACAAAAAAAGAGAAAAAAAGGAAAAGAAAATTATATGGTTTTTTGTTTGTCTTTTTTCTTTTCTTTTCTTTTTTCTTTTTTTTTCCTATTGAGTTGTTTGAGCTCCTTTCATATTCTGGTTATTAATCCTTGTCACATGAGTAGTTTGCAAATATTTTCTTCCATTCTATCAGTTGTTTCTTTACCATGTTGATTTTTTTTTTTTTTCTGTGTAGAAGTTTTTATTGTTATCCTATTTATATACTTTTGCTTGGTTGCCTATGCATTTGAGGTCTTAAGAAATTTTTGCCTAGACCAATGTCCTGGAGCTTTTCCCCAATGTTTTGTTCTAGTAGTTTTATAGTTTCAGGTCTTATATTTAAATATTCAATCTATTTTTATTTGATTTTTTAAATAGTGAGAGATAAGAGTCTAGTTTTCTTCTTCTTCATATGAATTTCCAGTTATCGCAGCACCATTTATTGAAAGGACTCTTTCCCCAATCTGTGTCATTCATGCCTTTGTTGAAAATGAGCTGATTGTAAGTGTGCAGACTTATTTCTGGGTTCTCTATGTTGTTCTTTTGGTTTATGTGTCTGCTTTTATGCCAGTACCATGCTATTTTGCTTACTTTTAGTATTAGATTTTTAGTGTAATTTAAAGTCAAGTAATATGATGCCTCCAGATTTTCTTTTCCCCCACTCAGGATTGCTTTCCCTATTTAAGTTATTTTTTGCCTCCATATGAATTTTCAGATTATTTTTTCTATTTCTGTGATGAGTGTCATTGGTATTTTGATAGGGATTGCATTGAATATGTAAACCACTTTAGGAAGTATGAACATTTAAAAATATTGGTTCTTTTGATCCATGAACATAGAATATTTTTAAATTTTTGTGTGCTTTAATTTCTTTTATCAGTGTTTTCATTGTAAAGCTCTTTTGCTACTTTGGTAAGTTTATTTTTAGGTATTTTATTTCATTTGTAGCTATCATTAATGGGATTATTTTCTGGTTTCATTTTCAGATTGTTTGCTATTGGCATAAAGGAACACTACTGATTTTTGTATGTTTATTTCATATCCTGTAGCTTTAATACATTTATTTTCTAATAGTTTTTCAGTGGAGTTTTCAGGTTTTTCTAAATATAAGATCATGTTTCCTGCAAACAAGAGTAATTAGAATTCTTCTTTTCCAATTTGGATGACTTTTATTTCTTTCTCTTGTTTAATTGTTCTAGCTAGGACTTCCAGTGCTGTACTGAATAAAAGTGGTAAAGTGGGCATCCTTGCCTTGTTCCAGATCTTAGAGGAAAGGCTTTCAGTTTTTCCTTATTCACTATGATACTAATTTTATTGGATATGGCCTTTACTGTGTTGAGGTATGTTTCTTCTGTACTAAACATGTTGAAAGTTTTTATCATGAAGCGATGTTGAATTTTATCAAATGCTTTTTAAGCATTTATTGAAATGATTATGTGGTTTGTCCTTCATTCTGTTGATGTGCTGTATCACATCTGTTGATTTCCATGTGTTGAGCCATCCTTGCATCCCAGGGATAAATCCCACTTGGTCATAATGAATGATCTTTCTAATGTGTTGTTGAATTCAGTTTGCTAGTACTTTGTTGAGGATTTTTGCATCTCTGTTAATCAGAGATATCGACCTGTAGTTTTCTGTTTTTGTCATTCTTTTTTTCTGGTTTTGGTTATCAGGGTAATACTGATCTCATTGAATGAGTTTGGAAGTACTGCCTTCTTATTTTTTTCCGAATGATTTGAGTAGGATTGATATTACTTCTTTAAATGTTTGATAGAGTTTAGCAGTGAAGCCATCAGGTCCTGGGATTTTTTTGACAGGAGACTTGTTGGTATTCCTTTTATGTTATTACTTGTAACTGATCGATTTGGGTTTTCTATTTCTTTATGGCTTAATCTTGGTAGATTGTATGTGTCTAGGATTTTATCCATTTCTTCTAGGTATTTGGCATGTGTTATTAATAATAATCTGTAATTATCTTTTGAATTTATGTGGCATCAGTTGTAATGTTTCCTTTTTCATCTCTGATTTTATTTATTTGGGTCTTCTCTCTCCTTTTTTCTTAGTGTGTCTGGCTAAGGGTTTGTTAGTTTTGTTTATCTTTTCAAAAGGCCATATCTCTATTTTGTTGATGCTTTGTATTTGTTTAATCTCAATTTCATTTATTTCTACTCTGATCTCTATTATTTCTTTTGTTCTATTAATTTTATGCATTGTTAGGTATGTTATTTGAAGTTTTCTACTTTTTTTGATGTAGGCGTTTATTTCTATAAACTTTCCTCTCAGCACTACTTTTGCAATATCCTGTAAGTTTTGATGTATTGTGTTTCTATTTTCATTTGTTTAAAATTTTTTTTATTTTCTTCTAAATTTCTTCATTGACCCAGTGGTCATTCATAATTATATTGCTTAATCTCCGTGTGTTTGTATACTTTCCAAAGTTCCTCTTGTTATTGATTTCTAATCATATCAAGCATTTATGACCATAATGGTGGTCAGAAATACTTGATATTATTTCTATATTTTTTTGTTGTTGAAACTTGTTTTATGATTGAACATAGGTCTATTCTGGAGAATGTTCCATGTGCTGATGAGAATAATGTGTATTCTGCAGCTGTTGGATAAAAAGTTTTCTGTAAATGTCTGTTAAGTCAATTTGGTCTATAGTGCAGGTTAAGTCTGATGTTTGTTTCTTTGTTTTCTATCTAGATAATCTGTCCAATACTGAAAGTGGGGTGTTAAAATTCCCAACTACTATTGTATTGGGCTCTATCTCTTTAGTAGTGATATTTGCTTTTTATTGCTGGGTACTCCATCATTGGGTACATATATATTTATAATTATTATAGCCTGTCACTGAATTGACTTCTTTATCATTATATAATGACTTTGTCTCTTGTTATACTTTTTGTCTTGAAATCTATCTTATAAGTACAGCTATTCCTGATCTTTTTTGATTTTCATTTACATGGAATATCTTTTCCCACCCCTTGAAATAAGTTTTATTTTGAAAATAATTTGCTAATTGTGGTGTGTTTATCTAATATTAGCTTTTTATTTAAAGCTGCAATAATCAATTAGGCCAGTTTTATATTTAACAATGTTAATTGTTACTCTTTATGGAAAATCATCTTCTTGATAATTTTAAAGTTCTTGGCTGACTTCTTGTCAGATCTGATTAAACTGTCATTATTTCTATCTTGTAAAGTGGCCAAAAAAGCCCTCATGCTAGGAATAGAACTGCCAGCTCTCCTACTTTTAATTGTTTTCTGTGCTTGTATTGTTAGTGTTATTGTCAATCTGTGATTTTTCTACAGTAATCTTTTCCAGGCTCTGATTCCTTTTTTAAGTTTTGTTTCATTGAACTAGATAATATAAATCACAGAGTTGCTTAATTGACATATGTTGACTCTATATCAATATGTTACACACAAAAATGCACACATAGAGGTACATCTCCCAACTCTGAGGTGGCAGATTCCTCTTTTTCCTCAGGAACTCATGTAATGTAGATGACTTGTGACCTTAGAACTCATGAAATATGAGATGATATATCCATC